>NC_054065.1:32983977-33316883 GCF_017639655.2 Falco naumanni | reverse complement strand
GTCCCTCTTGTGCTTTCCTCCCCACTCTCATTTTTATCAAGTAGAAACTCAGCTGAGTTTCAAATTATCTCCAGTTTTGAGTGTTTAGGCAGGAGGCTTGGTTTTTTACTGCTTTGTGACAACGGGGCACGCAACCTTCCTGGGATCTGGTGGCTGTAGTCACCAAAGTGGGGACAGGTCCTGCCAATCTGTTATCAAGAGGTCCGGCTGTCCACCCTGGGCACATCGGTAGGGCAGTGGCGATGCAGCAGTTAACCCCCAGGAGTGTGCTGCTGTGAGCGGCTGGCTGAATTTATTGGGTCCAGCCAGGCTGGGAGTGTTCTGTCCTGCTTTGTGGATGTTGTCAGGACCCAGGAACTTTGAAACCTTGCAGAGGAATTCCCCAACACGCTACTGAGCCTGGGTTTTAAAGGGCACTGTATTATCAGGTGCATTATAGAAGCAGGCGGAGTTGGTGGCTGCAGCCTCTGTAAGCTTAGCAACAGGGAACGTTACAGACAGCAGCTAAAAGCAATGCCAGACCTCCCGCTGTCTCACATGGGGTTATTTATTCTCTCTGGTGTTCCCTTGTGTGCCACAGTCCCTGCAGTTTAGCCGCCTGTGAGCCAGTGTTTCCTGGCGCTGCAGGATGCGGTGGATCCTGCTGGAGGGAGCTGCGTGAAGCAGCGGGCAGCAACACGTGTGAGCTGACCTGCCCGGGCTGGGGGCTGCAGGTGCGGCTCGGTGGAAGAGGGTTCGCTTACAAAGGAGCTCGCTCTGGTGCAGAACATGTCGCAGGCAGAGGGAATGTTCAAAATGCAAAACACAAAGGAGAGGAAAGCAGAAGCTGAAGGGCCAGAAATTTGGGTCCTTGGTAGCTTTTTGTAGGGCAGGTGGGAGAGAAGTGGTTGGACATCTTCATTAGTTACTTTGCAGCTATACCTTCAACAAGCGGCGGATGGTGGTTCCTCAGCCCGGGCTGAAATGGTCAAAATTGTGTGAGAGCTGTCAGTGAAGTGGTGTTGGTGAGAGATGTCAGTACAGGCTGGAGCTGGAGGCCATGTGGGGACTTACCGGGCTGTGCGGGGAGGGTGTTTCTCATTGACATCAAACTCTTTTCCTTCTTTCTGGTGTTGGCTTCTTAAGCTGAAGTTGCAAGTAAATCTTGCCCAGGCTTTTGGATTTCGCCATCCAAGGCAGCTCAGGGACTTTTCACTTCCTCACCTGAGAAAGGTCACAAGGGCTTTTCCTTGCCTTGGGGTCAGGATGTCTGCAGGAAGGCTGGACAATCGTGTTCGGCTTAGCAATTGAACGTGCAGCCAAGAAGCCTCACATTGATCTTTATATTTTTCAGTTATTTTCATGAAAATGGAAAAAAAATATTGACTTTTCCTTCTGGTGAAAAAAAGGAAACACATGTTTTCTCTATTTAGCAAAAAGTGAGGCAAATAGAAGGTTAAACTGAAGCACTGTCACAGAAGCAGAATAGGTTTGTGCATTATCCTTGTGGCCAGAACATTTACCCAGGGAGAAGGGATGGGGATGATGACCTACTGTGTCCCAGGGAACTTGAATCCACATCTCAAATGACAATGCCCACGGTGCTGTGACTGCAGGCTACAGAGGCATGCTCTGAACTCTGCTGCTCCGCAATAATTCATGTAGAGCAACTGCTAGGAGGTGAGCTATGAAGGTATTGGGCTAAGAGATGCTCAGATCTGGGTGGGTTGTATTTTGGTGGGTTTTTTTTTTTGTTTGTTTTGGTTGTTGTTTTGGGTGGGTTGGTTGGTTGGTTTGTTTCACTAACCTGTTTGGGGTATTTTCAAGTAGTTTCAGCCTGATCCCGACTATGGTTCCAGGAAATAAAATGGTCACTGCCAGAAATACTTAAACCAGCTGTGTACTGAGACAGCAGAGAACGCGGCTTGTGCTGAGCCTCCCAAACAGGCACTGTAAAGCCCATATACAGCACTGAATATATTAGGAAAAAGTCTAGAAACACTTTGCAAAAGGCTGTTTCCCAAAGAAAGTCTTGGTGTGATTTAAAAAGAACTAGCTTCCTTTGTTTAGAAAGCTGCAGGCTGTCTTGCTGTGGCAAAAGATAGCATCAGATTCTTGGAAAAATGTTTCTGCCAGGCATCCCTAAAATGCATCAGAGAAATACCATGTGTTGGTGATGGGCTTTACAGGAGCTGTTGTGATGGGCTTTGGAAGCACAGGCACCGCGCTGTCCGGGGGAGGCCTCTGGGAGAAATACGGTCTGGTAGTTACTGAACAGAGATGTTGTAAAGATAAGGGAGAGAAGTGCTGCCGTCTGTTAGATTAAGCAGAAGTTCTGGCCTGAACAGTGATCTGCTGGCTCTGCTGGCAGGCCAGCCTTGCAGGTCTTGTGCTCAGAAGTGATGCTGTGATAGCTGAGGAGATGCCTGCATCAGGGGCTATGAGTCTCTAGAAGAGAAGAGTGTTAACACTCACCATCTCATTTATGGGCAAAAAGGGAAGCACACCTTATACGGAGAGCACCAAGAGCCTATTCTTAGTATAACTGAACCCTTAACATTCTAATCATATTATTCAAGTTCTAATTATTACAGGAAAAGGAAGAAAGAGGTCCTGTTGGTTACCACTGATGCTGCTTCTGTCCAGCGTCACGTCAACATTTCTTTTACTGTTGTTTGCAGCGTGGGGCTGCCAGAGCCTGTGCTCCGTCCCACGCCTGTTGTCCTTCGTACCACCTCCTGTGTCTCCGCTTCTCAAGACCTCTTACCATACCAGGCCTGCCTGCCTTACATTAGGGTTGTTAACCCATGATGGTAGCATAAAAACATAAAGACAGATTAAAAAAAATTGGCTGTGGTTACCTGGTCAATTAGAAGAATTGCTGTTACAGCTAGAGCAGGTGAAACAAGGCTGCAGGTAGGTCAGGAAGAGATCAGGCAGAGCAGGCATCGCAAGCTGCACTCCCGAGCCCTTGCAAACTCGGGACGTGTTGCTCGCCACGGCAGTACTGTGTTACAGGGCTGCTGGGAAGCAGTGGGAGCAGCCTGCTCTTTCCCTGGAGGAGATGGTTTTCCAGCGGGTTGTGACATGAAGCAGCTGTGCAAAGGGCTTGCTCCAAAGCTGACGGAAACCAGCAGGCTGTGGGTCAGGAGAGTAAACCCACGAGCTCTTCTGCGACAGGGTGGTCGTTAGGAACGTGGCAGGGGAATTTCTGTGCAGCCCAGCCTCTCCCTGTGCATGTTTTGTGCTGGCACCGGGGGGGAGACCCGGCGCTCTGCAGAGCTCTTGTGCATGGTGGTTAAAGCCTGTCAGTGTGTCATTTGCACCACGAGCAGGTGTGTCGCTGGGGTAAGACAGTCAGTCCTTCCCTCTGGGTTTGGAGGTGTGCAGGGATGGGTAAATTCGCATGAAATCCATGTTCAGCAGCGATCTACCCTCACGTGCAGTACAGTGAATGGTTCGAGCTCGTCTGCATTTTCAACTGAAAGATGACGTTCTCTGAAAGCAAGTCCAGAATCTCCTCCACGTGTGATAATAACCTTCCCTGCCTATGTTCTGTAATGCACCTACTCTCCAGCTTGCTTTGTTTTACAAGCACGTGCTATATGTATGTAATGTTCTTCCTCCTGTGTAAACGGCCTCACCTCCCAGGCCCAACGTGTTGCTGCTTCCCCGTTTCTCAGCTTTACCCTGATACTTTACCCACTGCAGTGGCGTTCTGCTGCCTGGTTTGCTCTCTTACTTGCTCTCAGCTCTTACAGTCTGCTTTCGCAGAGGATCTGCAGGCTGTTGCACCACGAACTGAGTTGGCAGTTTCTCTGCTGTCTCTGCCCAGCAGGGCCGGGCGCTTCCTTTTGTCGTGGCACGTTTCCTTCTGCAGTGGCCCCGCTGAGATCCTCCTGCTGTCTGCCTGCTTTGTGTGCAGGGAGCCGGGTGCCCTGGCACCCTCTGTGTGCCCCGTGGCTTCACCTGCCTCCAGTGGCTGTCCTGCCTGCCTCTGCTGAGCATCGTGCCCTGCTCTGCACTGGCTGCTTGGGCAGCTGCGCTGAAATCCTTTGGAGGGTAGTGAGCATCGCTTGGGATTGATTTTGCCTTTCTCCCTCTTCTTGTGGTTTGCAGGAGCAGTGCATATCTGCTCTGAGCCTCTGGCCACCCTCTGCCCTTTGCTGGCGCTGGCTGAGCCCTCTCAGGGTAGATGTTTTCAGCCTCTGCTGTTTCTGCCCTTCCTCAGTACCCCACGTTGCAGTGGGCAGAAGCTCAGTGAGGATGCCTTCCTACGCCCTGTCTCACCAGTTCCAGGGTGACAGCATCTAGCTCTGATGTATGTTTTCAGTAGATGCGCCTTGCCACTGCCACCCTCCTGGGTGTGGATGGGAGGCAGAGCCCTCCCTGTGTGCAGCCCTCCAGCGTTCAATGGCACAGCGATGCTGAGCTTGGCAGAGCACAGGTGCAGAGGGCAATGGCCACCGTTCCCTCCTACTTGGATCAGTGTGGCCTGTCCCACCTAGTTCTTCAGGGCAGCGAGCCTGCAGGGTGCTTGTTGCACCTGGAGGCACATCTAGGTTAGGTACTAGGAATGTGTAACCTGCTGGCATGTGCTCGTTGCCTGCCGGTTAGATAGCGAAGTGTGCGTGAAGGGGACAGGGGCACAGCATTTCTATGACTCCCTTTCTTGAACTGGAGGGGAAGCCTGAGCTGCTGACAGGAGCCAGAAGACACGCCTGATGCTCAGGGCTTTGTGGATTTCTTTGCTGGAATTCTTGGCTTCACCTTCTCTTTGCCTTTGTGTCTGTTCCCCCATGTGCTGCACCACCAAGGGACCCCCAGGGCCTTTCAGAGCACAAAGGAGAAGGCAAAGGGAATAGATCCAGGGGTTAAAGGCTTGGTCCTTATTGTCTATCAGCTTGCTCACACCCGCTCTTTAAGCAAATGTTAAATCGGGGTTAATAATAAAAAAAACCCACAATGGGAGCTTCTGCTGTCACGGTCACCGAGTCCTGAATAAACAAGCGCACGGTGGAGCTGCTCAGACAGGGCGCCCTGGGCAGAGCTCGGTGCGCGTTCCTGTTCAGAGGAAAGAGGCTGCAGCTCTGCAAGCACTTAGTGATTTCCTTTGCAGATAAGTGGGGGTTATTTTGCTTTCTCACACGGGGTTTGCTTCACCTCCTGTGCCCTGCAGTTGAGCCACTTTGTTTTGGTTTGGCTCTTTAATGTTTATCCACATAGAGACTTCTCTCTAAGGCAGCATCAGATGAATTCTGGACCAGAGGATGTGACCTTTTAGGACAAGGCACAAAAACAAACGTTGTGTGGGAAGAAGTCATTATTGCCCAGAGTCACTCCGTTCATGAACTTTGTAGAAGTAAGCAAAGTAACGCATCTAACAGACTGCGTGCACGCAGATGGCAGGAGCAGCCATGAAGCGCTCGGGAGCAGGTACTGAATGCTGCCTTTAGGGTTTAGGCTGATCTCCAGCTGTAAGGAATTGGGAGGACATTTGCTCTGTGGTAAAGCCACCTGGTATCTGTGTTCTGCAGCATTGTGGTCTTTCTGTGGTGGCAGCTGCTACCAGAGAGCAGGCACCGAGCACGGCCGGCCACCGCTCGGGGTTCCTGTGCTCTAGGAGTGGTCTGTTTGCTTAATGCGACAGGAACAGTCTTAAAATAAGTAACAGAAGGTGCTGTGGTTGGGGTTCGAGGCTCGTTTTCCAGAAGGTGATAGGGAAGCGGTATCCCTCCAGCCATCACTGTATCTGCCTTCGTACTTTATGGCTGCGTTACTTCGCTGCCCTCCCGGTGCAGGTGGAGTTTTACCCTAAAGAAGTAATTTGCCAAGTTATTCTCAGCCCATGGTTTCATTATGACATCTCCGAAGTCGAGTACTTGGGCTTTGCCTATTTCCAGCTGGAATTGGTTTACAAAAAATAAATGAAACATTTTTGATGGACCAGAAACATTTTATTTTTTGCAGCTTAGCCACCAGCTGAAATGTGGTTTTGTTCGGTTGTTTTTTCACAGCTACAGTCAGTTTTGGGAGATAAGGATACATTGGTAGATTCATGCTTTGCGGCTTTTTATGGAATGCAGACCCCCAAAATTCATTTGTTTGTTAACAGTTTCTGGAGCCCCTGGTGTGTAGCCTGCAGACCCCTGCGGGTTCACAGGTGACAGACTGAAGATGGCTGTGCTGGGGAGCAGAAGATACCTGTTTTCTCTGGGCCTTGGTACTCAGCAAGTTCCTGAACCCAGAGGACAATTTTCATTCCTGGTGGACTCTGCAAGTCTCATTCTCTGAGCTGGTGGCTGGCACCAGTAGGGATGCTCAGATGCCCCTTGTGAGGGTCGCCTCCTTCCTTGTTGTGACACCACTCCTCACCTGGCCGTTACCTGTCTCCTCCTCAAAGCCCTTCCACTGCAGGCACACAGGGCTGTTCAGTTCCTGACAACACCTTGGTCCAGGCACGCCTGCCGGCGCGTTATCCCCCGTGTGGGCATCAGAATAAGTGTGCAGTGCTCAAGTCCTTCCCCACAAACTGCTTTTTTGTTCCTTAGAGGATCGTTTCTGCCATTAAGTCAGTGTGTTGCAGCAGCAAGCCCGGTGAAAAGAGCCTTTTATTGCTGTTCTCGATGTTCCCGAGTTCCTCTGTGTGGGACTGGCTGCAGTTTTGCTCGGAGCCGTATCTCTGTTCTGTGAGGCCGTTGCACTCTGCAGCACAGCAGGGTGAAGTGATGGGACGAATTCGGGCTGTGGGTGATCCAGCAGATCTTGTAAAATCTGCTACTTACACAAGTGTCTCAGGACTTCTCCTTTTCATCCTTATGCATGCAAATGCATTGTTTACCCTTGCAGCTTAAAGAGAGTTGCTAGCTGTGCAGCACTTCCAGCAGTTCCCCAACATAAACAGTGCTGGGAGGCTTTGGACAACGCTTCCACTGCACCTGGAGTTTATCGCACGTGTGTTCCCAGTAGCTTCTGACTGAGCCTCGTAGATAAAAAAAGGCATCAAAGGTGGCTAAAGAAGATGCTGACTTCTGGAGGCAGCAGGGTAGCCACCGGCTTGCTGGCTGCTGTGCCCACAGCGGAGCCCGGGCCTGCGCCAGTGGTGCTTGCTCACCCCTCCGCAGCATGTGGCTCTCTGCCCCGCTTTGCTTCTCTCCGCAGTGGCAGGAGCAGTCTGGGTCTCACCACAGCCCAGGCCACCGTTCTTTAAAGATGTGAAAGCTGGCGTGCCCGATACTGCTGAGCTGACAAGGTCCAGAGGTGATGGTGATGCCTGGCTTGGTTCAAGTTCATCCTTTTTTTTTGCTCCCCCGCATAAAACAGGTCGTGCGGTCGCATGATAACATTGCTTCTGTGCCGCAGGGAACTTCTGGATCTGACTTGCCGTCTTGCCAACACCCTGAAGAAATATGGGATACAGAAGGGGGACAAGGTGGCCATCTATATGTCCGTGTCTCCCTTGTCTGTGGCAGCCATGCTGGCTTGCGCCAGGATCGGTGCCATTCACACTGTGGTCTTCGCTGGATTCAGCGCAGAGTCCTTAGCTGGGAGGATCATGGACTGTAAGTAGATGCAGACGGGGGAACTAAACCCCTCTGGACACTGCTCCGAGGCATATCCCAGTTCCGTGTTTTCTTGGCAAAAAGAGAAAAGGTTCATTCTCAGCTGGTGGGACAGTTTGCTCTCCTTGCAGAGTCCTGCGGAGAGCTTTCCTGTAGTGGCAGATGCAGTATTCTCTGCCCTTAAAATACTTCATAAATTGTTCAGTGTTCAGTCTGCACTGGGTTACTGCCAGACAGCGGTGAAGCTGGAGGGAAAACCAGAGCTTAGGAACGGCCCGATTTGTTCTTTCGCAGCGTAATCGCAGTGTTTCTTTGATACTGCTGCACTGTGCTAATTCTGCAGTCTTGGTTGTGATACTTTGATTTATGTATAGCACTGGAGGTGCTGGCAGCCTGCCCCTGCTGTTAGCCGCTGTACCAGCAGCCAGAGCTGTTCTTAGCCCAAAGCACTGGTACTGTGATTATGTAAAAAGTAATGCTAAAAATACCAGCAGAAGAACAAAATAGCAAGTGGCTCACGTCCTAGCGGTCACATCAGTTTCTGTATGGCTAGTGTGAGGGAGTAAGTCTTAAAGCAATTTTCATGCGCTTTTTTTTCTTTTTTTCCTGTTTTAGTAGAGTTAATCTATAGAGAGCAAGTACAGGCTTTAGCTGTCCCACACTTTTGGCCGCTTTGTGCGGAGGTGATGGGTCAAAGAGCCATTCCTCCGCCACCACAGCTCTGTAGTACCGTGGCGTGGTACAGTTCAGCGCGCTGTGCTGGGGCGCTGCTGTGTGAGTTGGCTGCCGGAGGTTTCCCCTCGAGGGACTGGTGAGTTTCAGAGGGCTGCGGGTACCGGAGCAGGGTGATGCCTCCGGGAGGCTGCCGAGTTTGGTGCCGTTCAGTTTGCAGTGGACGCTTACATGTGGCCCTGGAGAGAGGAGGAGCAAGGGGCAGAGGTGCTGGCTCGCTGCGGTTGCAGGAAGCCTTGTGCTGGTTGCAGCACGTGAGCTGCTGGCCTAACGCAGCAGGATTCACCATAACATGGGTAATGGGGAAGAAACTGTTCTGCATGTCAATTTTGCTAGGAGGAACAGAGGCGTTTAAATTGCAGGGAGTGGTACTTGGGCTAGACATCGGGAAAGGCTTTCTGGTGTTCACGATAGGCATTGGAGTGGACTGGTGGTGAGATGGTAGAGCAGGTACCATGGGAGCGTGTTAGGAAGGTTTGACTGACAGCTGTCAGAAATGGTTTAGTGGAGTGGACCCTGCTTTGGGGTAGGGGAGATGGACCAGATAACCAGTGGAGTTTCCAGCTGCCCCTAAACTCTGTGGTCTCAGGTTTTAAAGTGTTTTTGTCAATGTCACTGACTGTTTCTGATTGATAGAAGTTCTAAGTATTTGTCACATATGTTGTCCTGTACATCATCCCCAAAAGTAATGAAAGCAGGATGCACATACTAATCTGGGAGACAGGGTAGTATGTCTGCTAATGCTTTCTCTTTTTAGCTGGATGCAAAGCAGTTATCACCTACAACCAGGGAGTCAGGGGAGGCCGGATTGTAGAGCTGAAGACGACTGTGGATGAAGCTGTGAAGAACTGTCCAAGCATCAAACACGTCTTTGTGGCTCAGAGGACAGATAACAAAGTCCAGATGGGTGACTCTGATATTCCCCTTGAGGAGGTATGTTGACGTTGGTAAACCTTGCCTGTTTCCCCTGATGTTTTTTGAAGTATGTGATGTTTACTCTGCTGGGGGAGCGAAATATGGTGCACTAATAAATGTAAGGACCAGCTAACACCTCTGAGTAAGACCTCTCTGAGAGACCTGATGCAGGGCTGCTCAGAACAAGTGTGTGAGAGTCTTGCTGAATGTGTAGATCGTGCATACTTTGGCCTTTGATCCGCGGTAGGCTACACTGGGAATTGGCAGCCAGGGAAGATCAGGCAGTCTCCGTGCTTTCCCTGCTACGTGTGCCGAGCTAAAAGTCTATGAAGCAGCGGCTGCACTGCAGCTTGGCACTCTCGTGTGGCCGTACCAGGTCTGCCGTCGATGACTGTACCCCGGGGGGCTGATGGATACAGCTGCGTTGCAGTGACAGCATCTGTACGTCCCTGCAGTCACCCAGCTCTGCAGACACCCACTGCCACTCTGGGTAACTCCTTTCAGGTCTGAGTGTTGGCTAGGTCAGCTTTCTCTTCACCTGCAACTTTGAGACCTGAGTTCTGCAGATGAAAAGGAGATGCCCCTTATGGCATCTGCATCTTCATCCTCAAATGGATTGCCTGTATTTACAGTCTGCTAGGATTGTGAGTTGAAGTGGCTTAGTCTGTATCTGATTCTTCTCAGCACGGGCAGCGGGTATGCTGCTCCATTCTAGTCATCTTGCAAACAGTGCTGAGATTTAAGGAGCGAGTGTTTCCTGAGACCGAGCACACTAATGCCACTGCGGCTGCTGTCATACTGTGTTCAGACGCTCTGTTATGGTTTGTCATACGCACACTCAGACTGGATGCTATTGAAAGGCAGTGCAGAAATAATTAAGTTCTTGGCGAGGCTTTAGTACAGCCTATAGACGGTGTCATGGTTGCCCTGTGATGGGACGACAGTGGTGGCCTGGGTATGTTTAGAACCTGTGTTTCTTGGGGGAGAAAACAGCTGTTGCTTTAATGTATGTAGCTGGTACATATGGGACTGCAGCCTAACGCAGAAGTAGTTTTATCAGTTCACTGGCAGCAGTAAACAGAAACTACTCGTCGTAATAATGCCTGGAAGTCACCCATCTGCAGCTAAGATAATTACTCAGGCGTCCCTGTGCTGGTCACATGAGATAGGAGCAACTGCTAGGGCAAGTCAGACAGAGAAGGCAGGTTTTAGTCGGAAACTCTTTTACTCCTTCTTACTCCACAAAGCGCATTCGGATGATTTTCCTTAGTGTGCAAACAGCCTGAGAGGCTTTGGTGACCCAAGAGCTGAGCTCAGCCCGTGGTCAGTTTGCAGTGTCTGAAACACAAGAATTAAACCATTAATGCTGTGAACTCTGTCATTGCTGATCTTTACAGCCATTGTGCTTTCCAGCTCTTGTGCAGTGGCTTACTGCACAATTGGAGTTCATGTTGTGAGAACTCCATCTGAGTTTCAAAACCTGGCAAGTCAGCCTGAATTGGCAGTGCTGAAATGTCACAATAAATACCTGAGCTGAGCAGGACAGCTGTAACTCGGAGGCTAAGAATTACATCTGACACTGTCAACTCTGCGTATTTTATTAAGCTTTGTTTGTCAGACACTTTTAAACAACTGGGCCTGCCATTGGTAGTGTTCACTTGTAAATACAGCGTGTTTACGGCATAGCCTTGTAAAAAGGTTCTACCTAAGAAATTCCTTCAAAGAGCTGCTTAATAACCCTTGCAGGCATGATTATTCATCTAGGACAGTACAGAGCCTGAGAGAAGCAAGCCAGCTGTGCTTTTTTTACAGCCATGTGTTGAGCATCTGGAACACACAGCGATTATTGCAAGTTTGTATGTGGATAAGAAAAGACTTTAACTTCGTCCTGCAAAATCTTACAGTCTGGGCAGAGAAGCCCTCTGCTGCTACAAGGTTCATTGACCACAAGCATCTCTTTCAGAGCATGTTATTTCCCCTTGCTCTGCTGGACTGGGCACACAAGCCGGACCAAAAGTTGGCTGTGCCCTAGTAGGACATCACGTCCTTCCCTCCTGTGGCTCTGACCGTAGCGGTGAGGGAGAGGATCTCACCCACCTGAGCAAACCATGGAGCATGAGAGGAGGGACGGAGGCAGGAGCGTAAAGCACTCTCCTCCTCACCAGTAGAAGCAATTGCAATTTGAGGATCAGTCCCTCAATGATGATGGCCAGAGAAGGGAGGTGAACGCTCAGTTTAACTGCAGCACTGCAGTTTTCGAGGGAAAGGGAAGGTCCTAAACAGTACCAGCCAGCTTTGCTGCTGCTGTCAAGTGTGGTTCATGTTTGCAGTCCCGTCTTTTTTTTTTTTTTTTTTTTCTACTAGCAGCTTGCAAAGGCTTGAGATGTAAGCTATGACCTACCATTTTCCCCTGAAATGTTATTTTATCTGGCCAAATCCCCTTGACTTCTGGACCCAGCAGAGGTATCGGTGGAAAGGCTGGGTGCTGTGTGTCCGCAGGGACCTTTCTGCTAGGTGAGCACATATAACCCATGATACACCCATGGAAGTCTGTGAGGGAGCAGCAGCGATGGTGGTTCTTGTCTCTGGACACTACTGACGCGCTTACAGGTGTGGGAGTATTGGTTGGCTCCATATAACCTAAGTCTTTCTGCCATTACCACCTTTTTTTTTTCTTAGGAGATGGCCAAGGCAGCTTCTGTATGCACTCCAGAGAGCATGGACAGCGAAGACATGCTTTTCATGCTGTATACCTCGGGCAGCACTGGGAAGCCCAAAGGAATTGTTCACACCCAGGCTGGATATCTGCTGTACGCTGCTGTCACGCACAAGGTAAACTCGGCTGCATCCTCTGGAAAAGGTTCACTCACCTTCCCACAGCACTAACGAGTGTGGTGAGAGGTGCTGTATTCGGTGTTCACTGCTCAGCTGGCTTATGGGGTGTGAACAAACAGAAAAACGTCTGAAAACATGTAATAAATCTTCAGGATTTGTTTCTGGGGAATATAATACTATGCAAATGAGAGGCTGGAGTTATGAAAGGAAGGAAACTGCAGTGCTGCCACTTTTGCATTTAAAATGTGCTAATGTGGCAGGCCAGAATCTGGGGACATTAAAGTGATGTGGCTGAGGAGATTCTGGTAAGTATCTTACTGGCATGGGTAGTGTGAATATTACTGTGGTATTTTTTTCAGTAGGATGCTGGCCTTTTTTATTTCAGAGGATGTGAACTCATAAAACAACCTCTTTGCGTAGCACTTGTCTGAAGATCAAATATTACATTCATGCTCTGTGGTTGCACCTTTCTGCTGCTTTTCTATGTGATCTAGGCTAAATGTTTTAACTCCCTTTCTCATGGAAAAAAAAAAAAAAGTCAAGGGACTGCTTCTTGAAGCTTCTGGTCCGAGCTCTGCCTATGAAAAGCTAACAGTGAGATATGGAGAGGACTGTAGTGAAAGATCTCTACCTGGGTGTAATGGTATCGCCCTGTTTGTAATTGTGAATTCAGGCAGAGGTTTTCTTTCCTTGAGCTGACACAGCAGAATTTTTAGAAGATCTGAATGTGCAAGTATCAAGACTTCTCTGCGTGAAGGGTATTTGTTACATCAGCTTTTCTATGTGACAACATAATCTCCAAGGCATCTCTTTCTTAGTCCAGAAGGTAGACCCTGGGGTGCAGGGAGGCACTGTATGCAGCTGTGGTCCCTTTGGGGGAACTTCAGAGCCTGAGAGGGAAAGGCACTTGCGAAAGTAAGGTGAGAATTGGCTCTCCTGGGTAGAGGGATCAGCTGACATGTGTGGCCTCTGTGGTCTTTGCACACTCATGTGTGACACTGGTCACACACTCATGGGGTTTTCTTTTAGTTCTGATCCACTTTCTTTCAGTTAAAACGTAAAGCTGATTCTGCCTTGTGAGTCAGGACCTCTTCACCATATGTAGAGGAGTTAGATTTACAGTGGGAAGCATCTTCCATAACCAGGATAAGATAATGAGTTCTCAACAATCTTTATCTTGAATTTGATCAGCAGGGTTGCATCTGGTGGCGTCAGGGTTGCAGGTGGCATCTGGAAAGCAGTACGCTGATAGAAAAGCTGAGCAGCTAAGAAAATTTCTCAGAAAATGTTTTATGGTCACCTGTTGGTTACTCCAGCTTTCTCAGGGAAACCTGGTGATACTGGTGAGGGGTCTGAGCCTCCGAGGTCTGCAGCTCCCTGCAGCTCAGGGTTATGCCTCCCACGTGGGCTGCCTGGAGTAGGTGACCTTAAGTATCCAGGGCTCAGGGCTTTGGTTGTAGCTTTGTTGTTCCAATCCGAGCAGCTGCCGGTACAGCTGTGCTCCCTATATGTTTGCAAAAGCATCCAGGAGCCTGGAGCCCTGCTGCTGCTCCCTCTGACTGGCTTCTTCCCCTGGGTCCGGCCTCTCTGCTGCTGTCCCATGCGCCTGCCTCCGCTTGCCCTGTGCGCCTTCCCACTCCCGCTTGGGTGCCCAGTCCAGCATCTCACCTTTCAGCTCCTGGCTGCCTGCCAGCAGAGTGGCCTTACGTTTGTCTTTGCAGCACGTCTTTGACTACCAGCAAGGCGATGTGTTTGGCTGCGTGGCTGACATCGGCTGGATCACGGGACACAGCTACGTTGTGTATGGACCGCTCTGCAACGGAGCCACCTCCGTCCTCTTTGAAAGCACTCCGGTGTACCCTGACCCAGGTGAAGAGGTGGTGGCCAAAGGTTTGGCTAGACATGGCAGTGTGATAAAGGGCATTTAGAAACCTGGCCGGTGTGACCTGCCTGCTCCGGGGAGGGAAGATCTATTTCTTTGGAATGCGTGTCTGCGGCATTCAGGAACATCTGTGTGTCCGGGGTGGTGGTGGGGAAGTTGCCATTGGGTTTCCTCTGAACTCACAGCAGGCATAGCTGTAGCTTTGGCTGTTAACCCTCCTGCAGAGCACTGGCAGCGGTGTGTCGGTGCTGGGCAGGTAGAACATCTCTTGTGGTTTTGCAGGTCGTTACTGGGAAGTGGTACAAAGGTTGAAAATTAATCAGTTTTATGGAGCACCTACAGCTATACGTTTGCTGCTGAATTATGGAGAAGAGTGGGTGAAGAAATACGACAGATCTTCCTTGAAGACCTTGGGATCAGGTAGTGGGCATGAAATCTTCATCTGAAAAAGACAGGGAGTTCTCGCTGGTAAAAGAAGGTACCAGAAGAGCTCAGCTGACCGGATGGGATGTGGTTAAAAATAGATAATAAAGCAGGCTCCGGTCTGGCTTTTCATATATTTTTCTCAGCAGAAGGAGAAACAAGCTGAAGCTGGGGTCGTTGAACCTTAGTGTGATTCCCTACTTCCTAGCTTATTTTGCAGAATCACATTCTTTGCTAAAAAGATTTATCCAGTGGTAAATGACATCACTTTGGATTTCACTGGCATAGGTGACCCGAGCAGCATTTTCTTGCGTTATATACAGTCCTGGAGGTTGTTATGTGTGACCTGCATTGATTAGTTACTTGGTCTTTCTGGAAAAGGGTCAGTCCTTGGTTATGTAAATGCATTGCAGTCCTTTGCACATCCCAGCCAAAACGCTGTAAGCATTCTGCTTACAGATTGGGCATTCAGCAAAATTCCCCCAAAGGGAGAACGAGCTGCCCTCAACCCCGAGGCTGAGGCCGCTTCCTCTCTTGTGTCGGTCTAGTGGGAGAGCCCATCAACAGCGAAGCCTGGCACTGGTTCTACTGGGTGGTGGGAGAAGGGCGCTGCACCCTCGTGGACACGTGGTGGCAGACAGGTAAAGCCGGCGGGGGGGGCGCGGGGGGGCCTGGCTGCTGCTGGGGGCGGGGGGGGGGGTCTGATCCGAGGAGTCTGCTGAGAAACCCCTCCTGGCGTTCTGGTCAGAGTCACTGGGGAGTTTCAGCCCACAACAGCCATGTAACATGTTTGAGGATTTTTGTGTGTGTGTGTTTGGTTGTTTTTTTTTCTTTTTTTCTTTTCCCCTTTAAATGTTCTTTGATATTTTGAATGCCAGAAAATCTCAATTTGTTTTAGAAACAGGAGGCACAGACTGAATTTCTGGGTAAAGCTGGGAGTGGGCAGCTTGAATCGGAAACCTCATTTTCAGCTGTTTATCCAACTGTACTGACCTTGGTATGGTCTTATCATGGAAAGGCATTTATAGCAGCACCCAGCCACAATCTGTACTCGGGTGTGCTTTGTTTCCCTCCCCGGGAATGCTTGGAGGAGATGGAGGGCTAAGCAGCGTAGGCGCCGGGACGCGGCGCGGCCGCTCGGGCGGGCTGGGGGCTGGCTGGCAGCGGGCCGGGTGCGAAGGGGACGGTGGTGCCACCCGGCTGCCCGGGAGCGGCTTCTCTCAGGAGCAAAGCAGCATGCCGTAGTTGCTTTGGCCCTGGACATTTGATGCCTCAAAAAGGAGCGTGCTTCTGTTTTGGCAGCAGGCTCGGCCCAGCTGTGGGCATCGGTAACGGCTTGTTCTCCATTTACAACCTGCCGGACCAAGAGACCGGCTCTCATAAATGCCCTTCCAGCTGGAGCAGAGCTGGTCCCTGCCTCCTGCCCTCCCTGGCCAGCAGCAGAGAGAGGCCACTGCAGCTCCTTCCCGGCTCCTTCCTCAGCACCTGCTCCTCTCTTCTGGGCACCAGCCTCCAAGAGGTGCTAACCGTGTCCTGCAGTATGTCCTCAGGTCGTGAGCCACGGTTTGCCGTAGAGCCATGGACTCTAAGGATGCAGCACAGCTGCTGGCATTCTGCCTCAGCTGAAAAAAAGCCACCCCAACTCTTAAATTTCTAGCTGCCGTTGGGCAGAATATTTATTCTCTTTCCAGTCAATTTTCTTTCTTTCTTTCCTGCTCTTGATTTCATCCTTATTCCTGCTAGCAGGCTCTCTCTTCAAGGATCCCTGTGGCCCATCTCAGTGTGATGAATTAGCTTCTGGCACGCAACCAAGTTCCATTTTAATCCAGACCAGACTTGCAGACTCGTTTTATTTCAAATCTGGAAATTAAAAAACCTCAGAATTCAGAGCAGCAACGTTAACTACTGTCTACTTTAACTACCGATCTCTTAAACCATCTGCGTTCTCACATGCTGAGCAGAAGGAGAGCTGACTGGCTAGGTCCTATATGCTTTCCTCCTCACTGCTCTGAAATAAAATGCCATGGAGAAGCAGTTGATCACAGTGGTGGAGTTAAGAAGAATCTCTTTTTGCCTCAAAGGTTTTTCATTTGTTTGTCTTCGGTTAACTGGTGCGTGCAGTGTGCGTGCAGTGCTTAATGTTTCCTCCAAGGTACAGGGTTAGATCTCTTCATTAAACATCATTTCTCCGGAGTTTTTGGAGCAACAACTGTCAGATGAGGGGTTGAAGAACATTTGCTGGACAGTCTGTAAGTGCAGTCTTACCTGGAAGCGGGCACTGTTTTGCATAGTTACCAGCTCCTGGAAGCATAATACAATGATAAATATTCATTAAATGGATTTTGTTAGAAAGCAGAATCAATCTTTCTCCACAGCTGATGCTACCAATGAAAAGGAAGCCAAATTAACCTTGGAAATATTATATACACCACTTGAACGTGAAGGGAGCGTGGAAGGAGATCATAGAAACAGTTTGATGGATGTTGCTTGTGGTCCTGTGGTGTCACCTCTCATATAAGATTTCAATATCGCTTGTTAATTGTGCTGTTGTATGCAGTGTCCTCTGCGTTACATTGCTTTCTGAAGCAGCAATGCGTTGCCAGCTAATAAAGGCTGGTAGGCATAAAGATCAGCAAATGGTGATTTAAGAATCCACTTGAAAGTCATTGGATGGGCAGATGAGTGAGATAGCAATTATGAGAAGCAATTTAAGTAGTGTGGTATGTGCAGATGAGGGTGGTGAAAATTCCTGTGGCTCTAACTGTGAAAATATTAGGTAGTGCTGTGCTGTGATCGACAGTAATGGAAACAAAGCTGTGTTGGAGTTTCAGGTGTAGCTCTTCACAGTGCAGAAGAGACACTAGGTATTTTTACTTCTGTCATTGGTTTTGTAAAAAAGGTACAGCTGTGAACAAAAGTGTGGTTTTGAAAGACATCCCTGAATAGGCCCTGGAAGCTTTTGTTGTTGGCATCTTCTTACAGCAATTTAGACTGGGCTGGTGCTCCTGAGGTGGATCCCCCCAAAACAGTTGGTCCAGTCTGTCTGTGGCGGTGAGGATGACGGTGGCAGAGCACACACTCGATGCTGCTGCCAGGGGTGACTTACCCAGGGCAGAAGTTAGCCTGTTCTGATGCATCACCCGCCCTGCTCAGACTCTGCTGTCCTTGCTGAAGGATTGCATGGATTTGCACTGTGCTGACAGCACGGGCACAGGCAATGTGGAAGCACAGCTCTTCTTCTGCCAGCTCTGCCTCTAAAGAGACAGACTTCACCAGGGCAGGGTAGAGCCTAGAAGCCTTCCTAGCTGTCATCTGTCAGTGGCTAAAATTGGTACTTTTAAACCAGTTTAAAATAGGTCTTTACCATACGAATAATTGTTAAAGCATGCTTGCCACCATGCAGCTCCCTCTGCATTGTGACTTTACAGCCTGATGTGCAGCTGGCTGCAGGATGTGTAGCATGTGGCAGAACCCATGCTGAAACATGGCTTGCAGTGCTGTATTTGGAATGAGTACTGGCTGAGGAAGAGCAACCCTCAGTTTGATCAGGTTCCCTGCTCTGATGCAGATTCTCTCTGTGCAAACAGAACAGCAGGTGTTTGGGGTGCTTTTTTCTTTTTCTGAAAAATTCAAGGTGATCCTTTCAAAATGAACAGAACCATGTGAAGTGGGTGCGTGCCCATCAATGAAATGTGAAATAATTTTATGTGTAAGCCACATGTGAAGTTATTTTCTGCAGGTCTGAAGCTTAGGCTTCCTCAAGCAGAGCCTTCCTCATCGCTACGTCAGGGCAGCTGAATGCAAATTCAGGGTCAAATTCAGCAATTTCAACCACTGGTTTCAGTTTTCACAACCTCAGCAAAGCTAGTAGAGGAATGCACTCTCCGAGTGGCAGAACGTACCTTTATTTATGGAGCTGTATTTTTAAAGCCTAATGCTCCTTTGGTTTTGTTTCTCTCTTGTGTTTCTGAATTAGTTTTAGAATAGAAAAGATCTGATTACAGTTGGAATCTGATTTAGTGTTCATCCCAGCAGGAATGATAAACGATGATTAAAGGGTTCACTTTTGAATAGAAAATAAGCTCAACCTACCTGTAAGGGTTGCATTAATCTCATACTCTGTAATAATAGTAATTCAGACTCCTGAACTGCTTTTCATGCTGCCCTTAGACAGCTGTGAGAACAGCACCGGGGGATAAATCCCCTGACGTGCTTATACTCTCCCTATAAAATCACTTCTGGGGTAGGAACGGGGCTGGTGAGTGCCGCCCACAGCAGGTAGCCCTGTTGCGGGGGGCAGCACCTGCAAGGGCGCAGGCACGCGCTGAGGTGCCCGTGTTCGTTGCTGGTGAGTGGCTGGAGAAATGGGTCTGTCTGTGAGCTGACTTGGTGTAGGAGCAGAGTATGGGGCTGAATCCGTGGGTCTTCCTTGTGCCGGATGGATTTGCCACAGACGGGAGTGGGAAGGCTGTCGACTGCACGTGTTGTGGCTGCTGCTGCAGGGTCCGTGGACCACGTGCTGCAAAGCCAGTGGCTGTAGAGCCCTGTACTGCTCTCCTCTGAGCCTTTGGAGGGCTAAGTTGGACGTCAGCGACCCTGATGCTCTGGGGTGCGGTGAGCTGCTTTTCCCCTGAGGCAGCTGCTGGCCACACTCTGGTCTGTCACTGCTGTACACAGGGGGCAGTGATTTTTGCAGCCAGCACTGAATGCAGCATCATGCAAACAGGGAGTAGGAGTAGCTCTTGATCCAAGCTCACCAAGGGGGGACCTGCCTGCAGCTCTCTGCTCTCTACCTGCTGCAATGTCCTCTGTAGACAGAACAGGCCTTGGTGGTGTCATCCTGGCTTGCCAGATGTTTTTCTGTGTTTAAGCCTTTCTTGTATTCACAAAGAGCTCTTGGTTTATCAGGTTTGTGCTGCTTTCAGCTGGCTGTGCTACTGGTGTGGCATCATTCCTTCCCAGTGGCTTTTTCTTGCAAGGTGGCTTCAATATTCTATTCTCTAAGGTGAGCTGGCATTTGCTTTCATCCAGCATCGGATGGCCCCCACATATTTGTTTTTCATTATTCTTCCAGAAACTGGTGGCATCTGCATTGCCCCACGGCCTTCAGAGGAGAAAGCTGAGATCGTTCCCGCCATGGCTATGAGACCTTTCTTTGGGATTGTGCCCGTGCTGATGGATGCGAATGTGAGTTCAGGCTGTGCTGGGTGCCCAAAAGGGAAGCCAGTGTGTGTTTCTGCCTTATTATCTTTCTGATGGCAGAGGAACAGGATTTGAAAGGATGTTTGTTCCTCCATTAAAATGGTAGAATAGATGAGCAATTTATATATTGAGCATATCTCAAATGTCCATACAGGTTGCCAGCTGGGCATTGCAAGCTGGCTGCAAATCTCTAGCAGAGTGCTTGCGTTTTCGGCACTGCTTTTATGGTCTTCCTGCTTCTGATTAAGAGCTGCCACCTCTATTTGTGAGAGAAGTCAGAAGTCACAGCTCCTGGGAACCAGGGAGCTGAACCGTTGGAGCAGTGCACACAGCATCCAGTGACATGGCCAGACTGGAGCAGCCAATGGGACTGGTGGGGTTTTCCAAGAGAAGTGCAAGGCATGATGCCCTGCAGCTGTGCGTGTCTGCGAGAAACTGGTGCTGGTCTGTGAAGCTCTGCGGAGCGGTCCCCATCTGTGCTACAGTGCTCTGTTAAACAGCAAAGCATGTAATCGCCTCCATATATGGTTTGGTAAAGGAATGTGGCAGTTAACAAAAGTGAAAGTGGAAGGCAGGGGTCCCTGCTAGCGGCATCCCAGGCATCCTTTGGCTGCTCAGCACACCTTTGCTGGTATCACCCTCCAGAGGATCACAGGACTCACTTTTCTTTTATCTGCTGTGCTGCTGGCCTCAAGAGGCGAGGAAGGCATGAAACAGTACACAGCAGCTCCACAGTGGATTTGTCTTCTGTGCCTGTGGTCCTCCACTGACGGTCTGCAGTAGGCAACAAGGTGACTCTGGCCACATCAGTGACAGAAAAGCCACTACTATTCCTTTTTTGTTCACCTGAACCTCCTTCCTGTGCTTGAACCTGCAGGGAAAGGTTATAGAGGGCAATGATGTGTCCGGTGCACTCTGCATTGCCCAGCCATGGCCAGGCATGGCAAGAACAATCTATGGAGATCACCAGCGATTTGTTGATGCCTATTTCAAAGCCTACCCAGGTAAGGAAAGTGCCAAGGGAAGGCAGTTTGCACTGCAGTATAAGCACACTGAATATTTTCAGCAGCAGCACTTTGTGATATTTCTGTACCAGCCAGACCTTGGTTGCTTGGGGTTGTGTGTCACGCGTGTCACAAGCATGCACTAATGGTCTGAGATAGTGTTGCGCTTTCTAGCTGGCAAAAGGGGATGTATTTTTTAAAAAATTGTAATGCCCAAATTTTAAAGGTCCAACTACCTTTTCTTTGGTGCCGTTTATGTCTCACTTGGAAACAGGTATACTGGATGGGAACACGTCGTGTTCAGCTGGCTGAACGTGAGCCAGCAGCATGGCCGAGTGGCTGAAAAGGCCAACAACTGGTCTGCTATCAGAAACAGTGTGGCCAGCAGGACCAGGGCAGTGACCGTCCCCCTGTGCTGGGCACCAGTGAGGCTGCACTTCGGATCCTCGGTTCAGCTTTGGGCCCCTCACCTCCAGAGGGAGGTGGTGGATCACCATCCCTGGAAGAGTTCAAAACAAAGTGTAGATGTGGCACTGAGAGGCGTGGTTTAGTGGTGGACTTGGCAGTCCCGGATTAACAGTGGGGCTTGATGATGATAAAGGTCTTTTCCAACCTAAATGATTCTGTGATTCTATGAAAGTACTGTCCGCATTGCTGATGGTTCACAGGCTGCGTTACATCCTTCCTTTGTATAACGTGGTCAAGCTGTATCTGGCAAGTAATTAGAAGTGGCAGGGAAACATATTTTTTTTTGTAGGAGATTGGACAAGACCAATGTCTTCACTCAGGAGCAACTGAAAAGGATTTGAAAGCTACAAGGTAGACAATAATTAGAGACACAGTCCTGCAAATTGTACAAAATGTGTTGGAAAGCAAGAATGGGAAAGTGGTAGAAGAAACTAAATGATCACATGGTCCCTTGTTACTGACTACATGTTCACATCTGAAATCTTGTTGATGTTTAGTTGATAGTTGTTTGGTTGATTTGGAAAGGCAGGAGCCATGACTGAAAGTTCTGGCAAGAACCACCTTCAGATTTCACAGCACTAGCTGCCTGGCTCTGCTCAGAACCACCACAGGAACAATTCAGATGTGGACATAGCTTTGATGAAAAGCCAACACAATCTCTGTCACCAGATGTGTTGAGTGACACTGGAGTTTCCTGGAACCACTGGGTTGTCTTCAGTTTCTATCAAATGTTTTAGACCCTCCAAACACTGAGCTTATCGGGGTGTGTGTGTGTGTGTGTGTGTTCAGCTAATCTGATAGCAGCATGCCTACCATGCTCGTACGCTGGAGGGGAACTTTTGTCTGGGATCTGAATCTTCGTTAGCCAGGAGGGAAGATGGCTTTTCATCTGTCCCAGTGTAAGTGATTAAAAAAAATTGGCAGTGTTCCCATGCACAGAATGTAATAGAGCTGCTGCCTTTCAGCTGAACAGCGTGTTTTCTACGAGTGCTGAGGTGCAGCTAGCAGCAGACCTGATCTGACCAAGTAGCCTATGGCACGACGCCAAAAGGCATTTGAAGGGGTTTTGTCTCGGTGCTGTATGCACCGCTGCTGTGCAGCTGGGGGTGTGCAAAGCCTAAGGGGGTCGGAGGGCTCCCCTTGGTTTTGTGAATCCAACAAAGCATCGCTGTGTCGTGTTGCTGGACTTGGTTTCACTACAGGGGCATCAGCCACTGGCTGCTGCTAGTGGCCTGCAGTGGTTTTGCCTTTCTTGGCAGAGCTGTGGGCTGCGCTGTCTTGATGCAGCTCTGGTGCTTACTGGGAGCCGGCACAGCCCAGGCAGAGCAGAGGAAGGCTGGTGTGGCAGAGGGGAGTGAGACATGGTGGTTGGCAGGTCATGCAGCTGCAAGCTTAGGAGGCCCTGCGAGCTGCCTGATCCACCCTGCCCTACTTGCCATTCTAGAGCATCGTCTGTTCTGCACCGCAGCCCAAAGCGACAGGCTGGCGCACTTCCCGCTGCTGACCACCCACGTGTCTTTGGTGCAGGTTACTACTTCACAGGGGATGGTGCTTACAGGACCAAGAAAGGCTATTACCAGATAACGGGGCGCATGGATGATGTCATCAACATCAGTGGACACAGGCTTGGGACAGCAGAGATAGAAGATGCAATGGTAAGTTCCAAGCAGGTAGAGGAACCTGGACAGGGCATATCTGTGGGGCAGGGTGGCCCTTTCAAAGAAGCTTTATAAATTTAAACAAGCAGGGAGTCTCTTGCCTGCAAGCCCCTGCCCCTGCATACACATGGCTTGATGCATAATGAATAGCAAAAGTGCAAAAGGAAACAGCTCCCCTATTAAGGAGAAAAGGAGGCAAGTGAGAGAGGAGTCACAGCGTGGGCACTCTCTGCAGTTGAGCTGTCAGAGCTGTTTCAGTGATGTTGTACCGTTGCAGTTGGCATTTTGGATGCTAGTGGAGTTCTAGTGCTGTGCTAGTGGAGGATGCTATGGAATCTCCATAAGGGACTCTTTCTCCTGTTTGTTCCTTCCCCTCTGCTAACACCTAACCTCTCCTTCGCAAATCTGTGCTCCTTGCTCATCTGAACTAGCTGAGTATGCCTGAGAATTTGTAGCGGTGAATATGAAGCAACCTTGATTCATCTCAGCTGCAAAGCTAGCCTGTCATTTTGAGAGAAAATAATATTATAGCTCAGGGAATTGAAAACAAAAAGTCCTCAGAGCATTTATTTTCAAAGCTTGACATGAATATTTATTTCTATATTATGTGCCTTGCCTGCAAATGGCACTTAAATATAATACTTGATAAACCTGAGCTGTGTTCACATTGCACACAGGATCCTATTTTCTCCTCTGTAATTTTTTTGTTTGGGTGGGTTTCTGATCATAGGCACAGGATCCGGTTCCTCTCCCACTCATGTATATGTATATGCATATATTTATCTGCTTTAATTGCTCTGTGACGTTTTCTTTCATATTTTAATATAATTTAAGATAGCATAATCCAGTCTTTGTTGTGGGATTCAGATATGCAATTTCTTCTGGTGTGCATGCCCAAATTGTTGTCTTACTGCAGAAGTAAATTAAACTCTGAAGTGTGACAGAATACATCACTGTTGTGTAACATAATAATAAAAATACGCATTTGGCAAAACAACCCTTCCCCCCTTCTGGGAAGATGAAGAAGCCTGATTTTTGCTTGTGATTTGGCCACGGCCCGTCACCACCTGGGACAGTGGTCATGCACACACAGAGCACAGACAAATAAAGAGGAAACAGGTTTCCAGCTGGGACAAATTCAGCTCGGTGTGCAGTGGGATTAGCGGGGAACGTGAGAATACTACTTTGTGTGTTTAAAGCAGGGGCAGTCCAGTCCATAAATGCTACTCCCAGAGGTGTGGCTGTGGCCACCAGCTGACCATGCAGCAGGAAGGCAGCACGCACCTTTCCCATTGCGCTTTCAGCAGGATCTGCCAAGGGGAGCGTGAGATAATGGCAAAGTGGTTTTTTCCTAGAGCACCTGGTGCAAACTCTGTAGGGCTTGAAGCAATTGTTATGCTCTTCATGTTTTTCTTTCACTTTTTGTGAAGGCTGATCACCCTGAGGTCCCCGAGACAGCTGTGATTGGGTATCCACACCAGATCAAAGGAGAAGGTATGTGAAAATCGATGCCCTCAGGTGACACCTAGGTACTTTCCTTCATTTCTAGCCTGGACTGCGTGTTAGGAGGTGCCTAGGGCATAGGAGGGCAGTTATCCTTAGGCTGACTGGTGTTGCAGCCCCAAGAGGCAAAGACAGCCGTGGAAATAACTGCACGTTCCTAAGCTGGGTGCAGGTTTTATTCCCTAAACTGTTTTCATACATAATGTTTGTATGTGTAGTAGAGCTTCCTTAAAAAGGATCATGCTCGGATATGTCCTTTGACCAGAATGGGAATAGCTGAGTTGTGCTGGCCAGGTTTTCATGCCAGTGGCACTGGTGATTTATGTTGAGTTGCCATTGTTACTGAGATCAGCCTGGTCCATAGATGCCAAGACAAGGCTGGGCCATCATTTGAGGGCTGGAGTCTGATTCCCTTTTGGGAGTTTCTTGGCAGTCTGGTTTTCTTGGCAGTCACTAGGTTGCGCACAGGAATGATTTGAAACCTGCCTTGGCAGTTGAATGAGCATCCCTGGTCTTGCCAACCAGGATCTAATATGAGGTGTGTGGCTTCTGCTCCTTTGTCTTCCAGGTGCCTTTGCTTTCATAGTGCTGAAGGAGCAGACAGCTCATATAGAACGTGTCAAAGAAGAGCTCAAAACCATAGTGGCTTCCAAGATAGCAAAATATGCTGTGCCTGACCACATTCTGGTAAGTGGGAGACTGTAACTGGTACCAGGAGCAGGAATGGTCACACAAGCAAGCCTCACCTTCGTGGCCACAGCGCTGCTGTTGTCCCTGTCTGGCAGGAAAACAGAACCAGCTGGAGGAATCCCTAGGCAGGGGAGGGCAGGTGCTGTGGTCTGTGTGTGCTCCTTCTCCATGCTTGAGCGTCAGCAGTGACCCAGGGGGCAGCTGGGGTATTACAGCTGCTCCAGCCTGCAGAGCAGCCTTCTCGGTGGGGCTCTTGGTGTGTTTTAATGTTACCCCAAGGCTGCTCCATTTGGGCCAAGCGCTGAGCAACCCTTTAAATGGGATGCACAGAAAGTGTTGACAGCACCGTGCTTGGTAAGGAGGGGAACCCCAGGCCCACCCTGTGCCTCAAGATGCGCTTGATGTCCCTGTTTACCGTGCAGCAGCATTACTGCTCTGTATGGCTCTTGCCCTCAGCTAACCCCTTGCTGAAGCCATGCAGCGCTGTGCAGTGGATTGGATAAAACCCCACCAAACTGTAGAGAAACGTCACGACCTGCAGTGTCGCTGAGAGGCAGAATTACACTTTCCATTGCCCAACTACTTTGTGTTGATAATTAGCATCTACCTTGGATCTCAAAGCACTGGCTGCATCTGTTGTGCAACTGGCAGCTGTCCAGCCTAACCCTGGAAGCACTGATGAACTCCAGGCTCTGTTTCAAGCCTCCTCACCTTCCAACAGCTAGCTGCCTTTGTGTGCCTGGGGAGAACGCACAAAGCTGCCCATTAGCTGCTCCCCAAGGCCCGCCTCCCTCCCTTCCATGCTCTGCTTGGAGGCAGTGACCACACCAGTTCTTTGAGTGGCTCTGCTTTAGCCACATGCTTGGAAGGTGGACACCAAGCCACAAGTTAGAGAATGCAACAGGAGTAGGCAAGGGTGGCTTGGTCAACTTGGAACAGCCCAGCACATCCTCAGTGGATTGGACTTTCAGGTTTGCAAGGAAACACCCGTTTCCCTGTGTTTGGGGGTAGTCCTGAGAGAAGCCCTACAACTCTTTCCTTGCATGTTAGTTAATGCTTTGGAGTTTTGTAGTCTACTGGCCTGATCATGTAGCAAAATGTGAGACCTGCTAGCGTCTCTGGTGCCTGAGAACTTCAGAAACCCCAGGCTGAAGTTTATACTAAAGCCTTTGAATCTGCTGCGAAGTCCTTTGCAAGAAGTGTAGCCAAGGCATTTAACATGCTTCTGGTTATGAAGGAAGGCATTTAGGCTGACAGATATAATTGGGCAGAGAGAAACATCAGGAGACGGGAGTTACTCCTTGAGCAGGAGACCCTGTAGCTGGCGTGCAGTACTGTGTGCTTGATATTCCTGCCCTGTAAAGGGGAATATGTCTGTCTCTTCTGGTAATGTGTTGAGATCAGTGTCATCATCAGTGCCTGAGTTGTCAAGTGTAACTAGCTTTCTAGTTCAATAGTTATCAGCTTATTCAGGACCTGATGTGCCAAAGAGCTGTATGTCCTGCAGCACCCAGCCTGGGGATACACAGCAATGAGTAAATGGGGAACAGAGTCCACTTAAGGAAGAGTAAAATCTATAGCGCAAGGGATCGATGCTAGTGACACTAATTTTCTTGAACATAAACTAGTGTGCTGAATGGCCTGGTATTTTCCAGGAGCCTGAAGGTATCTGTGGCCCTGAGCTAGTGTGCCAGGCTTAGGGCAGTTCAGCCAAGTGTCCTTGTAGTTCCCAGCAGGACCCAGGTTCTAATACAGGTGTGTTTTTCCCTTCTCTGCAGGTGGTGAAACGTCTTCCTAAAACCCGATCAGGGAAGATCATGAGAAGGCTGCTGAGGAAAGTAGTCACTGAACAATCAAGCAACATGGGAGATGTTACCACACTTGATGATCCAAGTGTTGTCAAAGAGATATTGGATGCTTACCAGAAATACAAGGAGAAGAGTTCCTCATAACCAGCTGCTCTGGAATCTCTGTCCTCTGGTAACATGGAAGGTCTCAAATAACCAGGCAAATGACATAGTTCTCTTGGTGTTTTTTTAAAAACTCGGTTCCCTTCTAGGGGAACAAGATTTTACACTCCGCAACATATTTTGAGATGCATAGAGCTAGGAGCAATCTGCAGTTTGGCACAGTCAGTGGGCTCCCTTTCATTGCTTTTAGGGCTGTTGTAGAGCAGCTGTTGGTGGTTTATGTTAGCTATGATGACATTTAATACTAGCTGAAGCAAGATGCAGATGTTAATGTTTCTGATTTTATTGTTATTGTACGGGGAAATGTTTTTATACAACACTTTTGCTGTTTTAAAAGAAGCCCTGGAATACACTTCTTCAGTTTTGCCTTTAGCTTGGATATCTGAGTTCAAGTAGCTGTATTTCACTGCAGCTGTGGTGCCTTTTCAGCAATACTGGGTATTCTATTAGATGTTCCACCTGTGTCATTAGGGAAACGAGAAGGACATGCCTAGTCTGATAATTCTTGCGTTTACCCAGTTGTTCTAATACCTCCTTCAGCTTTCCTCATAAAGATTTGTTCCTACCACTATAACTCCTGGGACTTGGCAGAGATGATAAGCCTGTGTCCCTTCATGTCCCACCTAGGCAACCCAGCACTAGCACTTCCAGCTGCAAAACTGAGCCACAGAGCCTACTGCTGGACCTCCTACGTGTCCTCAGTGCATTGCTGGTTGCGTAGGAGGAGTCTGGTCCCATATGTTTTTATTGTGCCTTCAGAAACTGAGATGACTAACTGGGCTTTTAAAGTAGCTGTCCTCTTCCTCATGGGTGATGACAACTGAGTCAATGTTGTCCATTGTGGTTCACTTCTGCCTGTCAGGAGTGGGGGTCTGCAGCTGGTAGATCTCTGCTGCCAGTTGGCTATTTGTGTAGGTGCCTTTGTTCTTGAAGTCTCTGTGAAAAAGGATGATGTTTGCTTGCTGTCTGTCAGAGAAGCGTTGGGAAACAAAATCCTGGAGTGCTCAGCAGAGGTTTGAAGCTGAGACACATGCTGGAGGACTCACTGTGACTTCCCGGGCTGTGTGATTTCTGACCAAGGAATGGTTGGTTTAGCCCACTCCCAAATGACCTGTAATCTTGTTTGCTTCAGCAAAGACAGGCACCCAGTTTGGAGGTAGGTTGGTTCTTGTGTCAGAAGTTATGACTTAATGTTTGTCATTTCAAGTGGGGCCCTCCCACGTCTGCCCCCTCCACACGCTGCTGTGCTGATCTTCCAAAGAGTTAAGAGCCAGGTGGGTACCCGAAAATGGTGTAAATTCACCAAGAAGAGGGAAGTACCTTTTGGATGCTGTCTGGAAAGTGATAGCAGCATTCCAGACCGGCAGCCTCAGAATAGCAGGGAACAATAGCCTTTGTCTTTCATATGCTTTCAAAACTGCAACTAATATATTCAGTATTTTATCTCTGGACTCATCACGAATACGTTTTGACTGAAGCACTCCTTATATTTGGGCTGTTAGGAAGAACTTGCTGGTAGGTCTCCTGTCCTCCACTATACCACTGAAGGTCATGAAAAAGCCTCTAGGTGCCGAATGCCTTTGAGCCTTCTGCCACTGCAAAATTTGGTTTAAGCTGGCTGAGGGGTTCAGGGTGGTTGGAGGGGCCAACGAGCATGCCAGGCAGGCATGGTGGAGGGACTCCTCCCCCCTCCCTGGGTGCAGAAGCTCAAGGTATGTGCCAGTGTAGCGTGCACTGTGCTGATCCTGGGAGCGTGTGCCACAAGGGCTCAGGCAGAGCTCCTCCGTCTTAACCTGCCAAAGTCAAGTGACTGCTAGCCACCATTCCAGTGCTGTGCCTGGGGTCACGCCATCACATCTTGCAGTCCTGCCTCTGTCTTTCTCAGATGACAATCTACTTATTTTCATGGAACTCTGGGTTTTGGCATGCCAAACCCCTGAGTAATTGGCAGAATTGCCAATTTTTACCCTAGTTTTCCAGGGGTGAGTTATTGCTGAATTTAACTGGAGCAGCACTGCCTTTTCCAGTGGGACCGTGTATTGGAAAGACAACCTGTGCACCTAACTGGTGGCAGGAAGGAAATGGCTAGGCTGCCCTGTAGGGCTGGGAGAGTAGTGACTTTTTTGGCCAGCAGAGATGCTGGTACCAAATGGGGAAGAAGGCTGCTCACAGTACGATGTGTTCTTAAAGACAGGCCTGTGCCTTAGAACCCAGAGCTCTTCTGAGTACACTAGCTGCATTTGCTTTTTCTTAAATTTATTTTTTATTTTGTATCTCTCTAGGGACTGGGTAATACAGTAGGGAATACCATGCTTTGTTAAAATTCCCATCCTTCTGACTGCAATCCATTTTTGCTTGAGTTGAGTAGACACCCTGTGGACTTTGTGGGAAGTCAAAGATCCAAAGGTTTCATGGAGTTGATGAAATGTTAATATTTTAGGAGACAACCACTATATATATCCTCTTGCCATTGCAAAAAAGCCCAAACCTCCAGAAAAACCAAAACCAACCCCCCACCCCCAACTTTAAGTGATTTTCAAGTCAGAAGCCACCAGGAGTTAATGGTTTTGACAGAAAAAAAGTAGACTCCCTTGTTTGAACAAGTTGTCTCCATGCAGTCTGAAATACACTGTGGAGAAAAAAAAAAAGTTTTGAACAAGGTTACACACTTTCCTTTTAGCCAAGAAAGCATTTCCTATACTGTGGATATAGCATTTCCTTGTCCTATTGACGTGAAATTTCCGTGCTAGGGTGTGACCCAGTGGTCACAGACCAATGATCTAATTCATCTGAACTGTCTCACAAAGACTAGCTACATGAGGAACCATGTGCTCTGGTGCATTGAGGTGTTTGTCATACAATTCCTCTGCTCAGGGAAAGCGCGAGACAGGCATGCACCCTCACCTGCATCCCTGTTGTCATCATCAGTGCCTGAGTTTAACCTAAACCCCTGGGTTTAGGGACCACAGCTGCCAGTGAGGTTACAGACTGACCAGGTAGCTGTAGCACTCCAATAAATTCAAGGCCATGCCAGCCATGGTGTGGACGGACTGTAGTTAGAAACAAGCTTCATAATGTGAACTTCAGAAGCCTTAGAAGCATCTTTGCTAAAATTGTGTCACCAGCATGTGCAAGGTCAGGGTGCCACATGCCTGCCACCCAGTATCATGTCTGCTCTGTTTCTTCCTTGCATGTTTCCACAGCTGAGCTGTGGTCCTTGGGATGTCCATCTGCTCAGAGATGACTTGATACCCCTCGGGGTATTCATAGAGAGCATGTGGCGTGTTCTGTGGTAGACACAGCTCCTGCTGGGTGGCCTCAGGCCCTGCCTCTCCTAGTGAAACTGCACTTCTGCGAGTATACCAGCATCAGCTCTTGGAACTAACACCCCATGCTCAGTTCATCTAATAGCACCCTGAGGCTGGTAGAAACAGAGCTAGGCAGGGCTTGGAAGTGGTACTTCGTACAAAAAGGAATACTACTGCACTCCACTGGGTAGGCTACTCATAGAAGGCTTTGCCAAACATGGAATTTTTCAGCCAGAGAAGTGCCCTTTTCTTCTTTTCCCCCGTGATCTCTGCTAACCACAGTGGTTGCATTTGCAGTGCGAGCCTGAGATGAGCTTTGTATTTTTGTTGTTTCCTGGACGTCAGGAATATCAGCACTGGTGCGTGGTGACAGTACTTTCTGTTTCACATGCAGCACCTGCCCCAGGCTTGTGGTTCAGGTGAGTTTAGCCTGCGGAACTGGCACTGATGTCCTCAGTTCTTGAAATGCTAGGAAGGAGGTGGCTTGTGAAAGACCCCAGGTCTGCAGGCTTAAGAGCTGATCTTCACTAATCAGTGAAGGCGGTAATGATATATGGAATTCTTAGAGTGGGGCCGTGGGACAGACTTGGAGGCAATTGCTTTGTTTGGAGAAGCAGAGCTGTTGAATTCTTCTACACCTTTGTGTGTCCATGAGTAACGTGTGGGTTATTTGCCAGATCGCCTTTGTAGCTTTGTTAAAAGAGATCCAATTTTACCTATTGCCGTTTGTTGCAAAGAGCACGTGCTTGCTTTTTTTCCCCTACTCGGTTTTGCCAGTGAGACCCAGCCATGGTGCCTTTTCCCCCACTGGAGACACAGACCATGATTTTCTTAATTTTAGAAAGGGAAGATCTGTCTTTGTAGAGGTGTGTGTTGTACAGTCTAATGTTAAGCCTTTAATTTCATTTTATTTTCTTGTAATCGTGCTTTAAACACATTTATTGTCCTTGACCCAAACCAATTTCTTCAGTGATCTCTGTATTCCTATTTTCATTAAAGGAAGTATCTTTCTCTGTGTGATGGGTTAGCTGTGTATTGTGGGTGCCTGCCCTCCATCCCCTAAAGCGTCTGGGACTTTTTCAGTTCTTTGGACTTGCTCCTGCCTGTCCTGGTTATTTTAGTCTGTCAGCACAGACCAAAGGAAAGCAAAGGGGTCTGAGATCAGGATGAATTATCCTGTGGCCCAAATTGCTGTTTTGCTTTACTGCTTTTCTCTAAGCAGTAGCTCACAGGAAATGAGTTGCTGCCAGAAAACTGCCACTGCAAAACAACACAAAAAGTTGAAGAACTAGCATTGCAGTGTCAGTAAACTGCATGTCCTGTGTAAATCCTGAGGTCCTACTGCTCAACACTCATATTCAAGGATCGCCTTCTCCAAGCTCAGCAGCGATGCGTCCCAACAAAGATGAAGCTGGGCAAAAATTCCAGGAGGCCTGCGTGGATGAACAAGGAGCTCCTGCTCCTGGACAAAATAAAACACAAAAAGGAAGCCTACAGGGGGTGGAAGCAAGGGCAAGTAGGCTTGAAAAATACAGAGAAACTGTCCAAGCAGCCAGGGATCGGGTTAGGAAAGCCCTGATAGAATTAAATCTGGCCAGGGATATCAAGGGCAACAAGAAAAGCTTCTACAGGTATGTTAGTGATAAAAGGAAGACTAGGGAAAATGTGGGCCCTCTCCAGAAGGGAACAGGAGACCTGGTTACCTGAATGTGGAGAAGGCTGAGGTACTTAAAGACTTTTCGCCATGGTCTTTATGGGCAGATGCTACAGCCACACTGCCCAAGTTGCAGAAGGCAACGGCAGTGACTGGGAAAATGAAGAGCTGCCTACGGTAGGAGATCAGGTTTGAGACAGTCTAAGGAATCTGAAGGTGCACAAGTCCATGGGACCTGATGGGATGCATCTGCGGGTCCTGAGGTAACCGGTGGGTGAAGTGACTAAGCCACTGTCCATCATATTTGAGAAGTCGTGGCAGCCTGGGTGAAGTTGCCATGGACTGGAAAAGGGAAAACTTAACTCCCAATTTTGAAAAGGGAAATAAGGTGGACCTGGGGAAATACAGGCCAGTCAGTCTCACCCCGGCAAGATCATGGAGCAGATCCTCCTGGAAGCTTGCTAAGGCACATGAAAATAAGAAGGTGATTGGTGACAGCCAACAGGGCTTCACTAAGGGCAAATCATGGTGGCCGTTTATGATGGGGTTACAGTGTTGGTGGATCCATGGAAGAGTGACTGACGTCATCTACCTGGACTTGTGCAAAGCTTTTGATGCTGTCCCTCATAACATCCTTGTCTCTAAACTGGAGAGACATGAATTTGATAGGTAGATGACTGGGTGGATAAGGAATTGGCTGGGTGATTGCACTTGATGAGTTGTGGTCAACAGCTGAATGTCCAGGTGGAGACTGGTGATAAGTGATGTTCCTTAGATGTCTCTACTGGGAGCAGTGCTGTTCAACATCTTTGTTGGTGACATGGACAATGAGATCAAGTGCACTCCCAGCAAGTTTGTTGACAACACCAAGCTGTGTGGCGCAGTTGATATGCTGGAGGGAAGGGATGCTGTCCAGAGGGACCTGGACAGGCTTGTGAGGTGGGCCTGTGTGAACCTCTATGAAGTTCAGCAAGGCCAAATGCAAGGTCCTGCACGTGGGTTGGGGCAATCCCAGGGACAAATATAGGCTGGGCAGGGAATGGATTGGGAGCAGCCCCGAGGAGAAGGACTTGGGGGTCTGGTGGACATAAAACTCAACATGGCCCAACAATGTGCCCTTGCAGCCCACAAAGCCAACCGAATCCTGGGCTGCGTCACAAGAAGCATGGCCAGCAGGTTGAGGGAGGGGAGTCTCCCCCTCTACCTCACCCTGGTGAGACCCCACCTGCAGTGCTGCGTTCAGCTCTGGGGGCCCCAACACCAGAAGGACACGGACCTGCTGGAGTGGCTTCAGAGGAGGCCATGAAGATGCTCAGAGCGCTGGAGCACCTCTCCTGTGAAGACAGGCTGAGGGAGTTGGGGTTGCTCAGCTCCAGGGAGACCTTACAGCAGCTTCCAGTACCTACAGGGGCCAACAGGCAAGCTGGAGAGGGACTTTTTACAAGGACATGTAGCGATAGGACAAGGGGGAAATGGCCTTAAACTGAAAGAGGGGAGACTGAGATGAGATGTTAGGAAGAAATTCTTTACTGCGAGGGTGGTGAGGCACTGGCACAGGTTGGTCGGGGAAGCTGCGGATGCCCCATCCCTGGCAGTGTTCAAGGCCAGGCTGGATGGGTAAAGCAGCCTGGTCTAGTGGAAAGTGTCCCTGCCCGTGGCAGGGGGGTTGGAACCAGTGGATCTTTAAGGTCCCTTCCAACCCAAACCATTTTGTAATTCTATGATTTTCTTGTGTGATGCAAACAGAGTAATTAGAACGATTAGTTACCATTAGTTGATACGGATGGTTCAGCTGCTAAACTCCTTGTCCTGTGCACAGGTAGAAAAGGAGTGAAAATGGGATGTGTGTGGCGAACATGAGAGACAGCAGCATGTAGAAAGTGAGTGTGTAGTAGCTGTCCCGGAGCGGAGCAGATGAGAAGAAATTTGTTCCCAGGTGCCATGGATCAGTAAGTGCCCAGAACACACCCTGTGCAGGGTGCCGTGTCCATTAAGAAGTAAAGGAGATCGTGTTTTGCCCTCTGCATACCATGTGGATAACTCTATGGCTGTAATGCAGGGACAGGCACCTAACAACCTCATTAGCCACTTCTCCAGTTACCTCCAGCAGCTGCTTCTGGAAAGCTTCCAGCGCCACTCTTGGTTCTTGCAACCCTCTGGCAAGTGTCTCCCAAGTTACAGAAAGGGCTAGATAGAAAGGCAGGTGCCCATCTCCTCACTTCATGTTTCACTACTTCAGCTGCCCTGATTTATTTACTGATAATTTATTGGTAAAATGGAGACTGTTTTCTAGCCTAATACAATTATATTCAGAGGCTGTTTCTGTGGCCAGTTAAAGCCACAGAAACTGATTTCAACAACAAGCTTCTGGTTTTAAACTTGGCAGGAACAGATGACTTTTTCAGCTTGAAAATAGACAGTTGGGGACAGGAAATTGTCTCCTGGCTGAGTCTAGAGGCACACCATGTTTTTCATGGCAGTGAGTTTAGCCCTGCTTTGTCCTGGATAGAAGTATCTGGGGATGTAACCACCTTCTGGGGTGGAAATGGTCACAGCCATGCAAAATTACCAGCCTACAAACACTGGTAACAAATGATCTGCCACAGCAGATTTCTCATTCTTGCTTCAATTCCTCTGTAGCTGTTGCGTACCTGCCTGGACTCCCTGTGTCTGCAGTGACAAAGCTGACTTCGGCATTTTGGTTTGTGCAGGCTGGAAGAGTGGAAACCCAGTGCTTTTTAGTGCTTATTCTGCACCTGGCATGCAGAAACCTCAGTTTCTTTCCTACCTATTGGACCTTGGGGATGCCATTGTACTCCTCCGCCTCAGCCCCGTGTGCCCTCAGGGGTGACAGCAGCCTGGCAGCAGGGCTGGGTGCCCTCGGGGGTCCTGGCTGAGGTGGCTGGTCAGACAGGCGGGTGCCTTTAGGGAGCAGCGCTGCTGAGTGCTCACAGCAGAGAAATCCCCCCCCGCCCCCTTTCCTGGCCAAAGCCCCTCTCGGTGGGAGAACCCACGCGTTTCCCTCCTGGGCTGGGTGCCGAACAGCCTTTCCGGGGCTTCCACCCGGGCTTGGTGCCGGCAGCCGGAGCTGGGGCTGGCCCCGGCGCGCTTGCTGACCGCTGGGTTCTGCGGCGTTAGCAAAGCCGTGGGTCCGGCCTCGGCCCTCCCGGAACGCCGCGGCGGCGGAGGAGCCAGGCAGCCCCGGCACGCCCGGTTAACGCCGAGGAGCGAAGGTGGTGCTGGGGGAGCCGGCGGCGGGCAAAGGCGGGGGTCACCCCCGGGGGCACGGGCCGTGAGGGGCGCAGGCAGGTGGCGGGGCCGGGCCGCTCCCTTTCTCACATCGGCTCTCCGGTCGCCAGCGAAAGCGCCGCTTCCCGGGCCGCAGAGCCTCTGCCTGCCCGCCCCCCCGCGGGGACGCGCGCCTGCTCCCCCGCGGTTTGCTAGCGCCACCGTGCGGGCCCCGCGGCCGGGGCCCGCTGCGCCCAGGCCTCGCCCGGCGGAGGGCCGGCTGCGGCAGCCCCAGGAGGCAGCGCTGGAGCTCGCCGAGCTCCCCGTGGCGGCGCGGTGGCCGTTAGCCCGTGCTGCCCACCGGCGGGGCCGAGCGGGAGAGGCGCCGAGGTGCCCTCAGGCCGGCCGGTAGCGCGGAGGCCCGAGCGGCTAGCGGGGGCGGGGCGTAGGGGCGGGGCTTGTGGCTGAAGGGGTGGGGCCAGGGGCGGCTCCGCGGGTGTGTGTGAGAGGGCGGGGCCGGCGGCCCCGGTGCGCGGCGGCGGCGGCGGCAGCATGAATGAGGCGGAGGGGCTGCGGCAGCGCCGGTCCTGTCGCCCGCAGGTCATCACCGAGGACAGCCCGGTGCAGGAGGCTAAGGACGGCAGGTGGGGCTCGGCGCGGCGCCTCCTCGGTGGGCGGGGGGGCCTGGAGGGGCCTGCCGTGGGAGGGGGTAAGGCCTGGCCTGATGCGGGCCGGGGGGCGCTGAGGGCCCGGGCCGGGCCTGGGTGGTGTGAGGGGGAGCTGGGCTTGGCCCGAGGGAAGGGCTTGGCCTGGCCGGGGGTGGAGGAGGGGGGAGTGGTTGGGGGGTTGCTGTGGGGGCGGCTGGGAGGCCCGTCCTGACCCGGGCCCGTGGGGTGGCGTTGGGCCCGGCTGAGGCACCGGTGCTGGGAGCGGGCGGCCCTGGCGGGGGTCGGTGCCCCGGGGGAGGCTGTGCTGGCGGGGGAGGGGCTGGCTGCCCCGGCGCTGAGCCGGCCGCCTTGCTTGGCTGGCAGCGCAGGTCGGTGCTGGGGCAGCCGGGGGTGTCAGCCTGCGGGGACCCCCAGCCTCCCTGCTCCCCAGCCGGGGCTTTTCTCCCAAGTGCTCCCGCTTCTGCTGGAGACGGCTGACGGAGGGAGGAGGGTTTTAGACAGGGCCTGACGCCTCCTTTAAGACCAAAAAAAGAGTTTTAATTTGTGGCTGGTTTTGTTTGTTTTTTCCTATGAGTCTGTTTAAGTACTGTTTGTCTTTTGCTAGTCAAGAAATAACAGTTATCCCATTGTGGCTTGCACAGATCTATTGTGCGCGTGATTAAATCCTGTACAGCTCTGGTTAGTCTGTTTATATTTGGCAATAGTTTAAAGAGTAATCTGCAGCTTAACGACTAGTCTCTGTGTATCTGAAATAGAATAACCTTATAAACAGTCCATTTGTTTGTGGCTGAGTTCAAGAACATTCCATTTACAATTTTCTGTGTAGGGATTTTATACAAAACTAGCTTCGCTGTAACTAAAAGCAATAGCTGCGCTAAGAAAGTGGTGATGTTTGCTTTGTCTTCTACAGAATAAGGTAGTTGATGACTTGTAATACTTTGGTTCACTATCTATTATGTGTTTTCCTGATCTGAGTATCTTGCAGATTCTTATCTCTGCCCTTCAGGGTCATCGGAGTGAAAGGCTGTGTATGATGGCTTGCATGCATAGGCCTCTTTTTGAAGAAGACTCATCAGCATCTCTCAGCTTGAGAGGCAGCTCTTCCTGGCCTCAGCCTCTCTTGGTAACTTTGCTCAAATCAGTTAATTTCTAGGACTCCAGCAATGATCCAGAGTATCCACAGGCCGTATTCTCATGCTACTGTCCTGCATGAAACCAGTGGAAGAAATTCCGGAGGCTGCCTTTTTTCTGGCTGAGAGCTTTGGCAGAAAATCTTGATGATAGTTGCTTTCCCTTTGGTCCCCCAGTAGTTCCTCTGCCAAGAGGATGAGGCAGCCTGGACTTGTGGCTATGGTGACCCATAGTATCCTCTTCCCAGCCTACTGTGTCTTCAAGACCTGGTGCGATGGCTTCTCTTTTTAGTTTTTGGTGACCACTAAATTGCTGTTGTTATACCTGGAGCCCTGGTAAGTTGCATTATTGAGTTTTGTGGCTGGAGTCCATGTAGGATTAGTTGTCAGAGACACAACTAGCAAAAGATTTCTGTTTTGCTTATCAGTGCTGGTGAACCATTACTTCACAGATTCTTTCCAGTGACCAGTCAGTGACTTAGTTGTCAGTATTTTATATTGGGTATGTTTTGTTTCTTTACTTTTATAAGGGTTCTGAGCAGCTGACTTTTTAATTGCCATCTTTTTTTAAACTTGTTGGTGTTTATTTAAATTCTTGTAGTTTCATCACTGTCTAAAATAGGTCTTATGTTTTGCAGGCTTGAAGTGTGAGTTTGCTTGTCACCTCATTCTTCCTGCCTTTTTCCTTTATTGTCAATTTCTTGCAAGTTTGAATGGGGATCAGGAATATGGCCTTTCCTTAAATCATGCTTTCAGGAGCTCTTAATTAAGTTAGCTTTGGCAGATGAGTTCCCATTCATCTTTATCTGCTTCCTTTTGTGTGAGCTATTCTCAGCTGTCACAAAGATGCTCGGGTGTCTGTTGACAGTACTTTTAATCTCTTAGTTTTGAGCCTTCATCTTTTGAAGTACAGTGGAAGGACAAGCCTGACAAAGTCTTTGTCTTTGTGAACTTGGGGATCGCCTGGTATCTCTACCATCCACTCTCAATTCCACATCCAAAAGGAAAGAGACTGGGAGGTTGTTGCTTCTTGGAGACATCTGCTGTTAGAGTAGGAAGTGCTGAATTCTTCTAATTAATTACAAGGGCAGTCTGACTCTTGGGAAGTATGAAGAGGACAGTGTGGATGAGGAACCTTGTTTGAAGCAGTTTCCCAGCCTGGTGCAGCTCAGGTGGAGATGGGCTTAGTGCTGTAACACTATTGAAGTTCATGATGGGAATGCTGCATTCCTGAGTGTGATAAATAAAACTTATTTTTTAAAATATCTGATAGCAGGAGTACTTTGGCATGCTGATGGAGAGGAAGTAGGCTCAGGTGGTCAGTGCCTTGGGGGAGATGGGGAAGGTTTGGTGGCTGACAGCACTTCTTGGAGCAAGCTGAACTGTCGGTGGCTTTGGGCTAGCAGCAGCAGCAGTTCTCGTCGTGGCAGACTGTCAGCATCCTTGTAGCAGTCACCTCAGCAAAGCCTGGTGATTTGGGCAGTGGCTTGGGACAGGCCTCCATCCTAACTGCCTATGTCTGGTGCCAGAAGAGAGGGGCTAGCAGCGATTGTGCCATCACGGAAGAGATGGGATGGATTATGAATCGTCCAACTTCTGTACATTGTGCATGCAATCAAGCAGTGACCAACTCCAGGCCTAGTTCTGTCCTTGCTGTTCTAGCCGCTGATCCCAAAGGTTACCTTGATGGTGGTACCAGTACTGCAAGCATGTGTCATTATCTCCCCAGTTACAACATTTGGGCTCTGGGCAGTAGTTCATGTTTCCTACTGCAAGAATGATTGGCTAATGAAGGGCAAAACAGTGGAAGTGGTCCAAGGATTAATGCAGAACCATCAGGCACTGTTTGCCTTTATTTAATTGATCCTGCAAGGAGACTGGCTGGCCGTGACAGTGAATTATTCAGAGTAGCTAAAACTGGGAGCTGTTTTTCCAGTTCAAGGCTAGGATTTGTTGAGCGTGGCACTGTGCTTTCCTCTGTAAATGCCTGATAAACGCCTCTGAAATTGTCAAGAACAAAATCTGTTTTTTCTCCAGGTTTTTTTTGTTGTTGTTGTGTGTTTTCATGGTTAAATAGAAGATACTTAATTTCTTTTGTGTGCTGGGGCTTGGGTTTCAAACCAACTGCCTGTAATGTTTGTTGTTTTAGTTGAACTTTTCATCTAAAATTTGTGCTGGGATGGAAACCATTGTCAAAACTGAAGATCAAGTTAAAAAAATCCTAACCAAACCACACCTCCCTGCCATTTCTTGGGTGGCTTTTTTTTTCTTTTCCTTAAGTTAGCTGTGACTTGTAGCGTGCATGAAACCTGTGGATGAGAATACTCTGCCTCGTATGATGCTGGGATGCTGAGACTGAATAAATACCCCTTCCTGTTTTCCTAAGGAGTTCAAAATGGACCTTAAAGGTCATTCAGGATGATGGTTGAACAAAAGTATTTCTGGTTCCTTTTGTGAAGAAAATAGGCTCTTAAAGAATTTTTAAAGGTTATTGGATCTTAAAACAGCTTAGCTTGTTAATCCTATTTCTTGTCTCGTTTTGGCAGTACTTACAGCAGCAAGGTGTTCCGTGTTACCTTCTTGACTTTGGCTGCATCTCTGACTGTGCCCCTGCTTGGAGTAACTGTTCTACTGGATTGTCCTATAGACCCTCAGTCTATAAGGTAAGCTGTTGCTTTGAAATAAACATAATATTTGAAATAAATGTTACTGAAGCATAACTTCTCATAGGTGTTCTGTAGTGTTTTGGAGGTTAATTGGTTGGTTTGTTTGTTTTTCCCCAGCAAACCAGTGAGCTGTGTAAAGTGGTTCTAACTGAATTAAGAAACTGGGGAGTAATTGCAGAGTTACCCATTGCTGTGGCTTGCTTCACATACCCAGTCTGTTTCTGAGCTATCTTATGCAGTTGTGTCACTACTGATCATTGGAGGAGCTGAATTACTTTCTTTGATCATTAATCTAGAAAATTATTTTCTGTTGTTGTGGCTGTCAGTGGAGCTTATGATTTACTTACGTGCACTGTTGCCTTCTGAGATGAGAACTGCATTTTCCGTAAGGACCAAGCCGTACCCCTTGCTGTTGTAGTTCTGTCAGAGAGCCTATTTCTCTGAGGGTGGAAATTGAAATGGATAACCTGACTGGGTTGATTTGGTGCTTTGTACCAGCGGAACCATATGGTGATGTTATATTTAAATGCAGATCTCGTAAAGTAGTGCAGCTAGGTGATTTCTGCCCTGTCTGGATTCATAAACATCTGAATCGAGATCTGTATCAAATGTGTAGTGTAACAGCAAATCAGCTGTGAGAGATGTGACCTGTGTTGGGAGAAGTTGTGTGTGAAATGCTTTGTTAGCATAGGGTGGAGTCAGGTTGTTCAGTGCTCCTGGCATTTTGAAGTAAGTGAAAATGCTTAATCTGATAGGTATTTATGATCAGCTTGCTAATTTCTTAATGTAAAGGAACAACAACGCTTTAAATATCTCTGGAGTTGAAGGAAACTGTTAATGTGGTTGGGTAGTACTTGCAAGTCCTTCCAATAGGCTGTTAGACATCACTGCAAGTCATAGCGAAACCCTTTCTGCTGTGGCTGGGTTAACAAAACCCGATTCCCTGAAATGGATTGCAACTGAACAGTAATTCTGAAAGCCAACAGGATGTGTCTAGAATGCTTTTCCTATTATGTAGCCCTGGTCTAACTGTGGGCCCGGGTAACAGTGTTCTGCACACTTACATTTCTTAAAACTTTAAGTCCCTTTTACAAGACCAGGAGAACTGTTCTTCCTGCCCAGATCACTGGCTTATATTGCTGTACGTTCTTAATTAGCTTCTTACCTGCACTGCCAGAAGCGGTTCGGGTCCGTACATTAGATAGGATGATTCTGTGTCATGTTTGTGAAAAGTTTTGAAAAAGCTCGAGGAGGTAGATGCTGTCTGAATCAATCCCTTTGGTAAAGAATGCTTAGAAATCTTGTTTGCCAGCAGTGGTGTTATTCCTGTAAGCTGCTGGATATAATGAGGAATAAAGGGGGGAGGGAAGCAGATGTGATCTGTGAAACTCCATGTGAAATTCCTGCAACTCTGATTTATTTCAAGTTCTTTCTCTATGAGCCTGTCTTGGTTAATACTGATCCCAGGGAGGATATTCTGCTTGCAAGCGCAACTGTCCAAAGTTCCCGCAAATGAGTTCTTATCTGAAGGCCTGTTATTCTTATCTGGAACTCTGTAATGCTTGGAAGAGGGGATGGGAAATGACTTTGTTAGCGTTATAAAGACAACTCTGCTTTAAATCTCCTGTGGGCAGGAGTTAGTAATTCAGTTGGTGTTGCCACTGCACTAATACATACTTCAAGGAAAGTTTGCTGTCTGTAACCAGACAGATAAAAGTATGTATTTTTTTTCTCCTCCTGAATTGTGTTGTGAACTTTTTTCCCTCAATTGTCCTGGCTTTTATAGCTTGCGATTTCAGTTGACTACCCCCCACCCCCAAGTCGCTGGAGCTCTGGAAATTGTAGTCATTTTGACCATGTGAGTAGTAGAGTTGCGATGTGGTTGGTGACAAATGTTCTGGATCCTGTGAACCTGGGCAAGTGTTGGAGTGAAACCTTGTATTTTTAAGATTCTACAGGTGGAAGGCATTTGTTTATGGTCATATAAGGAGTTACTTAACAACAACAACAAAAATTGAAAATTCTTGCAAAAAGGCCTAGGGAGATTTAGCTTACTCTTGTGAATGAACACTTAATGAGCTTAGCACCCTGGGCGTGTATGCAGCTTTTAGTAATAACTTTAAATCCTTAACTCACGAAGACTGAGCTGCCTTATGTGTGAGTTTTTAAGAACCTAAGACTGAAACGTACTCAAATTTGTCAGCACAATTAAGGCTGGATTTCAAGCACAGGGCTTTGGAGCCTGATGTTTAAGTTGAAGCTGCATAGGCATCTTACTATTTCCTTCTCCGTATCTCTGTAGTTAGTTGGAAATCCAGTTAGCTTGAACCTGGTTATTTATGTGAAAAAGGGCTTGTAAGATTGGACCTTATTTTGTCATTTTGAGGTTTCAGTTCAATACCCTTTAAGTTTCTGTGTAACTTACTCCTTTGAGGTGGTCTTTCTCTATGAGAATGCATTCAAGTCATGCACGAGAATGTATGTTTCAGCGTGGTACAAGAGCACGTGTTTCCTAGTGTTCAAACTACCAGAACACTTTTTTCCCTAGTTGTATGCTAGTTAGTGATTAAAAAATATTTTTGTCTCTGTGTTGAACGTACTATACAGTGTCAGATCTTGGTGTATTTTAAAATGCCAGGCTTTTAAATTTTAAAACTTTTTTCCTCAGATGTTTTCATATATCTACTTAGGAAAGATATTCGGGTACAAACAACCTATTTGGCTGAGTAAGGGCGCAGTTACTCTTTCGTGTTGTGGCAATGCAGAAATCTTTGCCTTTGTGTAAGACAGATGAACTAGGAACATGTTTTTGGACTTGAAACTGTATAGCTTTCCAGATACATCTTAGGAACACATTAACACCAACTTCTCTGATCATCAGAATGAATTATGATCCTTAATGAACAAGAGTAAATTTTTCAGCTTGTTAGCTGTGTTTTCTTTTTTGAAATATACTGTTTGTAAAGCATAGGTCAGGTTTGCAGGAGCTGGCAAACTAGGAAAAAAAATGATCCAATACGTTGCTCAAAAGTGTTTGCAGAGATTAGTGCAAAGGATCACGAGGTCTGCGTTCTGTTTTCTAGCTTGAAGGAGCCTCCCCTCCTGACCGGTGTGCTAGAGCCCAATATCAAGCTGCGTAAAGCCGAGCGGCTATGGGAAAATCAGCTGGTCGGACCCGAGTCCATTGTCAATATTGGGGGTAAGCACTGCCAAAATAAGCTTTTAAGGAAGGGTCTTCAAATGTTGCTCCATAGACAACGGTTTGTTCAGCAATATAGCCCTACATAACAAACTGGACAGGTTTTTATAAAACATGTGTTATGCAGCAAAAGCTGGCTGCTATGTACTGCTTTTCTCCTCTTTCCCCAGAATAAAATAAATCTTGTTGCCAGATTAAAAATCCCTGTCTTCCAGGGCTGAAAGTATCAGCAATGTAGTCGGGGGGTACTTATGTTTGAAGGAAGTGGTCTCGTTTTTCATTTGGCTAGTTCTTAACTGGGAAATAATATTTACAGGGTACTACCTACTCTTTGAATGCTTATTGCCTCTGTGGGAGCTGAGTTTTGTGGTGTTCATTTTTGCTTTACATGGCAGAAAAAATGTAAATGTGCTGGTTTATCAATTTGATATTTTAGTGTGCCTGCAGGCGTTACAGGTGCCATCCTTCTGGCACATGTGTTCTCCCCAGATCACAAACCCATGTCACCTCTGAGCAGTTTCTAATGAGGTGGCTGGACTCAATGGCATGACAGCCACGTAATAGGAAACAGCTTTGTGCAGGGGTTGTTCCCCTGTGCCTCCTGAATGGGGGTAAGGCTAGAAACTACTCTTGACAGGAGTCTTTGATTGTTTTAATATGAAAAGGAAAGGGTGTGGGAGCTGCAAGCAATGCCTTTACTGAAATATCCTTCAGTACAAGAGGTGCTTAGTAGCTGTATCATTTATTTTCTTCTGCTATAGCTTCTAATAAAGTAGTAAAGTATTTTAAAATTATTTTACTCGGCAAGGAACAACTGTAAATTCCTTCCTCAGATTATGCTTTTTCTACCTAGCTCTGTTAACGGTGTGCTAAAGTGACTACCTGAAGCTACTTTTTTTTTTTTTTTTTCTATTACCTAATTTCATCAATCTCATTGGAAACTCCTTACTGAAACCTTTCTGCAAGGGACAACTGAACTACGGGTGAAATAATCAAACTGACTGGGAATAAGTTTTGTATGAATAAACATTGAAGTCTTAGTCCCTTTTAGAAGTGTAATTAGCAAACTTTAAATGTCAGCTAAATTGGAGATGGAAAAGCCCAGGTAATAGACTCTCTTAATCCAATGGTCTTTCATTTAATTTGGTTGTATCAAAAAGTTTTGTGTGTTGTTTGTGTTCAGTGAGTCTGTCTTGTGCGATCACATTGCTTGGCATGGATATAGTCATTTGGCAATGCTTTTTATTTGAGTGGTTGTTAATTGCTATGGTTTTTGAAATTCTTCTCCAGAACTGATACAATACGAGCATTGGCAGGTGTCCAGTAGCCTATGTGGACTGTATCAGAATGAGAAGGTTTATCTAGGCATTCTCTCATTGAAGAGTGGTAAGATGGATGCACTGCCTGATTACATTTTATGATGATGTAGAAATTTTCCCAGAGGGATCTACCCAATATGTCCACCTTTAACCAAGGATTTGGACCACTAATGGATGAAAAGCTTCGTATACCATATTCATAACTCCTAAGGCTTAAATCCTGTCTCTTCTATTTGAGTTGCAAGAAATCTAACCAAATACTCTTTATTTGCCTTCATCTTCCCCTTTCTTCTTTATTCTTTTGCTATGACTGAGGAAGACTGTTAGTTCACTTTGTCTTAAACGTGAATTCTGCTTCGTGCTGGTAGAAGCATCACGTGGAAGGATGTTTGCCGCTGCTGCTTTGTGATCAAGCTAATCACACTGGTTGTTTCTGCAGATGTGCTATTTACTGGGACAGCTGATGGGAAGATTATCAAGATTGAAGATGGGGAAATACAAACAATAGCCAGAATTGGCCATGGTCCTTGTGGTGAGTGACAGCTTCTGAATATAATGTACCTGAAAATGTCTGGGTCAGAGCTTGTGTTGATGAAATGTGTTCTGCCTGGGTTGCTCATGCAAGTGCATATCTTCCTCTGTAGAGGTTTTTAGCAGAAGTACTAACATGCTGTATGAATGAAGTATGAGTGCAAATATGTATATAAGCACTGGAAGGAAAAGCAGAACAAAGGGTCAAAAGAACAGGAATGAGTGCTCTTGATAACAAAGGATGTTTGTTCCCAGCAGTAAAATTTTAGTCTTTTAGTCCGTCTAGAAAAAGCATGTATCCTAAACAAGAAAAAAATGGGCAGCCACCTGGCCTTATATTTATGGAAGCTGAAGTCAGCAAGATTCTGAGATAAAGGACCACCCCATAAAATGAGGACTCCTAAACAAGTGTGAGGGAATGAACTCTGAGATAATGTGTGAGTGGGGAAGATCAAATTGTTTAGAGATTTCTGAAAATAAGTACCACCTTCCCCATCTAGGGAGTTTTTCCTTGTGTCTTGCTGTACTAATTTCCCATCCTCTGTCTGTAAGTACAGTGAGGGGTTGTGGTGGCTGCACCTACTTTAGCAGAGATCTTCCATTGGTCATGATATTTGTTTTCTCACTGCTGAATTGCAGTTATTTCTTGTTGACACCACATCACTTTCTGAACCACTTACTTGCTTCATTTAGTGAGATTTCTGGAACTGAGTGAGAAAAACTGGTGGTGGCTTGTTTATTAACAGAACCATTTCTGTGGGGAAGCTTGACGTTGGCCATCTTGTTCTGTGTGGGCGGTCTGAGAAGCCTGGCTGGTGTGTGCTCAGGGCTTTGGGTAGCTTTGTTTGTGGTAATGATGTAGAACCTTACAGGAGGTTCTGCAGCCCCGTGCTGGTTGCCAGTTAGACAGAAGTTATGGACAGGAACTGTTGCTATCTCTATGTAGCTTGCATTGACATGTTCATCACTTTAGCTTTGTAATTTTACGTGGGTGTTCCTGTGGTTAGGATCTGGATTGATTTGGAAGCCCTCTTATGGCTGCCTAACAGGTAGGGGAGCCTTGGCACCCACTGCCAATGAAGCCTGCTGCCAGCTGATCGGAAGCTGGACCCCAGCGGCTGCGTGGGGGTGAATGTGGGTTGAGGTGGGTGTGAAGTCACCTTTCACTGCTCTTTTCCACTGGACTTGTACAGAGAGCACTACGTTGAACTTGGGACAGGTGCGAAGGTTATGCTGCCATATTTCTTTGGGGCCAAAGAGGTAGTGGGGAGCCTAGACTTCAGTTTTTGCCCCCTCAAGTTGGGGAGGGAAGTGGGAAGGCTGTAGTTGACTGCCTTCTTCTCCAGGAGTTTCTCTTGTTAATCTTTCAAACCATGGATGTCCTGAAGTTCTCAGTTCTTCAGGACTCAAATAGATAAATTCTTCAGACTTGCAGTATCCCCTTCCTCCTCGTATAGAAGTCTTCAGTGTCTGTCTTAGCAGTTTCATGACAGCATTGGACCCTTCCAGAAAAAGAAAGTTCCAAGATGTGCATGTGTGTGTTTCTTTTTTTGTTGTGTGGGGTTTTTTTTCTTTTTAATATATATATAAAAAAAGAGAGAAACTTGCAGTAAAACTGATTCCTTCTGAGAAGCAGCATTTAGTTAAATCCAATTTTCTGACATTTCAGCCGTACTTGGGGCAGCTGTTAACCTAGCTACCAGCCTGGCAAATTCTATGATTATCTCTAGACTGGTAAAAACATGGGGATATCTATTTCACTCACACCTAGGAGAGCAAGAATAGTTTCTTTAATGAATGTGTGTGGTGCTGGCTGCAGAGTTTTGTTGAGCTACAGTGTGACCTATATAGGTAGCCTGAATGTCTTGTATTTATTTCTATTTGGAAAACTGTTTAAAATTGTTTTCTAAGGAACTTGTGAAGATGAGCCAGCGTGTGGAAGACCACTTGGCATCAGAGTGGGGCCAAATAACACCCTTTTTGTGGCAGATGCTTATTATGGACTCTATGAAGTTAATCCTGGTACAGGTATGACTTTTCTGCTCAGAAGTTCTTCTCTTCCACTGACAGATCTGGGCTTCATTTGCAGTTTTGCCAGACACTTGCCTTCTTTCTAAAGTGGTTTGGAGTTGTCTGGGTGAAATATGCCATGCAAGAACCTGATATTTATTGTCTTGTAGCAATCACTTCCTCTATCTGTCTATGTGGATCAGAGTTACCAGTGGCTTATCTTGTGGTGACATATGCTTTTGCTTGTCAAAATTGGTACCTCAGGATCCATGAATAAAGCTCTGTGTAGCTGCTTCAGTTTTCATACAGGGGAAGAAAAATATTGCTGTTACAAAAACTTTTTGTCATGCTTGTTGTACTTTCATTTCTGCCTTGATCTCGCTGTGTGGAAGTGAAGAGCTCTTAACTTCCCTGTAACCCAAATCTATAGAAACTGAAGAAAGATGTATTGTGGTGTGGCTGAAGATCAAGTGACTTGTTCCTGCTGAGAAAAGCACTGTTGCATCGTGCCCTTCATTGTATGTCACTGAGCCAGATCTCAGTTTTAGGAGCTGTGCTGTCAGAAGGCCATAGTTGCTTTTGTGTAGGGTTGACTTTCAGTTTACATCTTCAGATTGGCTTCAGGTGGGGAGAGGGAGGCTAGCCAAATGCTATGTGAAATGTAACCGAAGGGCTCAGACTGTGTGGCTCTAGGAGGTATAATCAAGGTCTCCCCTCTTGATGGCAGATGGCTACCAAATTAGCTCAGTCATAACAGAAACAAGCAAACTAGTAAACCCTGGAGAGTATTTTCTCCTGGTCATTCACACTGTGTTGAGTTGTTCCATTACAACACAAAACCTTATTACTTAAGAGGCACAAATGGAAAAAAAATGTGAAGTGCCTGCTAATTTCATGTTAGCATTAACTCATTTCCGAGGCAGGACATGCAAAAGCTTGTCTTGTATGCTTTTTTTTCTTTCTTTCTTGTTTTTGTAACCAGGTGAAACAAAAATGCTTGTGTCAACCAAAACACTAATTGAAGGTCAGAAGTTGTCATTTGTGAATGATCTTACAGTGACCCGGGATGGGAGGAAAATCTACTTCACTGACTCCAGTAGCAAATGGCAAAGACGAGACTACTTATTCTTGATTATGGAAGGCACAGATGATGGGCGGCAAGTATCTCTTCCCCAAGGCATTTAATTTATTGTAAGCTCAGCTGTAGGAATGGACTTCACTACTTCCTTGGTCTTCAAGCTTGTTCTCTTTATAAACCACCTGTGTAAATGCTGCACTGTCCAAGAGAGGATGAGAAAATGTGTGGATGTTGCTAATGAGACCTGCAGTAAAATAAATGAGATTCCTCTTTTTCCTTCAAGAGGACTTGCATGGAACATGTATCTTAAAAGGGGAGGTGTTAGCTTTGTTCAGCCTAAATCCTTCATGAAAGCTGTCAGTCTCAAGTGGCTTAGTATTTCTCTTTGTTCATAAACAAATGCTTCCTGGTTCTTGTGCCTTTTTAACTTAGGTGAAGTTCATGTAAGAGATGATAGAATGCCTGGAGTATTAAACCAAGATGAATAAATAATTTGTCTTCACTCAAAACCATATATAATGCTTTCTTTTTAGCCTGCTTGAATATGACACAGTAACAAAAGAAGTGAAAGTCTTAATGGTGGGGCTGAGGTTTCCTAATGGTGTCCAGCTCTCTCCTGCAGAAGACTTTGTTCTGGTGCAGGAGACAACCATGGCTAGAATCAGGAGGTGAGTATGACTTTTCTGAAATTATTACTGCTCTCTATTTAGAGGTAGTTTAAATGAGTCGAATGACAAAAGAAACCCTGCACTCTATTTGTGCCTAGTTATCAATGGCAAAGAAGGTGGCCTTCATCAATACTTCATTTTTTTTCTTTCACTGTAAACATCTGAACTGCATAATCTTTCCATCATGGGCTCCTTGAGCATAGTGGGTAAGCTGCCTTTTGCCCGGGGAGAGGTATGTGGCTGTGCTGTGTTTCCCTCTATGAAAATGAGGAAAAAAATAATTTTATTTAAGTTAATTCCTTTTGGAACTTTTATTTATTACTTAGGACATGTTAACTCAAGTAGTTTAATCCTACTATCTGTAACTTCCAGGTATTATGTGTCTGGGCTGATGAAAGGTGGAGCAGACGTGTTTGTTGAGAATATGCCTGGTCTTCCAGATAATATCAGGTTAAGCAGCTCTGGAGGATACTGGGTAGCTATGTCAGCTGTCCGGCCCAATCCTGGATTTTCTTTGTTGGATTTCTTGTCTGAAAAACCATGGATTAAAAGGATGTTATTTAAGGTAAAAAAAAAAAATCACCTTTGGTATAGGAATGGAAGTGATAAATATTTGTTTGTCCTGTTTCTTCCTCTTCACAAGAAGATTTCTAAAATTTTTTTAGTTCTGTGATTAAAAATGTGGTTCTCCCCAGGGAGAACAGTCCTTATATATTCATAGGTAGTAAAACTAACATTTGCTTCTCTGAGTAGCAGGTACACATCTCTTAATTTGTCTTCCATCTCGATCTCAGAAAGAAAAAGAGACTATCTCTGCTCTAGCCATGCAGCAACACAGGATCTACACTGGGATATGTGAAGACTTCACCTTTGTACCTGAAGTGCCTAAACTCCTTATTGCCAGGTGTCTGGAGAGCATTTGGGAAGTCTGACCTGGTCTAATGACTACCCTAGGCATCCTAGGAGACAGTGTATATGTTATGTGTGCTGCTAGGTGACACTTTGTTCTGACTCAGTATGTCTGTTTTTATGTCGTAACCCCTTTAGGATGAGAATGAGCAAGTATAATGTATTTTGTAAGGAATATCTGATGCTAAAGAAATGGCATGGTGCTTCTTAAACAGTACAAAGACTTGACAATACTTCTGTTCTCAAAAAAAACCCAACAAACCCAAATAAAAAAAATCAACAAGTAATGTTTAGGATGGAAGTGCCATTTCAGCTAAGCAAACTGTGCTGTCCCTGCAAAACCTGTTATCTCTCCTGGTGCAGTGTAGCAGCCTGAACAAAGTGATGCTATGGGGAGCAGAGCATGATGCCTGCTACTTGGCATCATGTGCACCAGAACAAGCTGATGTCTCTTGCATGGACATCCTTTCAGCCTAGTGATGGAGTAAAGTATGCTTCTGCTGGTCTTTTTTTTTTTTTTTTTTTTTTAAAAAAAAAAGTTGGCTTTTCAGATGTTTATGTGTTAAGACTATGTAATAGTGTTTACTCAAAACGTGTGCTTGTGTTTTTAGCTGCTTCTTCCAAGGAGTGTGGAGTGGTCTTTGTGTAAGTGTCTGAGATCTAACTGTGGAGGACAAAATCTGTTGTTGTTAACTTTCTTTTTTTTCTTTTCTTCTAGTTGCTGAGTCAGGAAACTGTGACAAAGTTTGTGCCCAAATATAGCCTTGTTGTTGAACTTAGTGAGACAGGATCCTACCGAAGAAGCTTTCATGATCCCAGTGGAGTGATGGCAGCTTATGTTAGCGAGGCACACGAGCACAATGGATATCTTTACCTGGGCTCCTTCCGGTCTCCGTTTATTTGCAGACTTAATCTTCAGCATGTTTAACTGTCCATCCGTGATAAAGTGCCACAGTCCTATAATACTCCAGAGGTACGAAGGAGACGTGTTTGAGGCAGTGTGTGACTAAAGACAAAACGTGAAAGTCTGTTAATGTGCAGTAGCACTGTTCTGTTGCCACAGGAAAACATACAGCTTGCTGTAGTTGTCCTCTTCCTTGGTTTGACTGCTCTTGCTTTGGAGTTGGCATGTGTAATTATTAGTATCTGAGGAGTATGGCGGGGCATCTTCATACGGCTGTGTGCTACTCGAAGAAAATCCATTCCTTTTCCATGCCCAGCCCTGTTTGGAGTCATCTTAAAGAGACATCATCTGTTACCTTTAATGCAAGTGTGTTGCCTTACACTGGAAGGATTTGTGATGTATGGAATTTAGTTGTGTATGATTTGCATTGAAGAGGATGTCTTGCATGTGTTTATTTCTGGTTTAGAATCTCCTGTTTAGGAGTGATTACAGTGCATATTCTAATGTCATACCATGGTGCTGTGGTAAGAGGCAGCAACATCCAGAACATGCCTAGAAATCTAGTTACACCATTTGGGTTTCTTCAATTTCAGCCTGTGTAATCAACATCAGATGCTACAATTAACTGTTAATCAACATGCAGAATCGAATTTGATCGTTAAATATGGACTCCTGTGTTTCTTTTAGCATTGCAGTCAGATGATTAATGAAAGTTGTATTTTCTATGTTATTAAAGACTAGTGCCAGTGGGTTTAAAAAGGGTCACTTGTAGTGTTTCCTCTGTGTTTACCAGGTCCCGTAAGTCTCTTGTTTGTTATGTAGGTGGCTATTCCTGTGAGGTGCGGGAGGAAGAGGGCCAGCTGCAGGACTCCTCCTCAGCACGCTTTGTATGGAGAACTGGTAAAGGTTTTGGGGAAGGCTGAGGTCTGAAGATGGATGTAGACCAAAAGGGCCCCTGTATAATCTGGTGAAAGTGGATGAGGAACGCTTTGGTGGAAAATCTTGGAATGCCATAGTAGCTCATGGATGTTTTCTGACATCTTCCAAGGAACCGGTTTACTTCTGTTAACAGATATTCTGCTTGGTAAATCCAGAGAATGCTTTTCTGTCAACTACTATAAAGGAAAGGCTGCAGCGTTACATTTTAAGTAAGAAGTTTTGCATCTTGAAGAGTTGAAGGGATTAATTACCTCAGTAGCTCTGATTTAGTGGATTGGTTTGTGCTTTGGGATTAAAGACCTTGCTGCTCTCTTCTTCTGCCGCTGGGTGATAGTCAAACATAAACTTCTGCTATCGCTCAATTTCCTCACCTTTGAAAAGGAAATAATCCAGATTTGCTTGATAGGTAATGCAAAGCACCAGAGAAGGGGAAGGTGGTGTTTAAAATGTGATCTGCTTTCACGAGCCTTCTGCGCTTGACTATTAATGGAGGGATATGCAAAAAAAGTGATTCTTTTTTGTCAGTGCTTCTGTCAGCTGTGTTACTACCAGGCTGCAGCAGTGGTGGTAGCTGATGGCTGCTGAATCAGGCTGACTTATTCCTGCAGAGGCCGGGGGCTGCAAGCCCCTTTGCTTGATCTGGTGGTTGCTGCATTTGTGAGGGAGCTCAGTAGGAGGCAAAAGAAGCCCAGTGGGCGAGTTGCTGCAGGCTCTGACCTTTGGTCCAGCTGAGCCCTATCTTAACAGTTTGGAGACAGAGAGAGAGTGATACTGTGGTAAGCTTGAAAGGCTGGGGTGGTGTGGCCTGCCCAGGGTGGGCAGACTTGCTGCGGGAACACCGAAGAAGGGCTGAGAACGGGACGTGCTTGCAATGTCTCGTTCTGGGAGAGAGCAGGAGGGCAGGCAGTTCGAACAGCAGCTGGTGCGTGTTGCTCTGCTGGTCCTTGCACCTATCTGTCCCATTCTGGTGGGACACGAAATTTGAACTTGGTGGGATCATAAATTGGAGTGGAAAAATCAAGTCTGCTGTAAGGCTTGTTTCATTCTGGTGCTTTGGTAGCCTTGGGGCAAGCACAGCTTTGCCTGTTATTGCGTAGTTACCTCTAGCGATTCATTTGCCGAGGTGTCTGACTGAATAACTTGTGCTGTCTTTTGTAATGAAGTGGTAGACCTTGGCTGTTTTGGCATGCCAAATGTGATGGCTTTTGTGTGACTAATTCCCTTTTAAGACACTGTTCCCGAAGTTAAGAAATGGGAAAGTAAGTTAGTTGTAGCACTGCTGATGCCTGAGGGGAGGTAAGATGTATGAAGAGTTTCTCTTGAAAGTGTTTTTTTGTTTTTTTTTTTTTTTGTTCTGATCCTTTTTCTGCTCTTCCACCCTCTCACTCCTTCCTGACCACTGTTGGAGACTTAGTACACTGATCCTGTGGCCCCACCAAAAAGTTCTTGAGTCTTTTTCAGTTCTCTTTGAGCTCAGTGGCAAGTACAGAAGACCCAAAGGCCATGCAAATAACTTGCTTTTGATGGGGAAGGAGAAAAGAGAATGCCAAATGTAAGAGGTGTCTAACAGAGTATGGCTTTGTCTGGGGTGACTTTTTTGGGTGGTCTAGTCCAAACTATCTGTTGTGGTTTAACCCCAGCTGGCAACTAAGTACCACGCAGCCGCTTGTTCGCTCACTCCCCCCCCTCCGCCCTGGTAAGATAAGGAAGAGAATTGGAAAAAGGTAAAACCTTGTAGATTGAAATAAGAATAATAATTGAAATAAAGTAAAATATAATAGTAGTTGTAAGGGGCAGGGGGGAAGAAGAGGAATAAACCCAAGAAACAAGTGATGCATAGTATGACTGTTCAGCACCTGCTGACCCATGCCCAGCCAGTCCCCAGGCAGCGATCAGTGGCTCCTAGCCAGCTCCCCCAGGTTTACATACTGAACGTGACACTCAATGGTATGGAATATTCCTTTGGCTGCTTCAGGTCCTGGCTCTGCTCCCTCCCAGCTTCTTGTGTACCTGCTCACTGGCAGCGCACGGGAAGCTGAAAAGTCCTTGACTTGTTGCTAAGTAATATTTATACTAATTAAAACATCAGTGTGTTATCAGCATTATTCTCATACTAGATCCAAACCACAGCACTAAGAAGAAAATTAACTTTATCCCAGCTGAAGCCAGGATGCTGTCGGACAGTGGCCAGGCATAAGTATCTCGGGGCAGGTGCAAAACCACTAGAAATGGTTAATCTTCATGGCAGAACTGAAGCCCAGAAGCAGCTTCCTCTAAAGGAAGATTGCTAATGCCCTTAATCATCTGGGCTGTTGGCTTCTGAGCTCTTCTCTTAATCCTGTGGTAGCAGGCTAGCAGGAAGAGTTGTTGTGCCAAGTGCCACAGTCAGGAAAGGAGGCTGCATACCATGAAGATGCTGGAGCTGTCTGCGCAAGAGTCACCCTGTGGGGAGCAATTTACCTATAAAATGCAGCAAGTCGGTGGTAAAGGCTGGTGCTGTAGCATGGAGGAAGCTGAGCTGATGCCTTGGGCAGTTGGGTTTCCTGACCCTGGCAGCTCATGAGAGTTTGGTGACTACTTTTTCTGGCTGGTGGTGCGGGTTCTTTGCTGGCCAGACCTCTCCAGCTGTAAGGGGTGGGCCTTTTAGCTACAGCTGCATTAGAAATAACTGCAGGCAGACAAAAGGTAGGCTCTGCGCTGAGGGCAGGAGGTGAATTCTGGGGTTCAGGGGCAAGCAGGAATTTGTACTCATAAAAGTCTTTATAGTTTCTGATGTCTTGCCCTGCCTGTCCTGTATGCCCTGGGCAATAGAAATTTGTCATTGCTCTTGTCTGTGCTTTGTTAGAAAGTGGCTGAATACCTGTCAGTCTAAATGGGTTTGTCTAAAGGTTAAGCCTGTGGACAGTATGTGCAGTTCTTGCAATTTAATTTTTCTGAATGAATAAAGCCTGTCTGTCCAGCCTCTACAAATAGAGTTCATCAGGTACACGTCTGGTCAGTCAGCAGTTCCCTTTAAAAAAAGTAAAATAAAGACCCCTGAAGTCTGTAAAGCACCAAATGTAAACTGTGGTAGGTGGCACAACTTTATCGTTCTAAGCAACAAACTTTGTATGGTCGCAGGCTGCTTAACCAGGCCATTGCTACTTCATTTGTCATAAGAATCTTAAAATTTCATTTTAGCTGGAGCTTCATGGACGTAAATATGGGTTGGCCTTTTCCTCAGAGAGAGGGGATCTGGCTGTCTCCTGTGTCTTGACAGTGACCTGGAACTTGTCTGCAAGGTTTCTCAGCACCGTGCTTGGCCCTGCAAGTTAAGAGCTCAGCCTGAAGCAGAGCAGGATGGCGGCGTGTGAGGCACCAAGGTCTAGGAGAAAGTCAATATGCTTGGCTCTTCCTGGTGAGAGATGTCTGGCCCAAGACTGCTGATCCCTCCATGGCTACTCAAATTGAAAGGAGGCCACTTACTGTTATGATGGCTGCTGTGTTGGTGGGGGACCAGCGTGGAATCGCGGTACCAGGTAGAGGTGTCATTGTGCAGTTGAAGGATCTTGTGACATGTATCTGAATGCAGAGTCTGCACACCTCCAGTGCAAGGAGACCCAAAGCCTGCAGAGGCTGGAAGGGGTGCCTTTCCTGAGCTCAGGTGGTGGTGGCTCCCATTCCTGGTGCTGTGCCGAATCCTGGTAGTCCATCCTTAATATGCAGAAGTAGGGTGGTATGTTGTTGAATCCGGATGAAACGGGTTGACTGACACACAGCTCTTTCGTTACTCAGTGTAATGGTTGCTTAAGAACAGTATTTTCATAGATGCTCAGGTGATTTTAATCCCTGGTTGTTCCTAAAATGCGATCTTCCCAGAATAATGCAGTAGCATTAAAATACCTGTGTGTGGTGGGTTGACCTTGGCTGGATGCCAGGTGCCCCCCAAAGCTGCTGTGTCACTCCCCTCCTCACCTGGACAGGGGAGAGAAAATATAATGAAAAGCTCATGGGTCAAGATAAGGAGAGGGAGATTACTTGGCAATTACAGTCATGGCCAAACAGACTTGACTTGGGGAAATTAGTTTAATTTATTACTATTCAAGTCTGAGTAGGACAATGAGAAATAACCCCAAAACTTAGAAATACCTTCCCCCTGACCCCTCCCTTCTTCCCGGGCTCAACTTCCCTCCTGAATTCTCTACCTCTTCTGCAGCAAGCAGCGCAGGGGATGGGGAACGGGGGCTGTGGTCAGTCCACCACCATGCTGTCTCTGCCGCTCCTTCCTTCTCAGGCGGAGGGTCCTCACACTCTGCCCCTGTCCCAGTGTGGGGTCCCTCCCATGGGAGACAGTTCTCCACAAGCTTCTCCAGCATGAGTCCTTCCCACGGGCTGCAGGCCTTCGTGAACGGCTCCAGCGTGGGTCCCCCCCACGGGGTGCAGCAGGCTGTGCCTGCTCCAGCCCGGGTCCCCACAGGGTCACAAGCCCTGCCAGCAACCCTGCCCCAGCCTGGGCTCCTCTCCCCACGGGTCCTGCCAGGAGCTGCTCCAGCGTGGGCTGCCCACAGGTCACAGCCTCCTCCGGGCATCCCCCTGCTCCGGTGTGGGGTTCTTCCTGGGCTGGGGGTGGGAGTGGTGGGGATCTGCTCCCCTGTGGGCTTCACAGGCAGCAGGTGGGTATCTCCTCTACTGTTGCCCTCCCTGGACTGTGGGTGGAGATCTGCTCCACCGTGGACCTCCTTGAGGGCCGTGGGGAATGGCCTGCCTCACCATGGTCTTCCTCCCAGGCTGCTGGGGAATCTCTGCTCTGGTGCCTGGTGCCCCCCCTGCACTGACCTGGGGGGTGCAGGGCTTTGCTCTCACGCAGTCTCACTCCCCACTTCTGCTGTGGCTTGTTGCACAGGGTTGGTTTCCCCCCCCCTTCTTAGCTGTGCTGTCCCAGACGCTGTCAGTGATGGGCTCAGCCTTGGCCAGCGGGGGGTCCCTCTTGGAGCCGGCTGGCACTGGCTCCATTGGGCATGGGGGAAGCTTCTGGCAGCTTCTCACAGAAGCCCCCTCCCCCCGTAGCACACCCACCCTGCTACCAAAACCTTGCCACGCCAGCCCAATACACTGTGGAACGCACAAACAGGCGTAAATCTCCGCAGCTCTTGTGCAGACTGTTGCTGCTGTTAGGGGCTCCTTGCACATGTCAATGGCATGTTACAGTTCCAGGTGGGCAATGACACACCTGCCTGGAGCATCGAGGAAAGCTGGAACAAGTCAAGCTTGGAGAAAAGCAGGTGTATTTTTTCTCTTGATGGTATTGGTGCGGCAACAGGACACTTTGCAGCTCTGAGGCTGGCTTTTCTCCAGTGTGAACACATAGGAAGAAGCAGGAGCGGTATCTTGTCTGAGCAAGACTGTGTTTTGGTGGCAGGAGAAAGGGGCTGGGGTTCCCCAAAAGGGGAGGAAGCCCTCTGTGCACAGCTCCCAGAGGAGCCCGAGGGTGACGCCTGTGCCTCACACAAGCTGCTTTTGGGACAGACTATGGCATGTGGGAGAATACTGCGCTGTCTCCTGAAGGGCTTGGGGAAATCTTTGCTTTAGCATAAAGCCCTGCAAGTAAAACGGCTTAAGGAAAAGGAATTAAGCTGTGCACTTTAAAGATGGGTTTTGTTTTGCCTTGTTGGTGGAACACATGTTTCTAAAGGGCACAAGTACCAAGAAGATTTTGCTGAAGCTGTGTAGAATGCTGCTCCACAGCTAACTGCCTTTTCCCTTTGCCGGAGCAAACTTCTATAGTAGAACTGCTGGGAGAGAGCTCCTGCGTGCCCCTGACACCTCTATGCAAAGGTTGGTATCTCAGTATAAACAGCCGATGAAAGTGGCTGCAAAGCCTCGGTGTAAATCTGGTTCCTTTAAATCTGCGTCTGCTTTGTGGCAGTAGCCTTTGTAGATGAACTAATGAACTCCTAAAGCTCCTGGGTCTGTCTGCTCGGTGATCACAACAGAGATCTGAGGGTGCTGACCCTTGGACCTTCTCATCTAGCTTGCTTACAAAACGGAATGCTGCGAAAGAATAAGCACGCAGGGCTGCTCTTTTTTGCTGCTTGCTTTGAGGTAGGGACTGAAAAATTTAGCAGTAAGTGATTGAAGTTAGCTATATACAGGCTGGGCTTTTGGTTTTTTTTGGGGGTTGGTTTTTTGGTGTTTTTTTGTTTGGGTTTTTTTTTTCCCCCTCCCAGCCAGCAGAAGTCGTGTCTCCTTATCTAGCTGCTGCCAGTTAAACCTTGTCTTGTTCTGTGCAGCCGCATGCATGACTTCCCCAGCTGTCAGTGGGTCCTGGAAGTCAGTCAGGTTGTGAAATTGGGTACAATTGATGTAGAAAGGCCTTCCAGGTCCTTAACATGGAGCTGCTGATGGGAAGAGAATGCAAAGTGAGCAGCGATGCTTTGTTTTGGTGGCAGGCCCTTGTTTCCTATGCATTTAAAAAGTGGGAGTGTGAGAGGACATATTTGCATAGCAAAGCTTTTGAGCAAATGCAGATCTCTGTCGGGGGATCACTGGGCATGGTGAAGCTCGGGCAAGCTCGGTTTGAGCAGCACTGTGTGCATGCAGGTCTCCCCAGCTAGTCCCTCCCTGTGGCTGACTCTTGGGGAACTCTTGTTCCGATGAGGCTGATTATCCTCAGAAGCAGATGAGCCAAGAAGGTATGTCATGCACTGAGCCCAGTGCTTCCAGCATACTGGAGAGAGATCTGAACCCGAAGGAAGCTGCTCCTTCAGCTTGTTTGTAGCACTCCTGCATGGACCTGTACCCCTGAACAGCTTTGGTTGTCCCAGAAGCTCTTGACATCGCTGCTGGGTTGTTTCTTTTTCTTCAGCATCTGGGGCTGGCAGGAACAACTTTCCCTTCTCTCCTTATGCCCTAAATTTTTACTAGAAATACTTATTTAATTGCCTTTGTAGCCTGGAATAGATGTCAGAGCCTCAGCAAGCTCTGCAAGGGTATGAACTCCCTGGAGTGAATTGGTGAACCTTGTAAATTCTAGCAAAGATGCAGAGGGCAGAGACATTGGCTTTTTGACTGCTGTGTGTCATCGTGATTAAATGGTACTTAGGTGCAGTTCTTAGGTCAGCGCTAGCAGTGTCCTCCTGATGCAGGACTCTAATTGCCTAAATCCTTCCTGAGCGAAGTGCTCTGGAGTGGTACGAGCAGCACAGTTGAATTTAGCTCTGCTTCTTTCTTTGGTGCTTATGGATAACTCTTTTTATCTGCCTGGGGAGATGATGGATGCTGCTATACCAGTGTGCCTTCCTGTTGTAATGTTACAGTAAACACTTTGCTGCAGCTGTAAACATAAGGCTGATCTGTCTTTCTCAGAAGGTGCTTGTCTCCTTTCCCACTGTGTTGGGTACAGTGAGCTCATCTGTGTTGCAGTAAATTCTGGCAGCGGTTCCATGTAAAACATGCTCCAAACAAGCCTGTTTGGATAAAGAGGTCTGACCCGTCTTGCTGCATTTTTCTTGAGGCAGCAGCAAGAGCACGTTGGGTTTGTCAGCCTGCCTAGAGCCAGCTTCCCGGGCTTTAACCATCCTTCCTCTGACAAAGGGGGGAAGTGATGGGTGAGCAGGCTCAGCTGCTCGGTGGCGTGCTCCCTGCCTGCATCCCTGCACAGGCGCACGCTGTGTCCTGCCCCCTTGCCCCCATTGTGGCGTGTGGAACGGCTGAAGGCTCGCGTTGCTGAGCACCAGGCTGTCCTGCCAGCTGAAGGGAGACGTGTGGATCTGTCTGGCCTGCTCTGGAGCTGGCAGCCCAGTCGGAAGCCCTTGGCACTGTGTGAAGCACCCAGCTGAGTGGAAGAGGGATTGAAACCATTTCTAACCTTGTTGTGGTTCAGAGATGGCTCCTCTTGTCCTCTTCCAAGCTTAGCTGTGGCTTGGCTTTCCTGCTCTGTGGACAGCTCGAGTCGGCATAGCTGCCTTTCTTTTTCCTTGTCTTTGGCATCAGGCTGGCAGCCGTGGCTTGTGCAACGGATGAGTGTAGCAGCACACTGCATCCATCTGTGGTCCTTCTGCAGGTTTCTTCTGAGCACTTCTTTTTCTTTTCCCAGCTACGAGACTGCTGCCCCCAAAGATGAGGTGCAGCCCAGCTGCTTCTCCAGCACTGGGTGCTGGGGCTGAGCTGCTGCTGGGGCAGCTGCCCATCACAACCATGTTTCTGCAGCAGAGCTTGGGACTCGCCCAGCCTGCAAATGTTTGCTGTGGGATTACCTGGAGCAGAGACCTCAGCTCCTTAACAAGATACCTCTGTCTTAAGGTCTCTGGACCTTGGCCTGGAGCCCTTCACTAGCCTTTCCTGGCCGAATGCTTGTTATAAAGGCTGAATGTGGGGGTGTCGCTGCTAATACTGCTGCAGAAAGACAAGCAGCCATCAGAAGCAAAGGGATGTCTGTGGGAAGGAAGTGTTCTCTGCAGCTTAGGTCAGGCCCTATGCATTTATAAGTGCTGGTCTATGCATGAATGAACATGGGCTCAGGCTTTATTGCTGCAGTTACCCAAATCCTTCTGAATTTTAGTGTAAGCAATGGTTACTCGTCCATGAAGAATGAAGGCTGAAGGAATGGTAGATGCCCACGTAAAGAAGACCATCTTTCTACTAAACTTGAATATAAGCTGTGGTCAGCCAGAGATTGCATGTCTGGTATTAACCTGAATGAAACGACATTGTTCAGCCTCAGACAAAATATGCTTTGGGAATATGGAATAAATTTGGTTTATTTGGGATTATAATGCGGAATAAACCTTGGCATTTGCAATGATGCCCCTTCACACTATAGATTAGCTTTGGATTAAAGTAGAAGGTGTCGGGGCTGTGGGTGTGTTTCCAGACAGCTTTATCCATGCTCTTCTCTTGAAGAAAGAACAACGGCCTCACCCCTCCCTGACAGCTATATCTAACTTGTTCTCTAACGCTGGAGACTCTTCAGACTATTCTTTTTGTGTGTGTGTGTGTATCCCCATGCAAACTATCCTATCATTGTAAACCTTTCCTCAGTGCTGTAGTCACATGTGGTGTGGTTTAGACTTGTTTACATCATCGGTGTATGAAGATTCATCACACAATAAAGCAAGTCCAACCGAGCCTCCTGAGTGTGTTCGCACCGCCTGGGCATTCAGCTGGAGCGTGGATGGCTCTCTACAGAATGAACGACAACACGCTCTGGTCTGCAGTTTAGTTTTGGAAAAACAGATACAAAACTTGGACAGCAATAAAGTCAGTGAAGGTGGGTCTTTTCTTTGTCACTTTTAAGCATCTTTCTCAGGGGGAAAATAACAGTGTGCTTTGAGAGAAAAGCTCTGTGGTGGTTCTGTACAGCCGTTCCCTGCTTCAGTTTTGGTCTGATAGTCCAGGTAAGGAGAAACTCATGCTGGCAGATCCCCTGTAAGTGAGGTTCTCGTGGGGAAAGGTGAGTCAGTGACAAAGAGAAACAGGGACGTAAGCTTTATGTAACCAAGGCATTATCCAGACCTCAAAATAGCATCTCAGCATCTGCAAATAAAAGATGAATCGGTGACAAAGTTTGGGTGGCTGCTGGCTGCTCTCAGCATTGTGGGCTGTGATGGGGCAGGAGAGAACAGCCTTTTTGTCTGCCCCCTTTATCCTAGGAAAAGTACTGTTTGCTAAGTAATCATATCTTAGTGGGAAAACCCGTTAAGGCTTTTTTTTTTAACCCAGGAAATCTCTGTTCAGCACCTGCTCTATTTCTGCACGCTTTCACTCAGTTACCCGGGCACACAGGCTGGATGGCTGTGCCTGGCTCGGCTCCTGGCAGGCAGGGGCTGGCGCTGGGTGCATGAGAGGTGCTGTGCTGCTTACACTGGTGACCCCACCGCACCCCAGCGGGCTCTGCACGGGGGAGGCTTGTACATCTATGGGAAGATGGCAGAGCTGGCCAAGAATCACCTGCAGTTCCTGGGTGCCCCAAAGGAATTGGACACGTACCCGTTGCAGGTTTTTTTTCCTCTGGAAGTGACAGCTGTCCAGGCTGGAGTGCTCCCTCTTCTCACACACGGTGCGTCCAATTTCCACGTGCAGCATGTATTTCAGCCCTCTGACAATCTAGAGAAAGCAATTTCCTCCTTTAAAGTAAGGGCAGGGGACAGGGATGCCAACATTTTGGTTGGGCATAGAGTGCTACATCTGTGAATTGTGTGCAGCGTTGTGGGTTGACGTGTTTTGTGTTGCGTTACTGGGGTTGGGGCAGCTGGATGGGCTGGAGGGACCATACCACTTATCGCGTGTGTCGCGGTCCTGAGGAGGATCCGGGCTCCCATGTCTTGGGTGCTCTGTAGAGGTGTCTGTTGGTAAGTGGTTTGGAGGGCCATCAGGAGCCCGAGCTGCTCTTACCTGTACCATGGCTTTGTTTATTTGTGATTCCTTGAACAGAAAGAGGTCGTTGGAACTGTTGTTGTATCTGTAAACCCCGAAGCGAGCTGCCTTGCGCACGCCAGGGTTGTTGGTGTTCACCGGGACAGGGAAGCCAGGTTTCGTGGTTGAATGCGGTGGTGGTATGTAGGCAGCTGAAACAACACAAAACGTGAGTGCAGAAACACAGCCGATGCCTGAAACAGTGGGAGCTTCAGCCCTCTGAGCCAGTGCTGGACCCTCCTGCTCGTCCATGCACCTGCGCTTCAGAAGGACCTGGCTCGCACCCACACAGAGAAATTGTCCTTTGTGTGTCTGAAACAGCAAAACAGTCCTGTGCAAAGAAGCGACGTGAAACGACGTGGCTAGGTGTAGTAGCAGAGCTCACACTGACTTAGAAGAAGCCAGGGCATCACAAATATCATTTAGAATGTCTCTGCTACGCTTCCCAGCTCACAGAAGGCCCGGCTTTGAGTCTAGTTATAAAGGGAGACCGTGCTGCTCAGACTGTGAATGATTTTGATAACGTGTCAAACGCTGGCTGCAGGGTCCTGCTGCCCTTAGCTGGCACGCCAAGTTTAACTTGTAGACGTCTTTCCCACACTCCCTTAATCCTTTGATGGCATCTTGAAGTTTTTGTTTTAGGGGGATTTAGGTGGTGATAAAGGTGAGGGGAAGATAGATGCTGACCGAGGAGAGGGTGTCTATGTTCTCAGCTGGGCAGGGGCAGAACTTCAGCCAGCTCCCTGCTGCCCTGCAGAACAGGCTGCTTTGGCTGCTGAAGTGCTGCTGCCCTGGCCCACGTGCCAAGGACCATTTTTTCACAGCCATGGAGGAGAAACGTGTGTAGGAAGTGGAGGCTGGGGGGTGGAGGGGGAGCCCATCAGCTTTCAAATTTGAGCACGTCTTTCTACGCAGCCTTTATTACTATATATTCTTGGTTGTGTAGCTCATTTCCCCACATCCTTCTTTGTTTCAGTGCTTTAAAAGCAGCTCAAAGCTTACAGTTGATGTTATTACTTCCTCCCCTTTTTACATTTGCCTTCCCCTCCATTTTCCTGCTTCTGAAATACAAACAAGGAAAAACTCCTCAACCCATGCAAGCTGCCATGCAGCCAGGGCTGATGCTGAGACCTGCCAGTGCAGGAGGTGGCCCTCAGAGCTCGCGCTCTGTGTGTAGGCAGTGAGCCTGCGTGTGCATGTGCACGAATATGTGCACACAGAGCTTGTACCAAATTTGCTGTGAAAGTCATGCTTTTTATCACCTCCAGCTTTTTTTTTCACAGCTAGATCTCACAGCCAAGCACAGAGCAGACTGTATTTAAGCCAGTTTGTACTGAGAAACCCCAATAGGGGAGAGAGGGACGACTTGATGATCCAGAGTCTATATTAAAAAAAACCCAACAAATAAATAACATTATATGCCATCATCTGCATAGGAGGCTGCAAAAATTCAACTTTCAGGTTGATTACGTGCATCCTAGTTACACTATCACAGCCTCCCCTGCAGGTGCTAATTGCTGCACCCCCTTGTAACACTGCTTAGGGATTCAAGTGTTGACCTGCAAAGGAGAGACTCAGTTCCACGTCCCTCCTCAACCCAAGGGTGTCCAAATTCATGTCTTACACCCCAGCTACCTTAATGACCATCACATTTTCTTGCAGGTGGGAGCTGAGAGACCCAGGCCACATGTCTGAGAGGAGCGGATGTTCTGTAAGCAGCTTTCTGTCTAGTGTGGAGGTGACAAGCTTTCCTGTCCCACATCTCTGATCTGCGTTGGGACTGGGTGTGCAGCCAGTGCTGGGCAACCCGGCAGTGTTTTTTTTGCCTAACAGCCCAGAATCCACTGTAGGTCCTGACACTGTTCTCGGCGGGGGTGATACTTTCCCATGGCAGCAAGGGTGGGATTCAGGAGTCACAGAAACTCGCGAGCGTGCAGCCTAGGGCTGAAGCTGTTTCTCAGGCAGCAGATCTTATCCAGTGCTCAGCTCATGGGCAAAACTTTCTTAAGCATCTGTTAGTCCTCTTGTCCTGAACAGAGATTCTGCTTGGGCATTAAGGTGGTGGGACCCGTGGATGATGTGAGGGCCATGCAGGACCTGCCTGAAGTCAGAAAGGAAGGTTGGTACAGAGCAGGATCTTTGTTGGGTCTTGCCCATAAGGCCAGCTGTCCCCCTCCTAGGGGATGCCCTGCCTTTTCCTGTGCCATCAGCACTAACCCGATGGCTTACAGGAACTAGCTCTTTCCTGAGCTCACCTACCGATCGAGCAGGCTGGGAGCAGGTCACTGGCTTGGGCTCCTCTGGCTGCTCTCCAGGACCTTGCCTGAATCTGTGCTCTTATGCCTGCTGGAAAGTCAGATGTGGCAGTGATGGGGATTTGACAGCCGATACTGTCCCTTGTAGCAGTAGGAGGTAAGTGCAGGCTTTTTCTGTCTTAGCACAAGGTCCTGTTGTGGCTTAATAGGCCTCAACACCTCCTGAGTCATGCTGACGTCTTTGCCAGGCACGGGGTGGCAGGGTGAGGAGGCTGGCTGGAGTCATGCTGTGTGTATGGGAAGAAAACTATGAAGTGTGTTGCTCAAAGCAAGAGTCAAGGCTCCCAAGTGCCTTTGTTCCTGACTCCAGTGCCTGGCAGATCCAGCAGCGTCACACGTGGCATGTGGGGAGGTAGGATTATGGCCTGGCAAGCTGGACTGTGTGTTGTGAATGAGTAGCGGGCTGGTACTACACCGTGTGTTGTAGGCAGGTGGCAGGCTAGTATATTTTCACTCCAGTTTTCACCAGGGGTACTGGGCACTTCATCTCTACGCATTGCAGCTTGGTGTTGAAAATTGCTCATACCAGAGCGAAGTGGGTGCAAAGTGAGTCTTTTTGGAAGAATTTTACCCTCCCCTGCCCCCATTTTCCTCTGTTGACCCAGATTCCTCAAGGCTAGGATTTTTTTTCCTTTATGTGCTTTGATTCTTAGTCAGGTCACTGCATGGCACACATGCTGGTCTGAAACAGCCGTCACTGTTTGGAATAGTGAGCACCACTGGATTTCCAAAACCTCGAAACTCTGGTGTGAGGCACTTGTAGTTCTGATGTTATTCACCACGTTTCCTGACAGCTTCTTCCCTGGCTTGGCCCTTAAGGGCAATCACCCTAAAAAGCTGAACATGTGTAAGGTGATGGCCCGGTGCCAGGAGCAAAGCAAAATGGCCAGAGGGCCGGACGGTGCAGGGCTCTGGGCACGGCGGTGCTGGGGAAAGGCTCCTCACTGAGAGCCAGCTGGGAGCAGTGGCACCGCATGACTTGGCCAGGCACCGGCGATGCTCAGGGTCCCGGAGGATGTCATCTCATGGCCTGGGAAAAACCTCTTTCTGCTCTACAGGGAGATGCTTAGGGCCAGAGCGTTTGTATTTCAGACTCTGTCCTTGTTTCTGCGTTTGGAAATGTGGAGAGGGGAAAAACCCGTCTGCCCTCCTCCTCCTCTTCCTTCCTCCTCCTCATCCTGTTGGGCAGTAGTAGAGCAGGCTTCTCTTGCTCCGAGTTCAAAAGCAACTGCCGTTATTAAGCAAGAGAGGGCTGTTCTTGCAGGAAAGAGCTGAATGTTGTATTAAGCAGCTCTCTCTTGCCCATTCCTCATTGAGGAATAATTTGGGAGCCCTGTTCCTGCAGCACGAGAGAGCAATCCCATGGATCCTTTCTCCCAGCCTGTAGTGAAGCAAATAGGCAGATGGCAACAAGTTGCCGTTTTTTTAGAAAGTGCTTTCAAAAACTCCTCCCCATTACTAGGAACAAGACTAGGCTTTATCTTTACGTGTAAGATGCACCAAAGTTCCTGCATGCCCCTGCAACCCCCAAAGGAAACCACAGCTGAAGCAGAAAGCTGCTGACTGGCCGAGCCCCGTCCCTGGGCGCGTTAGCACGGCGCACGGCAGCCAAAGTAGAACTGAAGTAGAGCTAAAACCTTCAGAGAGCAAACACGCCTGCCTGCAGCTCCCGTTCCGAAGGTTTAAGGCCAGCTGCAATCAAGAGAGTCTCCTTGCTCAGCAAAGAAAGAAATTATATGGAGTAAAAGTCAGTTAATCGGTGCTCCAGCGCCCATCTGTAGTTAGCAGTCAAATTGTTACCCACAGTCTTGTGATTTAATAGTCAAGGTCATGCAGAGTTTAAACACTGACAAATAAAACTGTGAGCTGACTTTAAAATCCTTAGATGATGTCCCTGGATAACGTGGTTCCCTGCAAGGGGAGAAAGTCTTTTATGCAGTTGATTTCCAGCTGCAGCCTGAACCCTGCAGCGCCGAGCCAGCACGGGCAGCAGCCGCAGGGCTTATTTACCAGCGCATTAGGAAGCAGCACTTGTAGGACCCAAAGCACAAGGAAGATGGAAATTATTTCCTGCTCTTACCACCTGAAGTCCTGGTGAAGCCCCAGACTGCTAAACAGCAAAGTGCGGCGAAGCTGCAGGTGAAGTTGGCTGCCATCTCCACCGCGTCCAACGAGGAGCCGGCCGGGGCCCCGCTTCCTGCGGGGGAAGATGCGCTCCCTCGGGTGCTCATTGGCTGCCAGGGCAGAAAAAAGTCACCCGAAAACCCCTGAACGTCACACTGATGCAGGCTTCTCCTGCTGATGGCCACGTGCCTGCAAGCCCATCTGCAGAGCTCTGCCTCGGTGGCGGTGGCACAGCCCTGCCTCGGCTGGGGGCTGTGCCCTGCAGGAGCACGGGCAGGCGCGTGCGGTGGGCACTGGGACATGGTGTGGGGGCGGGGAGGGTGACAGTCATGGGCTTTAACGTTCATGGGGAAATTAATCCCGAAGGAAGGGGCAGTGAGCCATGGGGGGGCAGCTCCTGACTTGTACGGGGGCGTCTGCATGGGGAGAAGCCTGACAGAGGCGATGCTTCCCCCGACATGGAGATGTGGGGTTCGGGTGAGGGAGACAAGGGGGTTCCAGGGGGTTTAGGGGGCTGTGTGGAGCAGAGCCACAGGAAGAGGATTTTGGTTTTGGTGGCAGAGGAGAACCGTGCCCCACGTTTGTGTGTTTTGACAAGAGGAAAGGGCTGCGCTGGGCTCAGAGGAGAGGTTTTCTCCAGGGGCTCTCCAAAGAGCAAGAGAAGCATGTGGAAAGGGGTGGTTCGGCGCTCTGCGGTTCGCAGAGATTTCCAGCTCTGGGGTCAGGTCCCCCCGCGTCGGTACGCAGCCTGCAAAGAGCTCCTCTCCGGGCAGCACTGGCCTGTGCCGAGGAGCTCACGAGTGTGGGAAAAGGGTTTGGTCTCCAGACCTTATGATGCACCTGGAATAAGCAGCTGCCAGATTCAGGAGACTGGGAGATGAGCTGACGTCTCACTGGAGGGCCGGGAGTGGTGGCCCTCAGTCCGTGCGTCTGGTTCAGGTGAGCAAGGCATTGCTGGAGCACTCGCCCCAGCACCCAGCTGAGCTCCTTTTGGAGCAGAGACATCTCGTGGCCTGAAGGAAGGTCCTAACCGGGCAGCGTGGGTGGCGCGTAAGAAGCTGGAGGAAAATAATCTTAGTGCTTCCTTGTGGGAAGGGATTAGGTAAATCCTCTGTTGAAATATCCCCACCAAGAAGGAATGAGGCAAGCATGGAAAGTCGCATTTATCATCAGTCCTACGTGCACAGAGCTTCTGAATCAGATTCCAAAGCCTGTGGAAAACACTGAGAGAATGAGAGGGACTATGCTGGGCGGGGTTTGCCCCTGTGCTGCCACCTTTTTTTTTTTTTCTTTTGGTTGGCTGGTTGGTTTCTTTTGAGCTCACACAGCGGCCTGTCCCTCAACAGAGGCACAGGCAGAGGCTGATTCAGGTACCTTCAGCTCTTCCTTTCTCTCGAGGACTGTGCTCTACAGTTCCCACTTCACTGAGAGGCTCTGGGGGAGCGTCTTGGGAAGGCTCCAGTCGAGCCCCCAGCACACGAGCAGGAGGTGGTTGGGACCCTCGTCATCAGATCCCAACACATCTCCTGCGTGTTGCAAGAGCCTGTTTGTCACCCTGCCGCATGACGCACCAGAAGGGGGTTCAGGCTCCCCGCGGGACCTCCACCTGTTCTCCCTCTGCTGCCTGGTGAGCTCACAGCCCCCGGATTCGAGCTGAAAGGGACCCCAGTGCCAGCGGCTGGGGGGGCGGGGGGATCTCCCTTGGAGTGTAGATTCCTTCCTTACTTAAAACAAGCGCCCCGGGACAGCAGCAGCAGCCCTCGGGAGGGGACTGGTGGCACTGGGGACACTGGCTGGCGGGGCTGCGGAGGTGCACGAGCCGGGTGGGAGGGCGGCGCGTGCCGCAGCTGCAAGGCCGCTGCCACTAGAGGGCGCCAGAAGGCAACGGGCTGTGCCCGGTCCCGGCCCCAGCAGAGCCCCCCGAACCGCCGCGCCTGAGGGCTGGGGGGGCTGGGGGGGCTGGGGGGGCTGGGGGGCCCTCCCGGTGGTCCCGGCTCCCGCAGAGCATCCCGAGCCACCGCTGCTGCCTTACCTCTGACCTGAGGCTGGGGGGGCTGGGGGGCCCTCCTGGAAGCCCCTTCCTCTGCACAGCAGCCAAAGGCGAGTGCAGACCTCAGGGCAGAGTTGTCCCCAGCGGAGTGGGGACAGACCCAGGGGCAGTGGCCCTGTTTCAGGCTCAGCCAAACCCAGCGATGCCTCGGAGGCGGTGGGTGGCTTTGAGGGACCAGCCCCTGGGAGGCCGGTGGGTGCCCCGGGGCAGAGGGCACATGCGTGTGGTCTGGTGCGAACCCGGATTGTGCCACCTTCTGCCATCCCACTGCGGTGGCATCTGTGCTGCCACCGGCTTTGTCCTGGGGAGCTCAGCACCCACTCTTTGCTGAGGAGCACCCTTCACTCTGAACAGGGTCTGTAAAGCCAGACAGTGACTTGAAGCAAGCAGCGTGTGTTTGCAGAGGACACCTTTTTTTTTTTTTTTGCCTTCTTCCCTCTCCCCTTTTCATAAAATTGCTTGTTTACAGCTCTTCCAAATTAGCTTTTCCTTTTTCTAAAAACTTTTATGATTCTGGTGAGGAAGTTTTTCCACTTCTTTTCCCCTAGGAAGTAACAGAGTGCTAACGAGCATTAATATTAATAGTGCCAGGTACTGTTATGTAAAAAAACCCCCAAACAACAGAACGCCAAAAACCTCACCAAAAAACTCCCTCCCCCCAGTATCTGACAAACAACATCAAACTCCTCCAAGCCCCCAGTAGGCAAATACTTGATGTTTTTCTTTGGGATTTTTTTGTGCCATGAAGGAACCTGGGACTGGAACTGTTGCCCCTTTGCCATGTGCCATTCCAAGCAGCTGCCATCTCGCGGGACACTGCTCTGTGCCCCAAATCCCTCTGTGGGAGGAGTGGAGCAGTGTGATGTCTTGTCTGACATCCAGCCTTGGAAAACAAGTCAGATCCTCTTCTCGTTGAAGCCCCCTCGGTCACTGATGGGAATTTCACTCACTTTCTCTGGGATGCAGGTGCAGACCACCTGCTGCACCAGCACGGGCATGCAGTATGCTCTGCGAGGTAGTTTACACTTTCTATAAACTCCCCACTACGTGGCTGTTCCTTTGTGAGCAGAAATCCTGAACAGGGATGAGAGTACATGAGCAAGGAAAGGCTCGCTGATTATCCCAGGGTAAACAGAGCGTTTGCTTTAAGCAAATAGCTAGCCCTGACTCAGTCTAAATCAAGCTTGTGATCTTTCTGCATTAAGCCAGGTTAAATAGATCTTAAAAGACTTGCACGTGTGAAGAATCCTCATGTTTGTCTTCGCGTGAGTAGAGGATGTTTATCACAAGTCATGGGACATTGTCTGCTTTTCCCGGCGAGGGAATCTGCAGAGTCTGTTCTCTCAGGCTGGGTTACTGGAGGCTTTGGAAACAGTGCAACTGTGGAGATGTTTCTGATTAAAATAAAAGGAACCAAACAACTTTTATTATACAAAAATCAAATATAATTATATCCGCCTTTTCTATTGAAGAAGCAAAATCCACAGTACCTGAAGTTTGATTCCCCCCCCCCCCCCCGCCCCTGACATTTCATGAACAAGGTAGACTTCTTCAGCATCGCTTTTTTGCTTCTGCCATTCAACTCAGACCTTTGTGTAGCATAACCCAGCAGTTGCTACCGTGGCTTCCTGGAATAATGCCAGTGGGGTCTGCAAGGGGTCAAGTTGGAATTACACTCCTATAAATGCAATCAGCATCTAGCCCTGCACCCACAGCATTTCATTATCCATTCTGACTCCCTTTTGGCACTTCACGGATCAATGGGGAACTGTAAGAAAAATTTATCTCATTAACTTTTGGAGGATGATTGGAGTGTGTTTGAATCGTGCTTTCAAAAGTTTTAATTAAGACATATTTACTGGTGCCAATAGTTGGGTGATTTTTTTTTTTCCCCTTTAAACTTTTTTACATTTTCCAGGCCTTCATCTGATCCCCAGGGCAACTAATTTAGTTGGCTTTGCTTTAATGAAGGATATGAGCAAGAGGATGCTTTTTTGACTCTCAGATGGAATAAAGAAATCTCTGTATTTCACCATTTAGTAGACTAGTACGTGGGAAAACGTGTGTCCCTTTGGCAGAGTGGCAACAGCAGGCTTTGAGCCTCAGAGGTGAAAGAGGTGGCACGATGTCATCTTCCGCACCGGAGACCTGCACTTTGCAGATGCTGAAGTATGCTGAGGTGCAGAGAAAGGATGGTCTGAGGAGGAAGGACCAGGATAAAGAATTCAGGTGAGGACTCAGCTGCTCCTCTGCCTTCCTATAGCAGGGACACCTTCCCAGCCCGTCTTTTGTAAGTGGAGAACCATGCGGCTCACAGCAGCAGCTTTGCGGTACAGGGTCACATGGACAAGCTACAGGATGCTGACACCCTTCGGAGCAGGCATGTGGCTGAAGTTTGATGAGGTACAAGGGAAGGAGGAAAATGGTTCACAGCATGTGTGCCTACGTAGGATTAAGTCACCAATGGTGGCCACAGTCGGGGTTATGGGTCTGTGTACTTGGTAGCAATAGGATGCAGAGGAGAAACTTGGGTTTGACACTGGATGGGTTGGCCTCACCCCAGGTATGTGTCTCCTTGTGCTCCCTTGTGTCTTCTGTCAGATGCTCTGTAGCTCCAACACCACACCTGTGCCTCCACTGCGAAACTAATTTTGCCATGCAGTTCCAAGGCTCATGCAGTTGCATCTGTTTTTCTACCAGCTATAACTTTTGAACTGATGAATTTCAATCCAATACAAAGGCAGGCTGGAAGACCTGGGGATTATCTGGTTAACACACATTTCTAGAGAAGAAAGAACCAAATTGATGGGTGGGCTGAGGTGGGGTTGGGGAGCACAACTGTGATGTTTAGCCTATCTGCCAGCCACACTGTCAGCTGAGTGCAGAGATTGCCTATAGATTGCACTGTGAGCATATTTATAAGGGATGGCTGTATGTAAAGACCCCTCCATATTTTACCTTGGGGCTATTCTGTTAATTTTGAGATGAGGAAACCTCGTATCCCCTCCCTCTCCACCTGCAGATTTGAATTAGTTCACTCCTAGGACAAACCTGCTCCTCCCTACAACCGCTGCAGTGAGGAAGGAGATACATGTTTTGCTGAGATCCCAGTGCTGTTCCCACTACAGCATCCAAGGTTTGCTACTTGAATTTAAAATCAGCTAGAGCCCGATTATCTCAGTAAGAACAAATCCTCCGTTTCTAACAGTAACATGACATACAGATGCCCAGGGCAAAGGTCCTGTTAGCCCTGAACCTTCTCTTGGAGCACAGCCTGGAGGGGACCATTACTGTTCTAAACTACCTTGCAAGTATTTCAAATCACCTTGTTCTCAATCCCATTTGGGGACCACACTTTTGCTGGGAACTACTGATGGGGAGAGGTTGATGACCCTGCAGATGTTCCCTGCCTCAGTTTCCCCCACTGACTTTTTCTATATTTTGCTGGTTTTACAGCGGCCACCTGATCAGAGCCTGCTTTGTGACAGAGCCTCTTGGTAAGATCATAACTTGAGACGAGTAACAATGAAGCGCTGCCAGTTCAGCTTTTGCCCCTGTGGCACCTTGCTTTCTCAAATGTCAGTCTGCATACAGCGGCTTCTCTCCCCACTCTGCTAACCCCCCCCACCCTGCACGGTGCTGAGTGTGGTCAGACACCAGTGCAAGCCCCTGCAAACCTCTTAGCAAATGTGACGGAGAGAAGTGCTGGCTCAGCCAGCCAGCTGGGGACCTGTTCAGAGGAGACCAACCTGGTCAAATAGATCTTTTTCTTATCATCTTGGAAAGTGCCTGGGAATAGCCACAGGCTTAGGTAGACGCTTAATGTTGCTAATTGTTTGTGTTTCAGTAGCGCTGGAGGTCCCTGCTGTGGACTAAGGGTCTGTCGTGCAGGAGGTCCATAGAAAGCACCCACCAAATGAACTCGTGAGCTCTTTCTGTTAGACACCAGCTACCACAGTGGGCAATTAGTTAGCAAGTCTCTGGCTAGGTCACCGATGCGAGCACTCGCAGCTGCTGATTACAGCTGCTTTTCCTCCCATCCTGCCACCCTGGAGGGAGCAAGCCGCTGTTCCTCTGCAAAGCAAGAAGGGGCTGTCTTGGTGGGGGAGGGGGGAGGCTGGGTGGTGGTATATAATCTCAAGAGGGGTGGGTAATGCTGGAAAAGGGAAATGTGGTCTGCTTGTGTTTTGCATCCAGGTGCATCTGCATGGCGATGCACACAAGTGCAGATGTAGATTTGTTGTGTCTTGCCCATAAACCTGTTCAAAGGCAGTGGCCCAAAGAGGCTCTGAAAGCCCCTTCTTGTCATCTAAGGATAGGAGTGGCCTCAAGTAATTTGGTATTTGTCTTCCCAGATGTCTTGCAAATTAATTCATTGTGTGTTTGCCCAGCCTACGCTGGACCTGTGGAAATGATACAGCATGTGCTGGGTACTCGGGACCAGTTGGTCCTTCGTCCAGAACACCACTGGGCTCCCCGCTCTGTTTGCACTCACTTTTACCACCTGCTGGCATTCTTACTGCTCACTCTCATATTTAATAATTCTCTCTAGACAGGGCAGATGCTTTTGACAAGAGAACAGCAAATGTTGTGATCGGGATAAGAACAGGGTGTTGGGACGGGGTGCTGGAATGCGGGGTCCCTGTGCTGTGCTGCATGCCCTGCTCAGAAACACGGCTGGTGGGAGCGATTGCTCTGGGGCAGAGGGGTCACCAAAGGCAGCGTGTGCCACACTCACTGCATCTTTTTAAACAGGATGATCACTTCTTTTCTGTGGGGCAAATTGACTGACCTCACAGCTCAATGGGTACATTGACTGACCTCACAGCTCAATGGGTACATTGAAAGTATTTGCCACGGTGTCCTGCGGGCAGGGATGCGGGGAAGCTGAAGAGGGCCAGAGCTGCTGAGGAGCCGTTTGGGTAGCCAAAGCAGGGCTTGCAGTGAGAGGCTGTCTCAGGCTGGCAGTGGTCAAGGGATACGTTTCAGATGAACAACGCGTTTTCTATATTCAGTCTGGGCACAAGCCATGAAAAAGCAAGTGCAAGAATGGGTGAGGCATGGTGGTGCTGCAATGCACGCCTGGGTCTGCAATGCAGTGCGTGCTGCAGGTCTCCCAGTATGAAAGGAGACAAATCTGTGCTCTCTAGCTGTGTTTAAAAATCCCATTCACAACTCTGTGGAGCTTCTCCATCTGGCAGGTACCCAGGTACTCAGCACTGCTGAGACTTGGATCTGACAGCCCCAGTCTGCCTCTGCTCTGGTGTGTCGCCTATTACCACCACTGCCAGCTCTGACCTGGTGCTTCACATCCCTGAGGAGCAACCATAAGCTGATTTGAGGCAGGGCTAAGCTATAATTTCATATGCAGGTGGCAACACCAACATGTGCAAAATGCTCCCAGGGCTAGGAAGATAGCGTTGCAGGTGTTTTCCTAAAGAGAGCAGAAAATTGAATCTAATTTAAAGGAAGCAGAGAGGTGTCCATTACAGCGATAATGGACCTAGGCAGGGGGACAGCTTTGTGCTGCCCCTCTCCTGTGAGCGGTACCTGGGGGTGCCCAGGCTCTGGGCAGCAGATGAAGTCCTCCTCCCTTCCTTCCCAGCTGCTCTGCATCTCCCTGCAGTTTGGGCAGAGGCCAAAAAGCCGCACAAGTGTTACCTACTGAAATCCATCACTGAGAAACTTGGTTAAGCCAGTTCTATAGCAACAAAAGTGAAGAATCAATCAGAGCTTAATTATCTTTCTGGAATGAAACAAGAGCTGAACACAACAGCAGTTTCACAGCAATTCACATCCCTGCCCTTCCACTCCGCCTGAAAGGTAGCACAAGCCTTTTCCTGCATTCAGCTTTTCTTTCCCTTTAACACCAGATAATCAGCTTAATAAAGAAAAGATTGTCCTTACAACACAACAGGGCCTTAAGGGAGAGAAATCTGCCTTGAGGAAAAAAAAAAAAGAAAAAGAAAAAGGGAAAGAAAAAAAAAAGTGTGGCTTACATATAGCAAAACTGTTGGTTCTGCACTGGTGGTGTTTGGAGAGTCTGGGGGGGATGTGTGAATGAACATCAGCATCCTTCCCCGGGAAAGAGGAGCGCTGCGGGGCTGCTGGTACAGCCTGGGCCATCCACTGCCTCTAGAAGTGGGAGATGGCGGAGAGTTTGAGGAAGTTTTTGATCATTTGCGCCAAACTAAATCTTCAAGGCCCTTGTCTGCAGACAAAAGGGAGTTCTCAAAAACCGCTCCACCTGGGATGACAGTTATGACAGCTTCATTAGTGCTGATGAAGCAACCCAGGTAATTAACAAGGATGGAATAACTGTGCTTAAGTTTTATAAAAGAATCCAGAAATGGCCCTAGCCTCCGTGCTTCAGGGCACATATGAGCTGAGCGGTGGTGGTCAGGGGACAATGTGATGCTTGGTTACCCCACCTCCAGGTCCCGTGGGATTTCTGCACTTTTCTCAGAAGGAGCAAGTGCTGCTTGCTGTTGTAGACTGCCAAAATGAATTCAGCCATGCTGGAGACACTGGTTGGGAATGGTCTGTGAAAAATGTTCTTTGCAGTGCCAGAATATATTCCTGTGGACTGAGCTCTTTCAGGTACCTTAGGTGTTTTTTTTCTGTTTTCCCCCAGAAATATAAACCCAGAGGAAACCAGAGTGCTTTGGGTTGCGCTGCTGTTAAACGGGGCTGCTGCAACAAGACATGCCGTGTGCGTGCCGGCGGAGAAAGCAGCGCATGGGGAAAGGGGTAAAGTTGTGTGTTAACACTGACATCCCCCTGGGTCTGTCTCAGTTTCCCAGCACACCGGCAGTACTGGGTTTGCAGTGTGTGCCCTGGGTGCATCCCAGCTCCATCGCCCAGGCCCACGACCAGAGCCCCTGGCTCAAGGACGCCTCTCCTGCAGAAGATCGATGTGGTGGGAACCTGTGTGTTGGTAGTGGGTGTGCTGCCCTATGGTCCTTCAAATTGGCTTTGCTGGGCTGTGTTTGAGAGTGAAAGGTGCTAAAAGGTGAGGAGACACCCCTGGCAATGGGAGCAAAGCTGCAGGAGGGGAGCAGATCTTGAAGCTCACCTTCTCTGACCTTCTAAGCAGCTGTGGGCATCAGGACTTATCTTTCTTTCTCCAGACTGCTGACCTTTCTGAGACAGTGGGATGTCAGGCTTAGAGAGTTTTGGCAGAGATCACTGTGTGGCTTTCTCTGTCAAAACCAGCTTCTCCCTGCAGAACTTAACTATTGTCTCACAAGCTGCCTGAGAAGACCCGTTGCCAGCATGAGTGATGCAGCGAGGCAAAGTGAGATGGAGACCCTGCAGAGTTTCTGTGCGAGGCAGAAGGAGCTGGAGAATTTCAAGTGAACACTGAGGTGTAAGAAAAATCCCCTAGATGCTCGGAGAGGTTGCTGCTCTTCTCTCTGCTACTGTTGGGCATCCCAGCATCTCCACCCCAGCATCCCAAAGAGCCAGAGAAGATGGGGACAACAGCCATGGGACACTTCCACCAGGCAGCAGTTTCTCTCAGCCTTACACCAGTGGTTTGGTCCCCATCTCTTTCTCACCAGGCTTGTGCCAGCAGTGTTCAGCTGGCAAAGGGGATGGGTGGGCAGCCAGTGGGACTTACACTGCCCAGAAGGAACTCAGGCTCAGGACAGTGTCACGGCTGTGGCTGCGGGCACCGGGGATAAAGGTGAGGGGAGTGCCAGCTGGGTCTGAGGGACTGAACAAGTGTTGTGTCGTGGTGCGATCAGTGCACATTTGGGTGAAAGGCCCCTGAGCTGAAGATCTTGACAGAGGAAAGGATTTGCCCATCATTAATACCTTGTGAAGCTGAGGGACTGCAGAGTTAAGGGATCTGCCGCTGGAAGGGTAGCAAGATGCAGCCACCAATTTGTCCAGCAATACCTTGGAGAAAAAAACCCAGCGAGCTTGGAGATTTACAGGGTAGGTTTACAAGGATTAAGGAGGCTTAGGAAAGAGTAACTTTGGCCTGCAGAAATATAAATGTCTTTTGCCATAGGTACCCTCAGCCTACAGGGTGTACATGGCTTTGCCTAATGAAAGGCCTTGTCAATTAACTCGAACACATGCTCTCTTGCCAAGAGCTGCTTACTTGTGGGCAGACATCATTCAGAAAGCCAAGGAACCAAGGCGTTTGTGTGAAAACTCAGGGAAGCAGTTGTGTCACTGAAAAACTGGGAAGATTTAATCTTTTTTTCCTTTGTGTGAATATATTTTTCTTTGTAAAACAGCAGGGTAAGAAGTACAAGGTGGAGTAGACCTGAACTCAGAGTCTGTAAATTGCACTCCTGCTCTGAACGGGGCTGAGGGTCCAGGACCCTGTGTGCCCCATGGTGCACCGCAGACGGGGGTCCCTCTTGGGGATGATAAAAGATGACGTGCGTTGACCTTGGAGCAGGCAGAGCTTGGCACAGAAGGCTAGAGCCCTTCTGGATTCAGCCAGAACCAAAGGGTCCATGTCCCTCCCTCTGGACTCCTGGGCATGGAATGGGAACGGCATCGGTCATGCAAGCGCTGGGTGCAGTCTGGTTGATGCAAATGCAGTTTCCATCCTAGAGCTTCCTTTAGATCTAATTAACCTAAAATGGTAAATCATCATTGATAACTTGGTGTGTCTGCCTGACCTCAGCTCTGGGACCACACTGCTGAACTCTGCAGACCTGCAAGAAAGCCCGAGCCAGTAACTAGGAGGGCTTCCTCCTGATTTACAGGGCCTGTGACCTGTGAGTCAGCACCTATTTAATTCTGTTTTATTGTCTGTCTTCTGTAATCAGCTTAAATGGGAGAAGCAACTGGGTACTGAAAGTGAGTTCACTAAATGCTCTTGCATGCATGCGTGAACAGGAAATCTTTTTGCTTTGCTTTGGATTTGTTTCGTTTTGCTAAGCAGAAAGTGCAGCCATTACTGAGGAGCTTTTGGGAATCGCGCAGGCGGCGGTCAGGGTGCTGGGGTGCCCGGTGTGTCAGCCCTGTCACACACAGAACCCGTCCAGGGCCCTGAGCTCTGTTACTAGCTGTTGCAGACAGCCTGAGCCTGTCACCAGCAACTGCCCATTGCCCTGGCACTGGGTGAGGCTTGAAAACCTTCTCCCCGGCAGGGCAGAGATGCCCGGGTGGCAGCGGGTCAGGGGTATCTGTGGGGCTGGAGCGGGTGGGTTCTGGGGGTGGCAGTGCACCCTGTCCCCCGCTGTGCTCCTGGAAGGGGTGAAGCGATAAGCCTGCTCTCCGCCGTCGGGGGTGGTGCGGGGGGTGCGGGGGGAGGTTGGGCAGAGCTGCAGGTCGCTGTCACCACCAAGGGCCAAGCAAGGGGGGAAAAAGGGCCCCAGAGCAGCACCGAGACCGCGCAAACGCCGGCTCCGGCCCGGAGGGCTGCAAGGCCGGTGGGGGGCGGGGGGCGCTGGGGCCAGACCCACCCGGCACGCGGCCAGCGCGGCCCCGGCGGGCGGGAGGGGAGGCACAGCCCCACGGCCGGGGACCCCCGCACCGCTGGGGACCCCCACACCGCTGGGGACCCCCCCACGGCCGGGGAGCCGCACCGGGGCCGTCCGTCCGAGAAGGCGATGCCAGCGCAGCGCGCCGAGCAGGCAGGGCGAGCGCGTGCCCTGCCTGCAGCTCCTGCCCGCTCCTCCCCCCCTGCGGAGGGCAGCGAGGGGTCTCTCCCCAGCTCCCCCTATTCCAGGGGCTCCCTCCGGGCTGGCTGTGAGCTGTGCCCCAGCGCAGGGATGGCGCTGCCCGCAGCGGGTCTGACTGCGGGAACCCCAGCTGCAAGGTGAGCCCATAAATCCGCGTGAAGTGTAAGTGGGAATGGGGGAGCACGCTGATTTAGGGAAGTCGAAGGCTGGATCCACAGAGAGGGCGTCGTGGCTGAAGGAAGAGCTGGAGCGTATCTGGGGCCTTCTGAGCTTGGTGGTCCTGGAGGGGGCCAGCAGAGCTGGATCACGGAGGGCAGCCAGAGCGCTGGGTCTGGTAAGCGCGTGTGTCCGGCACCGTGCCGGGAAGGTTTGGTGCACAGGCTGGCCTGTGGCCGCAGGAGCAGTGGAGCTGCATGGCTCTTGCCTCAGCAGGATTTGGCCATTTGGCCTCACTGTGGCTGGGCAGCCTCATCCCCTGCCCCTCCGAGGGCTCTGGCTGCGGTGCTGAGGCCAGATGGGATCTGGTGCTGCTGTAGCCTGGGGTCAGGCTGCGGAAACAAGACGTGAGAGAGGGCTGTGTGAGAAGGAATGGTGAGGAGCCTTGTTGGCGTCTCCTCTCCTTGGCTGTGGACCTGACTCTGGTCCTTGCCTGGGCTGTGCTGTAGGTGTGCCTGTGCCTGGCCCTGTACCTTGCTGAACTTTGTGTTGCTTTGTGATGTGGCTTCCCAGCTTGACTGCCAGCCTGCCTCTTCACCACCCATCTTTCCGGGGAGTGCTGGACTGTGGCATTACCTTGGGTCATGTCACTGTGCCTGCTCTGCTCTCTGTGTTCAGGCACTGTGGGACTGCACCCTGCTCGGTGAAGACACTGCTCCGTCTTACCCTGGAGTCCCAGCTCCCCTTCTCTCAGGGAGCGGCCCCCCTCTTGCTGCTCCCTGACACAGGCTGTGGGGACACCATGAATACCCATGCAAGCCTCTAATAACACTTTCCACCCTCCTGACCCTGTGGTGAACAAGTCTTTCTGACAATCTTTGGAAAGTCAGAGGGGCTGAACATGGATTGAGTTTGTGCAGAGATGCCCACAGGAGAGGAAATCTGGAGCCTGCAGCACCACTGCAGCTTGAATCAATGGGGCACGGTGTTCCCAGCAAGCATTTTTCACTGGCTGCGTGTGTTGGTCCTTGTCTGTAAGCACATCCTGATCATGCTATTGCTCAAACCCCACTTCACTGCAGCATGATGGGGAGTACTGGAACAGGGACTCAAGCTGTCCAGTCCAGGAGGAGCTAGAGATATCTGCATTTATAGAGACGTCAGGGTAGTTAGGTGGCTTGAGGCACTTTTGGGGAGAGCAGGTTAAGACGGTGGGTAGGTAGCCAAAGCCAAATACTGACTTTTCATTAGGTGCATGAAGAACTTGTCATACCTTTTGAGTTCCAGAGCTCCACAGGCCTTGAAGAAAGCCTTTCTTCAAGGCTCTGGCTGTGTACAGGACATCAGAGCAAAGGTCCCCAGCACAGGGCAGTAGAGGTGTGGTGGCCAGAGGAGCTGACTGCCCCCCCCCAGGCACACACTGCACACCCTGCCTGTGGAAGGCAAGGTGTGCAGTCCTGCCTTGGGGGCTGGAGGCAAGGTAAGCACTGCGCTACCCGAGCACCTTCGGCTGCATCCGCGTGGCAGGACAGGCTGCCTTCACGGAAACCACAGCTCTCACCTGCCTTCTGTATCAGCTAAACAGACCCATGGTCACAACGCACGTAGGTCCCTCTCCCTCTTAAAAAAAATACCCAACCCACCCACAGAACCCCAGGATCTCCCTGGGAGAAGGTCAGGTCTGTAGGTGACTTCCAGGCCATCCATACTGCTGTGTTCCCGTTGCCACAGTGGGAGCTGTTCCCTTACAGACGATTCCTGTAGAACTCACAATATTCATATAAAACCAGGCGCTTCTGGAGAAATAACGGGCTGATTACAAAGCATGGTTTTGTGGTTAATTTGTATTCCACGTGGCCTTTTCTGCGCTAGTCCTTGCCAAATGGGAGCTAGATATTTTCCTGGAGCTACGGGAGAGCTACAGGGGCAGGAGCAGCAGGGCCAGGACAGGGACCCTGCTCCGTTGTGGTGCCTAAGTGGCACTGCAAGCCCATATACTGTGTCAAAAAGAAGTGATGAAATGACTGCCCAGGGGGAGGAGATTTCAGAGGGCTTCTTAACAGGAAAGGATGTAATACGCAGTGTCTGGAAATGGAAGTAAGCAAAAATCAACCTGGAGATACAATGTAGATTTTTAAGTGAGAGTAATCCAGCCACTGAGACTGATTGCCAATGGGCTGCATTCTCCATCACTATGAGTCTTTAAATTAAGGGGGCATGACTTTAACAACTTGCAGGCACCATGGCAGAAGAATTTTAGGACTTTGTGCAAGGGCATTAGATACAAGGGGACCAAGGAGTCAGGCTGCGCGCACGTGTGGGGAGTGCTGCATCTCTTTAGCAGTGCTCCTAGGACAGAGCTCATTTTGGGTTGGATATATCTGGAAGAGAAAGGACTGACAGGACCAAGTTGGCGAGCAAGCTGAGCAGCGGGCATTTAATAAATCAGCCGAAGACCTGCACACCAAGCTCCCCCAGGGCCATCTCCCTGGATGAGCTGAGTGGGAGCAAGGGCAGAGGAGGCTGTTAGCAGAGCAGTGTGAGGAATTGGTTGTCCGACTCCTTGCCTGAATGCCTTATTGCAGGAAAATAATTTTTGTTCTGGCTAAAATGAAAACTTTTCTTGAACCTGCTGAGCAGTGAAGATAATGGCACTTCCCACTCCCAGCTGGGGGCCTGAGCCAGAGTTTGCTAGATTCATTGAAAGTCACCATTATCCAGCAAATGGCTTAATGTAGCCATCGCATAGGGTGGGTGGATGCAAGGTCAGTCAAAGGGGCAGATGTAAAATAATCTGTGCAACCTTTGTTTTTGGACAGTTCTTCATTTTTCAAGGACATCTCCATACTGGAAGCTGTTTCAGAGTGTGTTTTGTAAGCTAATGCACTGCCACTGCCAGTTCCAACCAGGAAACCATTCTTATTTTAGAGGAGTATTTACCTTACCTTGTATTTCCACGGTAGTCAGATGGGGTTTTGAGAGAGTACACATTCAGAGAGAACCTATAGGAAGTGTCATCTAAAATTTCCCAGCTTTTAGAAGAAGACATAGAATTATGTCTACAGTATTGTAGGAATGTGCTGTGTGGGAGCATACCCCACTGCCTGGTTCACGTTGCTGGTTACAGCACAGTGCCCACAGGCAGGAATGCGGTGGTGAAAATGCACGAGTCCTTTTACACCAGGACGGGCTGATAGTGCCTCCTGAAGTGGAGGGACCCATATACCCCTGGAAGTGCTTGTGGGTTTGATAACCTTGTCCACCCGTCAAGGGCATCCCACGTGAATTACACACAATAGGCAAAGCACAGAGCTTTGACCTGTGACAAGGCTTCATAGCCAAAGCCTGGGTACGTTAGTGGAAAGAGCATCAGAAGATTTTGGATAAAGCCTGTTGGCTATAGAGCATAACATTTAAGAGAAGGCAGCTCTCCAGCAGGATCTCTCCCAACCTGGTGTCCTCATTTAATGGGTAGTTGTCTCTGGTCTCTTCGTGTTGCACCGCTTGCTGAACTGCTCTGTTACCTGTACACGAGCTCTGCACTTAGGGGTGCTCTTCACTTACAGCTTTGGATTTTAGTTATAGAGTTGGCTTGTGCCTGGCTACACCATTAAAAATGAAGAGAAGTTTCTTTGCCCACCTCTTCTCCTTAAACTTCTGTATTGCTGCATTTTATGCTGCACACATTCAGAGGGTGATAAATTCAGTCGGTTTTGGTCTAAATGTAATTCCTTAGTAATTGCCATCTATTTATTTTTATTGGTAGCAATATCTTAGGTTTATGAATGCAAGATCTGGACTCTTCTGGCAGTGTCTTAGGAAAGGCTTGCTTAATAACAGTAAAAACGCATTTGGGAATATTTAAATTAGCTGCAGAGATCTCTCTTTTTTGGCTGGACATGTCAGAATTCACTCCTCAATAAGGCCATGAGGGGCTGTAGGGGACGGAGAGCCGGATGAAACCCTTCTCTCTGTGAAGGTTTAGGGCATCTGATCAGCTGAATGATGCCTCGAAAAGCACAGCTGGAATGAGACTCAGAGCCTGAAAGGCCAAACGCGGTGGCTATTTCAGCCTTGCAATGAGCAGCTGCTCCAACCCAGCTGTGAACTTCCCTTCCAGTGCTGCGGGAGCCGTTGCGCTGGTGACCTTTGGAGTGGGCTCTTACTGATGTAAAATTTCCTCATTCAAACTGAGCATGGCACTGGGAGCACTGGTTATTATTGTAATTTTTCTGTCCCTGCCGCAGTTTTCTTTCTCATCTTTTGATCTATCCACATCAAGAACAAACAAACCCCCCGAACTCACTTGGACCCACATGCCCATGCAGCACAGAGCATCTTTGTGATAGTCTCACTGAGCAAACTTCAAGAGAAACGCTGGGTAATTTTCATCTCCATTTTCATCTTCATTTCACCATCAGGTCATTAAAATGAGACAAGTAAAACATCTCAGAGTAAAAATGACAGACACAAAAGCAGGTCTTTAAATATTAGCAGCTTTAAAATGAATGCTTGATAAGATTCTCTGCTGACTTTTGATTACTGGTGCCTTTTACAAAGTTCAGCTATAAGATTAGAATCTTTTATTGTGCATTCCCAGGAAGATAAAACACAGTTATTGCTAGTGCAGTTTGGCTTCTATACCCTTAACAAAAATGCCTGTTCCATGGTTGCCATATGCTACGAAAAGGGATAAGATTTTAATTACCAGTCAATAAAGTCCGTTACCATTTTTCATGGTAATAGACCTAAAAGAAGTTATTTTTACTCACTAGTTATATAGTGCCTCTTAAAATGTCAGTGGTTAGGTACATATTGGGGTCACTGAATCTCAGAGAGGTGTTTATTTGCAAATCACGTACATTTCCCTGCCACCTCTGTTCCCTGGTAGTGGTTTGTACAGAGGGACACGCAGGGTCCTGTGAGCCCCATGCGCTGGGTTGTCTGGCACCGTCACTTGCCTCATGCCAAAGCTGGGGACAGCACTAGCAATTTACCAGTTGGACTCTGCGCGAGCGTGCGTTGTCTTGTTTGGGCACAATATTCTGTGTATGGTCTCTGCTGTTGGCAGGAATGCTTCCTATAGGGTCCTTGCTTTTATTGCTGCTTCTGGCTGTGTCCAGGAAGCCGTAAAGTGTAGTAGAATGTGAGAAATAGTTTAAGTAAGTCCTGTGCTGCTCATAAACACTTAACCCTGCTTTTCAAGAGGAGTACTTAATCAAGGGGAGGAGAATATGAAGTCTCTTCCAACTCACTTGGGCCATAAATGAGCCCTTTAGCACAGGTAAAGTGGGGTGCACAGAGAATTGCTGCTGTTTCTGCTGGCTGAGAGAATGGCTATAGTGATTGTTCTTGGACAACTCCATCTCATTAGGATGGTGGGTCTGAAAAGACTCTTAATTCCTGGAACAGAAGGGGACCACAATGCCAATGATGCAACTGATGCTAAAGTGGTAAACCCAGACCTGTCCCAGTGCCGATTTGCAAAGCCTTGCCCCAGGCATCCTGCTATCACTGGTGGGGAGAGGGGGGGGCCCTCCAGACTCGTGCCTTTCCTGTGGCTTGTTCTTGAAAGGTGCCTGCCTTTCCCTCTCTGGAGAGGGCATGGAAAAGGCAACCAGCCTCCTCACTCACATGTTGAGCATCTCCAGCTTCCACATTGCATTTGGAAGTCATGCTAGTGAGGTGAGGGTGACACAGCTATTTATTTAGACATTCCTGGGGTGAACAAATTGCTAGGATGAATGCAGACAGCACCCTGGAGGAGTGTGAAAGAGGATGGACAGGAGATGTTTGTACAGAGGACATTCAGACTGGAGCCGAGCATGGAGGCATTGCTGCAAACACAGCAGTCTGTGTAGACAGGGGTAGGTCTTTGACCCTTGAAGACCTTCAGCTCAGCCAGTAATTCTGGGTCATTGCTCTGCACTAATTAAATTTATCTGGGAAACTCCTGGGGGTGTTTCAGTTCATGTGGGTGCTGCTCTGTTGGGGCAGTTGTGAAGGAGCGTGGCTTTGTCAGAGCCTCGGGCTGCCGGTGGCTGGGGGAACATCGGCATCAGGGAGGCAGAAATTGCTTCCATTAGCATCTAAACGGTTCTGTGCCTGTAGGTGACATATAGGCAGCTTCTGAGGACAGGGGGCATGATGACACAGTTCTGGGAAGTTAAATACAGGCAGATTCGGCACTGGGGACACATGATTCACAGGGAGGGGCAGATCCCGTGACCATTACCTTCCAGGAGAAGGGCAGCTTGCTTGCATGAGCCTGTGTGGGGCTTTACTCAGCTTTCTGGGGGACTTCCCTGCACGAGCAGACCCCAAGGTTTCATTTGGGCTGTAAGTGAGTCAGATGCTGTTGGAGGTGCAGAAGCAGAAGCAGGTATTACATTGTGCCTGCAGCAAGCTGTGGGGAGGGGAAATGGCCATGAATAAACACATCAGCATCTGGCCCGAAGAGACTTCCTTGCAGCCAGCAGGCTGACAGAAGGGAAGTCCAGGGGGACAGCAGTGGTTACTTTGACTCATTGATCGTGGCAGGCAGTTGATCTAATTTCAGCTGTGCTGCAAAGCCCTGGGTGAGGGAAGTGTGAGGACCGTGGATGTTTGCTAGAAAAACAAACAGCATCATTCAGAGTTAAGAAGGTGCACGGGGTGTGCTGGACGTGGGCTGCTGAGAGCAATTTGCTGGAACAGGGAGGACATACAGCCTCTGGGTCCTCAAACAGTGACATGAGTGGTGACAACTGGTCTGGGTCTTCTTCCTGAACTGGTTCATCTGGCTGCGCAAGGAGGACCCGATCCTGCAGTGGGCTCTGGACAGGGTCAGCAGCCTGCCCGTATGAGGCAGCTTACGGGTCGGGACTCTATCCTGAGTTTAATCCTAATGCACACACCTACCTTGATGACATGCCCTTACATACTGTCTGTGCCTGGGCAGAGGATGCTCAGAAGGTCTCAGCAGGGAAAGTTTCCTTCAGCCTGACCTACATCAAAGATACTGAACTCTTTGCATTGGCTGTGGGGTTTGTGTCTGGGTTTTTAATGATTCTGTGCATTCTCCAAAGAGATTAAGCCAAAGCATGGGTCCGAAATACTGCTGCAGAGAAGTAGCTGTGTTTCTTAGTGCTTACACTAAATCAATCCGTGTGGCTCAAGAAAGAGCTGCTGTACAGTCCTTCTGAATGTTGTATGCTCTTTGGGCTGATGGCTGTAGCTCAGGTCAACAGGGTGTTTTCCAAAAGCTGCTAAAAGCAAAGCCTCCTTAACAGGAGGCTCCGGGTAACTGGGACTTTCAGGAAGAAGCTGGTTTTAAACATCAAACATGCAGAGCTGCTCTCGACCAGGTCCCAGCTGCTCTGCACCCACCAAGCACTGTCACCTCGGCTGGGCAGAGCATGCTGGGTGCTTGGTGAATAAGGTCTAAGATAAAGTTGTTGTGTGTACCTTGAGGGGGAGAGACCATCGCACTTCTTTCCTCAGTTTCCCTTCTGTGAAATGGCAATCTTCTCCTGCAGGCTTCAGCCCAGCAGCAGACCAGGCTGGGGAAAAGATGGGATGCTTCCCTGCACACTGCCATTTGCTGGGATTTTGTCTGCATCAGCATCCGAAGATTCAGCCTCCCTGGTTGCCACAGCATGCAGGGCACAGACAGCCTCATGCTTGGTGCTGCTGCAGTTACTGACTGTTGCAATAATGTTGTCTTTGCTCTCCGAAGTGGCAAACGGTTCCTGACCCAGGCTGTTAGACTCCCATCATAATGTGGCTAATAACCAAAAGAGCTTTTGCACATTTTTTCAGGCCATTTCACAGGCCATCTGGTGAGCCTGGCTGTAGGTGTGCAGGCAGGTGGAGGGTAGGCATCCAGCTCTAGAGGCTTAACTTTAAAGGTGGCTTGCAAAAAACCACATGCTGCCACAAAGGACTGAGAATATCTCTTAGTGGATATTTGACTTGGAAAAATAAAACAAGCAAAGCAATGACAGCAACAATAAATCTAAAGGAGGAAAAGACCCTGAGCCCTGTTCTGGACTGCCAAAGGTTCTTTGTGGTTGCTCCTGTAGCAAAGCAGGCATGAACTCCATGCTACCAGAGAAGTCTGCAAATGGGTGGCAGGGAGCAAAGCAAACAGTGGGGCACTTGTATGGCATTGAACTAAGCCATCTACTACTATTCCACCATTGCTAGGAGGAGACCAGGACAACCCAAATGCCAGGCTCTGCGAAGGGTGCGCCTGCAGAGTTATAGCCCTTTCACAGCTTTCTGACCGGGTTCGCTCAGCAAGAGGGACAGGTGGCAACAATTTCTGCCATTAACTGCAAGCCTGGGATCCGTGTGCACAGACAGCATCTCCTCCTGTCAGCTGTGGCTGAATTTCAAGCAGTTAAATTTTATGGATATGGGAGACAGCAGGCTGTACTGTGAGACTGGAAAAGCGAGGCAGGCTGCTGGAGAGGTGGATGAACTGTGGTTTATTGTCAGGATGGAGATTTAGTGTCAGCGTTTGGGACTTCTGCCTGTCCCGAGTGTGTCTCTGGGCTTCGTGTTCTCCGTGGTGCGTACTGAGGTCAAGGCAGCTTTGCTGGAGGAGCATGCTGGCTGAACCATGGATGCCCAGGGGCCGTGAAGCTGGGGATGTCCCGAGGTGGTTGTCACTTTTGGGAATGAAGGCAGGAAGGAAAGAAACACTTTTTCTGCTTGGCACACTGTGTCTGTTTGGGTGACAGAGGCAGCCAACGCCCAGCAGGTCGAAAGCCACCACTTCTGCCTTTGCTCAGCCTGTCTGCAACCACCTCTTGAATCCCAGATTGCACAACATCTTGCACCAGCCACTGGGATGGGGGACTCCAGCCAAAACCATCCCTACTAGCTAGAAAGATTGTGCTGCAGGGAAATAGTGGGGTGTCCTAGGAATAACGAGCTGTACCATGCCCTTTCGCAGGTTGTGGGTTTGGGAACTCTGCTCCTTGTGGCTGGTGACACAGGAGAACATGCTTTGCCCTTCTGCAGGGCTGGGCGAAGGGGGCAGCTGTGGATGGCCACCCCCACCGGGGTACCTCTGCTCGCAGCGTTGGCAGGAGGGCAAGCTGGGCTACAGAGCAGCTGAGGGCTTGGTGCCCAGACACACCAGTTTGCTCCAGAGCTTGCTCCGTGATTCCAGTGGGGCTACGCTGATTTACGGTGACACAGGAGTGCGCCTGCCGCCCTCAGTGGTGCTGGAAGTTCTCTGGTGGCCACCCACACCCGCTGCCTCCCAGCTCAACTGAGAGGTGGAACTCCATGCTGCTGTAGGCACAGGGACCCTAGGCAGGGTGATAAACAAAACAATGCAAGGGAATGCTTCCAGGCACTCTCACGTCACTGTTACTATTACATCTTTAATATTCCCAATATGGTTTTTGACCAAGGCCAACCTAATGCTTAAGTCTCAGTTGTGAGCCTGGTAACTGAAAAAAAGGGGGAAGAAGATTATCATGGGTCTGATGGAAAGAGCAAACCTGTGATGGGACGTGTCAGGAGGCTTGTGGGATTGTGTAAAGCTTCTTATCAGATGTTTAAAGGGGATTGTATGAATATACAAAACCTTATGGGATTTTTAATGGAAGGGCCAGAGGCAGGGAAGGGGGGATCAAAGTGAATTGGGGAGGAGCCAGCATGGGAGAATGGGTGGGAGAGGGGATGAGGGCCCAGCTGTGTGTAAGCTGGCTGCTGGCGGTGGTGCTGAGCTGGGTGAGCCCGCGCCTGCGCATCAGCCTGGCCTGGCCTCGCATTAAACCTGATTCATGGTCTTTTTCTTTCTGCCTCTGTCTCAGTGCATGTGAATTCGCATATGTTCACTGGCAAGGCTCAAGCGCAGCTGGTGGGTGGGTGGCAGACCAGAGTGTGAAAGCCCAAGGCTGGACACAGAGTCAGTGAGACTCACGGTCTTGGCATGGAGTCGGATGGAGTGGGTACCTGGGGTGGGGGTTTCTGCTGGTGCATGTGTGCAGGTCTGTGGAAGGGGAGCGTGGTGAACTGTGTGTGTCTGCTGGTGACCTTCAGTCCTGATCAGCTGGAGGGGAAGGGGGGGAACAGGTGGGGCTGCTCGTGCTGTTCATGTTCATCTGAGTGCTGCTGATGGTTTTGTGGGGGCCAGCAAAGGCCTTGCTCTTTGTCTGTGCTGGTCTGCCCAGTTGCTTGTGTTTTGTGTGCATCTGCATCCTTTGGGACATAGGACTTGCTGTGTGGAGACACCCACACATTCGGAGAAGTGGCAAACAGACTGGTGAGGAGAGACTCCTTAGGTCTTCAAGCCCACTGGATTCAGCTTCTCCTAATGTGATGCTTTTTAGAATCAGCTTTGGAAAATGCTGTTGCTCCCTAGGGAAATGTATTTCAGCCTGGTACCATAATGGCTTTCATGGAGGATTTGTTGCAAGAACTGCAGGTTTCAGCAGAACAGGCGTTTCCAAGGTGGAGTCAGCAACTTGCTGTAGTTATGGGACAAAGTAGCGAGTCCAGCTAATCTGTGGAACCAGATTAAACATGGACCATTTCCAGTTAGAACTTTGAATGTGATTGGTAAACTTCAAAAAACAGGAAGCCTTCATCTGAAAATCTTGGGAAGTGCACTGTAGCACCATATCTTCCAAACCTAAAACGTGTGCTCATGTCCACCTTCTGCACATGCCATATACCCGCAGTGTATCTCAGGGAGGCAATGTTTTGCATTGCCAACACTGAAATAAGTGGACCAGGTATGTTCTTTCCTGTAATGTAATGGTAAATGGATTTTGCTTCTGAAAAACCATGACATTGATTTCATACAAAGTGACAGTCTTGTCTCATTACTGAGATTCCTTTGTTGTCTGGTGAATTTTAATAGCAAAGATCTGAAATCTGATGATTAACCCCCACCCCCAAAAGAAAAGAAGAAGTTCAGAGCTGTGTCACAGCCTTAACAGCAGATTCAAAAAGAAGCATGACAAGCAGTGTTTGGGAAGGAATTCACGCTGTATCTGATGGCAGCTTATCTCAAACAAAAGGAAAACATTGAAGAAGGAGAGAGAGGGGAGAGAAGTCTTGGATGGCAGAGGCATTGGCACCAGGCAGGCAGAGTGTCCCTACCAAGAAAGAGCAGATCTATCTGTGTGTCGAAATAGCCTTTGCTCTGGCTTCACCCCCTGCCTGTGCTGCGGTAGTATTTCCCAGAAAGTGGTCTTTCTCATATTTGGGTCTTCACTCTCCCGGCTCCAAAGGATCAGCATCACTTCCCTAAATTCGGAGTGGTTTGGGATAACTGGGTTAGTTTTATGCATAGGATGTCTGATGTGCCACAGAGAGCTGGATTTCCACCAGGGTGGATTTGACTTGTGAACTTAACATGTGTGTGCTGCTTCTGAACTTCTGGGATGGAGTACAAAGCCCTTTGTACGGAACACAAGAAGGAAGGAGGGAGTACAGCATGTGTACAGAACATGCTGAGGAAATTTAGGGTAGAGGGAAAAACCACTTTGGAATCGGCAGGGATGCTGGGGTAAGGCCTGTCTAAGATTTCTATAATAGCGGGTTATCTGGGACCTCTGGGCTCATGCCCCTAAACGCGGCAGCTAGGAAGCTACATTCTCACCGGGAGCCTTTCAGGATGCAAGCTGTGCTGCTTCATCAAAGGGATGGCTGCTGCTTTAACAAGCCGCATTAGCCCAAGATTGATTGTCCTACTCACAGCATGAAAGATCAGTGCCATTTGCAGCAGTGAAGGTCTGCCCCGCCTGGGGTTACCGCCAGCACGGGTTTGTCGGGCAGCTGCTGGCACAGCAAAACGCTGGTGGGGAGCCGGCTCTCCCGTAGCTGAGCACCGTGCTGGGGACACGGGCAGCCCACTGCCTCCCATGCTGCCTGCTGGGATACTTGCAGCCCTCTCCTGTGGCTCTGTGACTGAGTGCAAGTGAGGATCACGCAGTTTGGGATCCCTTGTGGGCAGCTGTGCAGTCCCAGTCCTGTACGGGTGTTGTCTGCATGGAGCAGCAGCAGGGCTGGGGGTGGAGGGGGCAGTCTAGACCTTTCTCTGGAGGAGTGAGTCCGTATCATCTCCCAGACTGCATGGCTGCCTCAATGCAGCACTAGCCTTCTGCTCGTGGTTGGGACCAGAAGGGCAACTGGGGCAGGGAGGTGATGGGGTCACTGGTGGGGGCTATCACAGCCTCCACACAACACTGTATTGCCTGTGGGGCTGGGTCTTCATCCACCTGGGAAGTCCTTCCCTTGGCTGGTGGATGGTGAGTCAACGCGGACCTGGTGTCATCCCACGTGTAAAGGTTGAGCAGACCCCTCAGATCAGGCCATGAGGGGTGGTGGCGGTGGGATGTAGCAGGGTGCAGCTCTGCTGAGGAGGAGGTACGGACAGAGAGAGAAACCTGTGACCTGCTGCAGGGCTGGGCTCTCTGGGAAAGCACGGAGCATCAGGGGTTGAAAGGCTCAGCACCACAGTCCCAGTGGCTGAATACTTCTCATGGACATCTCACACTGGTCTTCTGTGCTTCTGCCAAATGGTCCTGAAGTATTTCTGTTAACTGAGTCCCAGAATAAGAAAGGTTACATGCAGGAGAACAGAAGTGCATGGAGAATTTATAGCTAAATGAAAAGCCAGCGTGCCGAGTTGTGTCTAACTGGTTTCCAAGCCCCAGGAAGCCACACAATGTCCTTTGGCTGTCCCCGCCTTTAACTAAGAGGGCAAGTTCTTGGGATCCCTGGGAGAGAGCGAGTTCATGTGACAGCAGATGAAGAATGCGAGGCCTGGAGCAGTGCCCTTCTGCTCACTCTGCGCCGGAGGAGGCCCAGATTTGGTGCCAAGGCTGTTGCGAGGCGTGCTGGAGGCAGCCTTGCTGCCAGCTCCGCCAGGCGGCTGGGCCTCACCTCACGGCCGGCTGCTTTCCGGGTGACTCCCCCCACCCCCTGCTCCCCCCGCCTTGTGACATGGCTCAGAGGAGGTGGGAGTCTACAGCTTTTGGTTGGGGTTTTTTTGTTTTGTTTTTGTTTTTTTTTTTTTTAAAGATTTTTAAGATTTTAAAGCTGTTTTGAACAGATCCGGATGAAAAAACTAACTGTGAAAGAAAAGTGAAAGTCTTAGGTGGGTATTGTAAGTGTACAGGCAGAAGTGGCAGTGGTGGGGTGAAGCAGGGAATAGCAACAGCAGCTGAATCTTTCAGAGATTTCTTGCTGAGACCCTGTGTTGGCAGGTCAACATGAAGTCTGTGGTCCTGTGCTAGTTAGGACCAAATTCGTATTTACTGGGCTGCACTGGGTTTTATGACTGGAGATTGCAGCTGGGTCCAAGGAAGTGACAGTGGAAGGTGTGATTGCCTTCTTTCAGTGTTTCAGGATCTTTTCAGATGAAAGACTGATGTTCTTAACTCATCTTCATGTTTTTAAGAGCCTGTGTTTGACCGTCTGTCTCCAATTAGTTCCTTCAGCCCTGCAGTCTTCTTTCTTTGAAGTTCTCGCACTTCTTTTTTGATACATTAATAATAAAAGAACCTCAAAGCATTCTCAAAGTATCATTTCTCCTGTTCAGATCAGGATAACGTCACGCCCCTGGGAAGAGGTGGGACAAGACACGTGAGGCAAATTTTTTCCCCAGACTTCTTTCTCTTAAGAACCATCACTCTTTTCTCTCTAAGCTATACAAGATGTCCAGGATCGTGCTGTGGGAGAGATTCTGGGCAAGGCACAGAATCAGGATTTGGGAGATCTGGGCTCACTCGCACCTCTGCAGAATGGCTCCTACCTGTCACTGCATAATGTTGCCTGTAACTTTCTGTTGCTTCTGGTGCTGTCAGGACCTGACCAAACAGAAATGGGCTCTGCAGACTCTGCAGCCCCTCCTGGGAGCCTGACGGCCTGTCCTGAAGGGCAGCGCCGGTGCAGTGCGGCTGCAACCTGGGGCCACGCTGCTAGGAACCCAGCCGCGGTCTAGCAGTTGCGTTTAAGCTCAGGCTCTTTGCCTTGTCCCTTCCCTGAGCTGTGCTGTAGGTATGCCCACGCCTGGTCCTGTACCTTGCCCATCCTGACCTCGCATCCCTGCTTGACCTTGAGCCTCTCCCATCACTACAGACATGCCTGGTGTCCGTGGCTGCTCTCACTGGATGTGTGCTGCTCTCCTCCTTCAGGTCCTGTGGGACTGTCCTAGTTGTTAAAAAAAAAAGGATCTTGTGGATTTGTCTTTCTGATAGTGACCAGAAGAAATGAGGTGCACAAGCGGTTGTTTCTCTTTGGAGGTCCTTCCCAGCTTCTGGCAGTTAGGGTGGGAGCCTGAAGGTACAGCTGATCAGGCAGGCATTCATGAGCCTACCTTCTCTCAGCACAGTGAGTACAGTAGACCTTTGTGTGCCAAATAACTAGGTCCCCTTCCCCACCTCTGTCATGAATTTAAAGGTTCATTTTGGTTCATTTTTTTCCACAGACAGATTTCCTGCCAGTCACCTGTGAGGTGAGTGTGCTGGGCTAGTAGCTTAAATGGTCTAAACAGCAAATATTGCATCGTTGTTTTTCACTGAACCCCAAATCTTAAAAGCTTTCCTTAAAGTATCCACCTGTGCTAAGTTTCTGGATCTGAACTGTGGGTTGGTGATTTTGTTCCTTTTGGTTTATTTTGTCCAAAAGCTGTCAGGTGGAAGAAATTTACTTGAATACCTCTGGAGAACAGGATTTGCTAGCTGACTTCTCTGCTTCATTATTGACAAGGAGAGTTAGCTTTACTGTAACATGCTCCGTGTACACTGGAAATGTACATACTGTACATGTAAAAGCCAAGCCCGAAGTAGCAAAGAACAGTCTTTAAACAACTCTTATGGTCCATTAGCCAGACAATAACAGCTGGTGTGTAAAGGATACACTTACAAAGATCTCTTGGAAAACACCACAAAATATGGCTTCTGAAAACTTTCTGTAAAATTGCAGGTGCGTGCATGATTTGTGTAACTAGTAGACAGTATTGTTTACACATGCACATGGTTAAGAATGATGTGTTTGCCCTCACCTTTGTGTTGTGTTGGAACACTCTGAGACTATGATCAAATTAATTGAACATGCATCATCTTTTGTCATTTGCAGAACTCTATATGAGATGCCTATATTTGGGTGGTTGATGAGTTATCTGGAGTCCTCTCTTCCAGCAGGTATGGCATGTTCTTTAATCTTCTCCCTTTCTGAGCAGAAAGGAGTTGAAGAGAAGAAAAAGCATATGAACAAGGGGAGAAGAGGAGGCTGAGGTTCACATGTGCGGTATTTTGGGGAAGCTAAGTCTTCTTTTCTGTTTATGGCCTTTCTCCTAGACAAATACGCAGGAATTTGTGCTGATGGATCAGAGAGTCACAGAAGGCATCTCTGAAGACTACCTAGGTCAAGTTCCAGAACAGCGTCAGCCAGAGCATGCTGCTCAGGGCCCGACCCATTAGCTCTCAGCTGACTCATGATCCATCCCAAAGCAAAGCTTCACACATTCTTGCTTCTCTCTCATACAAAAGGCAACTCCCCCTCACAGAACGATAGAATCATAGAATTGTTTATGTTGGGAAAGACCTTTAAGATCATCGAGTCTAACCATTAACCTTCTTTGCTGTTCCAGCCAGTTCTGCCTAAGGAGCTGTACCCATCCATCACAGCCCTCCAGCCTGGAGGCACCACATGAGGCACCATGTCTCCATGATCCAAATGAGACCGTAGCCCTGTAATGGCACACAGCCTTCCAGTTCCTCCTGTTTGTTCCCCATGCTGCCTGGATTGGTGTCCAGGCACTTCAGAGAAGACGATTCTTCCCTGCTGATTTCAGGGAAGAATGTGTGAGAGCTTTCCCCATGATTTCCTACCCTGTAGGCAGATATGTAACTGTGTGCATACTCTGGGGCTGGGCCCTGTGCAGCCCTGCACCGTTGACGATGATGAGGTCTTTCTTTTCCATATCGCCCCGCAGACTTTGCTGTCAATCCACTACACCACTTGCTTAGCTGGAGGTTGTCACACCTCTCTGCCCTGATCCTTCCTAGTTTAAAGCTCTCCTCACCAGGTTGCCAACCTGTTGGCACAGCTGCTTTTCTTGCACTTAGGTGGATTCAAGCTCCCTCTAGCAGCCCTTGATCTTCAGAGAGGGTCCATGATGGTAACAGCCCTGTTGTCATCTCCAGCTTTGCAACAAGTTGCTGATGTGCAGAAATCAATCCATTCTTCCTCAAGCTCCTCAAGCTTCTCCCCGCCCCCCACACCCCCACACCCCCCGCCCCAGCCTTCCCATTCCCTTTTAGAGGCAAGACTGAGGACAATTCCACTTGGGCACCCATGTCCTTGGCCATCATCCTCAAACCTATGTAGTACTGCTTGATGCTTTCCAAGTCTCCAAAGGCGATTCTGTTGGTGGCCACATGAATGAGCCGCTGGGGATAACAGACCTCTGAGGCTTTTCTAGCCTTCAGACTATCCTCACTGTTCTGGGTCCTTCCAGATCTCCCTAGGTAGCACTGGGCTGGCGGATGGGGGTCTCTTTCCTACACAGCAAGCTGTCTCCTATTGCTATTACCACTTTCTCCTGCTGCCATGTGATTTAGGCTCAGTCGCCTCTGATGCTGCTCTGAACAGAGCTCCCAGCCCCTCATCCGTACCATGGCACCAAATCTAATCTGTAGTTGTCAATGTGCAGGTGGAGCAGCAGGCTTCTGCCTGGTGCCAGAAGTCACCACCAGCTTCCAGGCTTTTCCACTGTGGGAATCTCCTTTTCCTCACCCAACAAGTACAGACCCTGAATGTTCCTCTGTCTGTGCAGTTGAGCGTTCATGCTCTTGTAGGGTCTTGGAGAAGGACCTGCCCTCTTTTTCGTATCAACCTCTGATGCTGTGCAGACTTCCCACCTCCTCCTGCAGCTCCTCAACAAACGCTCACCTTCTGCAGGCACGAAGACCATTTCCCTTGTCCCAGCCTCACGGAGGGACCCAGGCATGTCCTGCAGTGCTGCATCCTTCTTCAGGAGCTCAGCCTGTGCTGAGGCCTCTGATGTGTCAGGAGTAGTTGCTGCTGTTGATGTTGGACCGGGACCTGTGGTGTGTCGCCACCAACGCTGAGCACACAGACACTATCCTCAGCAGCACGTCTGGCTCCCCTCTGCGTGCTCTTCTGTGCAAACTGGTGCATCTGTTTGCACCTTCTGTTACAGCAGCACAGACCAGTTTTTGGCACTATGTGACCCAGTGCAAACTCCAAGTGGTGGAGATGCGAAGCCTTTCTTATTCCCAAGTTCAGGAGCATGGCAATCATGGAGCAGGAGAAAGACTCTAAGGGCACACCTGCAAAGCACAGGTTCCTGCTTCTCCAGCCTCCTCCTGGCTGCATAGATCCCTCTATATGGAGCTTCACCACCTTTGCATCACTTCTACTTCAGTGCAGCTGATAAAAGCCCAGGGCTAGATGCTTCTCTGTCATACAAAGCCTTGGCCAGGGCTCATCAGGTCCAGCACAGCATGATTGTAGCTGTACTCTTCGGGCGGAGGACTGAATGGAAAAACAGGCTTGGAATTAGCAGATAAACTATTTTCCCTCTGAACCACACTTTGAAGAAGTAAGATGTTGAGATATGTTCTCTGTAAACAGATAAGCATCTAAGAAAATCTGCCTTATGCGTTTGCTTGCTCTTGCTAGCACAACGGCCTGAAAAACTCTGAAGATGGGTTTACTACTTACTTCAAGAAAGTCAATAATATCACGCTGGGAATAGCTTCGAGTCAGCCAGGGCCTAATGTAACATGGCATGTATAAGATTCCAGAGCTGGATGCCATCTGCTCACAGAGAGCATTGGATCGCTGTAAGAATGTCAACAAATAGGCTTGAGGAGCTTGTGAAAATGAGGAGGGAAATAGTGAGCTCTAGGGTGTAGGAAAATGATGATTTTACTGTGTGACTTGCATTCATGAGAGTGGTTAGTTTGTTTTTTTAATCGGCTCCCTTCCCACTGTCTCTGGGGAAATGCCTACAAGAGGAGAGATGAGTCCTGGAGTTGAAGTGAGAGAAGCATGGCAATGAGACTGGCAAGCTGATCAGGCAAGAAAATAGCTTCCCCCCAGTCTCTGGAGACATCACCTGTGAACCCCCAGAGAGTCAGGGTTGATGGGTTAGTGGGGGAAAGGAAGCTAGCGCGCATTATAGCTCGTAGCTATAAGATGTCTTTAATGCAGCTCCCAGTATAATCTGGGAGGTACCGAGTTTTAAAAAAAACAAGCAATATAAAAAATGCGAAATTTAAACCCCAGGTGGTAAACCTAATAGGAATGTTCTTTGCTCCAAGAGTCAAGATAATTGTACTTTGAAAAATTCTTTGGGTATAACATTAATTTTGACCTTTCTGTGAAGTGTGACATAAACATGTTTAAAATGGATATTCATGCTCAAACCGTTTCCATTATCAGCTAAAAAGATTTGGGTGTTATGTTACAGTTAAGCTGTTTTAAATAAACAAGCTTTCTTGCTGTGCTGTTTTCATGCTGTAATGGAGGTGCTTAACAGACTGCACAGGTTTTACCTTTTCTTCCTCCTGTGTAGAAAATGAGACTTTGCTGTTTTCTAGCAATTGATGCTTGAATATATACTTGGTGTGTATGCAGATTGCCTGTCACAATGTTTGGCTACTTTAAATTGTTGTCACTAAAGACTAATTTTTTTCCTGACCCCTGCCCTACTTTCACCTGTGACAGGTGAGGAATGGTTTATTCATGATAATAAGGATTATTAATATGCATCAGTTTCTGATTGCTGTTTTATTTCCCCACTGGACACTTGAAGGGCTGTTGTGTGGATGATGAGGCTAGGTTGTTCAGGCAGTGCTAGCCGACCTGAAAACCTGGAGTGTCCCCAGGCTGAGGTGTGGGAGGCTGGTCAGCTTGAGGGGCAGCCCTGGGGCAGGTCACTGTGGGCAGGGGGGCAGTATCTCCGTCCTTGGAGGTTCTCAAGACCCTGCTAGGCAAAGCTGCAACTGATCTAATCTAGTTTTGGTGCGAGTGCTGCTTTGAGAGAGGTGATGGACCTGCAGAGGTCCTTCCCACCAACGCTTCTGTGAGCGTATGATCACACTCTTCCTCTCCTTTGGTCTCCGGAGTGGGACACCAGCTTCGTTATCTCCACCTTGTGGTGCCTAAGAGCGAGCGCAAAGGCGCAAATGTATGCCAAAGCCTGGCCTCATCCTTCTCCATTGACATCTGCTCCTTGGTGGTTCCTGCAGGGACAATTCATGCCCAGTATTCTCTAGAAGTTAACGGTAAAAGCCTTTTGCAGGAGTCCCAAAGCTGAGGCTTGGTGTCGGTGCGTGTTGGAGACCATGGTCCTCCATGGAGCCTGGGGAGCGGTCCCCTCTGTGTGGTGGGCATGGGGTCCATGTCCACGGTGCCTGACACAGACTCGTGTGTGTGCAAGGTGAAAGGGTAAGGAGAGGCTGGAGCTGCTGTAGCACAGGGGGCAGTTTTAGAGGTGTGGCAATGAAGGAACAAGGTTGTGAAACTTGTCTGCATAGTAAGTGGACTGCAGGTCTTACTGGGGTCGTATCCCAAGTCGGTTGAGCTGAAGAGTCTTAGCTCCCAGGAATGCATCCCAGAAAAACCTGCTTGTCTACCATCTGTTTGTAGCTCAATATTTCTTCCTCCGTCACCATTTCTGTGAGTTACTTTGGCTTGTCCTTGAAAGCCAGGAGGTGGAACAAAACAGGTGAAGATGAGGTTACTGTCGTGGTACTGCTGGAAACTCATGTTCGTAGATCAGTGTAATGGTAATGGCATTTGGCAGTTTACCAAAGTGGGGCTTTGCTTATTTTAGTTGCTCTCTCTTTCGCTCCAAAGTAATTTGTGATGATGTGTCCCAAGAGAAATGTGTAAGGCTGCTTTAAGGATTAGCCACTAGATCCAGCTATTCCAAGAGTGTGGGCCCTGGAAGTGGAGAAAACTTGATTTATGCTCCCAGTGCCTGAGGCTAGCCTGGGTGACTTTCAACTGTGATGAGAACTTTTCTTTGGGAAACCAAGGTATATATTTTTGTGAAAGGAACAAATCTATAGTTTTTGCACTGACTCTTGTTTAATTTGTTTTTCTGAAGTACTCCTGTCGTGTGCACACACCACTGAATGGTTGAGTTTTACCTGAGATTCAATGAATGCATTCCTTTTTAGTCTGTTATTCTCTTCTGTGGCTCAGTGTTGGGTTACATAGTGTGTTATCAAAGCTTTAATTACCCAGAAATCCCCTTACACTGCCCTCCCTTCCAGTTACCACAGGTCTGCAAAAAAGACACTGCAACAAAAAGCAAACTTGGAAGGTGCCTGAAGTACAACAAGAAGTGGGGAAGGACGAAGAATTACAGATTGGTTTTGACATGCAGATTTTGAAGACAACTTTTTAACAAACCCATTATACTAGTGTTCGGGACACAGTATATGATAGAAAAACTGCAGAAAGGCTTAAAACCTAAGCCAGTTCTGTTGTCATTCCTGGGCACAGTAGCTTGAGCTATGCTTGGTGTTTCACCAGGAAAGCTTGGATGAAAAGATGCTTATTGCACTGTTTAGAGAGCCCCTTTTTCATACTTCAGTTGTAGAGTAAAAAAGGCCTTTTAAAGAGCAGTGCAGGGCAGCATAAGGGTACAGGAGAACAGGCTGCCAGCGCTGAATTTGTCAGCTGAGTCACCTTTCTGGGTCTGGAGCAGAAGGGGAAGGTCTGGCGTAGGAAGAGATGCTGGGAAGAACAGAGGCTGTGAGATAGGAGATACCACAAGCAAAGGCAAGTAGCTCATCTGCTGGGGTCTGCCTGCACCTCAGCTGGGTGTGGGGTGTACACGGGTGTGAAAGGGCAGAACTGCAGCCCTTACACCAGAGATGTGGGCATGGGCTAGGCTGGTTTCATGGGGTAGAATGGATACAACCTCCCAAAATGACTCTCCCCCAGCCTGTTGCTGCCAAGTGTGGCTCAGACAGTGGTGCTAAACTGCTCTCCCTTCCAAACCTTTTGCTTTGGGGGCTGTTTCTTCAGTGCTAGCACTTTGCTGGTTCTGCAGCAATCATCCAGCATTGCTCTCTTCTCTCTCCTAGGACTCGTTGCTCTACTCACCTCTACTGCTTTACAGCCTGAGTGTTATCTCCTTCCCCTTATATTCGGGTGAAAAGTCAGACTGGGTTTTGCTGTTGTTCCTCTTATGTGTTGTAGTGGTTGGGAACTTCTTCAGAGGCTTCCACCCATAGCTGTCTCCTGGGGCAAGCCAGGAGGGACTAGCTGTGATTATTTCCTTTGGGGATCCCGCTGTTAGCAAGGGTTGGCCTCCAAGCACCCGTAAGCTTTGGAGTTCACATTCTCAGCAGCAGGAGCAAACGCACTCCCTAGGTGTCCCAGGCTTGATCAGAACAGATCAACCTCTCAGCCTTGCTGCCCTAACAAAATGCAATCCCACATCCTGCTTGCTTGGATGGAAGGGGTAAGACAGCTTGAGGAAAAGCAAGAGCATCCACACTTAAGCTACTAAAGTCTCAACGTTGTTGGCCTTACTTTTGCCCTGACGTTGCACTCCTGGTGATAGCAATCAGTTCTGCAGCCACTTCACTGGCCTGGGATTGCCCTCTGAGACTGGCCTGTGATCATGCACAATTTTTCCAGGATGTAGAGGCTGAAAAAATCAGCCCAGGGATCCTGGGGTCTTTTCCTCATTGCCTCTTTGATTCAGACACTGAGGTCACGCTGGAATGAGAGCTTCCCTAATCTTCCTGTTGTCCTTTCTTTCAGTGTCTTACTTTTCCTTTTGAACACAGGAAGCTCCTGACAGCAGTGTAGGAGAGGGATTTAGTAGATGCTTATTTCTGCTGCTGAGAGCCAGGGATGGGACAAAATTGACAGAAGTTGGTCCTCCTGCAAGGAGCCCAACTTGTGCCCTTACAGTCCGAAATCCTCTGCGGTAGTGCAGGGTCTGGCTGGCATCAGCAGGAGTGGAGGCTGGAGGGGCATTTCTCCATGACGTTGAGAAGATGAAGGAATTACTTGTTTCTAGTAATTTGGGTAAGTCCAGCTCAAGTGGACAATGCAGGGTCCAGAAGTTAGTGGGAGCTGTGGAAATACGCTTTTCCTACCATCCCACAGTGACAGCAGTGTCCTCGAGATGTTGCTTTCCTGCTCCCCCAGCAGTGGCTCCAGTAGTCTCGGGAGGCAAAGGCATGGGATGACAATGAGATGTTTTCTACCCCTCAGGTAATATCGTATGTCCCACAGCCACTGAGAGTGGAGAGCGGAAGTATTGACCCACCAGCTCCCGCACGGTCTGGCTTTTGGCCAGCAGCTAAACGAGCCATCAGGATTATCATGCAGCCCTGGTACACAAGGCTAGAAAATGCAGCCCAGCCTCTTTTCCCTGTGTCGGTACTGCAGACTAATTAGGCACCTTTCTGCTGTCAAATGAGTTCTCAGGTTTTCTTTGCTCATCCCCCTTCTGGGGATGAAGCCCTTTTAGTGCCCCTTGCAGTTAACCTTCTGCCATGACTAACTGGATGTTGCACGGTGCACAGCAGCATTTCAGTGGTGTGGGTGAGCGGTGCGGTAGCACAGCTCCCAAGTACGACAGGACAAATTGTGTCCCTCAGAACACGCCAAAAGTCGCGCTCCTGCAACATGTCAGTCTTTCCATGTAATCCCAGCATGTGAGGCAAGTAGGCTGTGCTCTTCCCAGGGAGTGCATGAAGCCACGCACTTCGGAGCAGGATGAGAAGAGAGACCTTCCTGGGCTGGTCTTATGTGTGGGACATCGCCTTGATTTCATGAAGCATCTCCTTAACGTCTGCATCCCACGCCCACATCTTCCCTTTTTTGAAAGGCCACCTTGGTCTTCCACGTGGTAGAATAGGCCTGGTTAACTGTGAAAGGAAAAATCCCTCTTGCTCTGGCAGAGTTCTCAGATAGGAAATGATGTTCCAGCTGTGCAGGAATTGGGGGTGTGGGTGTGGTGTTGAGGGGGCAGAAGCTGATGACACTCAAATCCACTAAATTCTAGACCTGCTGTTAGCCACAGTGGGGAAGGAATCTGTCTTTTGAGTGTGACCAGTGTGAATCCTGTTGCCTTGTTGATTTGTTCCTGTAGGGTTCAGAGAAGTCAGTCCCTAACCCAACAGAGCTGTGTTTGTACAGACTGTTTTAATTGCAGTATCCAGCTCTCCTGTACTTAAATGCTCTGTCAGGATGGCTGCTTAGTGTGTACTTCTAGTGACCTTCACTTTAATTGTCTAATTGCTTGCAGTTCATTTGGATGATTCCAATAGTGCCTGCTAGCTCTGATTAAAACTGGTTTCTTTCCAAAAGTATCAAGTTTCTTCCTCTCGCTTCTTTGCATAAGTAAAACAAATATCCAGATGCATGCTGAAGTATCCTGAAACACTGCTATGAGCCGGATGGATTGAAGAGCTGAGGTACCTCTCCTTCTGCTGCCTTGGGAGGATTTGGGGTTAGTTGTTGATATCTGCAGGTCCCCAACTTGTGATACTGGGCTCCAGCACTTCCCAGCACAGACAACATGCTGCATAGAGGGAGTTGCTGGGAGAAGGAGCTCTTCTCATGTAGCACAGCGAATGCTCAGGGCAGGAATAGCAGAAGCAAAGGGAGCAGAAATCAGGGATAGCACTTTGTGAAGTGGTGCACATCCCCTGGACTGGGCTGTCCCTCAGCCAGCACTCCAAGGGACAGGAGAAGACAGCAAGAGATGGGGGCTGCTGGGAACTTCTGACCCTTGGCTCAAAGACTGAAGAAAGGTGCTGGTTCCAGCTGGCAGGGCACCAGCAGGGGTCCTTGCCTCAAAGAGCAATTGCTGGATGTGCCCATGAGTGCTTGCTGCCTGATCAGAGCTCAGGAATGCGGCCACTCCACTACCCAGCTGGGGAAATGGAGGGATGGAGAAGGGCCAGGAACTACTTCGTGTCACGTGGAGGTGCAGTGGCAGAGCTTGAGTGCATCCCCTCTTCCTGAGGGTTTGGTTGTCTTGGTTCAGGGTCAGCTTAGGTACGGTGCAGACACTGAGCTTGGACAAGAGCTGTTGGAGGAGGTGCCGCTGTGAAGCTCAGCGGGGACTCCCCCTGCCTTCGATTGCATTGCATTTTTAAGCTGAAGGTCTCCCTGGGTCTGTCCTACCTGCCATGCGAGGATATATGGGACTGCATCCTTGGTGAGGCTGTCGTCTCTGCGCAGAGATAACTCAGTAGTTATCTTGCGCAGCTCCTGCTCTCCTTTCCTCATGGAGTAACCGCGCGTGCTGCTCCCTGACACTGGGGAAGGTTTGGGAGAGACCCAGCCTTCCTCACTCCCGCTTTGGCCACCGAGACAAATCTTCGAGCAGCAAAGAGAGAACCCAGGAGTCGTGGTTCCCGGTGCTTTTATCTGTGCACCTTACCTCATCCCGTGGAGCAGCCTGCGCCTTCGCATCAAAGGGTCAGCCACAGCAGAGCAACCGGGTGGGCAGTCCTGGTGCTCGGAGGCTTTGGGATGAGCAGGCGCGGAGGAGTGCTGACCCGATGGTGCTGGGGGCCCTTTCACAGTCAAAATCTCCTTGGAGGAAGACAGAGGTTCGCAGACGCTCAGCTCTAGCAATGCAGGACAGGAACATGATGCTTGGAAAGCGTCTTGCTGGGAATTGCCCTGCAACGTGTCCTTGCATACGTGGTGGTGTGGGGAGAGGCTGATGGTGATGTGGAGGGTGTAGGCTGCTCTGCAGGTGTTTCTGGAAGTCAGATGTCTATGGGGTTTTTGTCTCAGTTCAGGAAGCAGAGCAGAGCTTCACGTGGGCTTGTTGGCTTCTGTGAAGTCTCCCGTAATTTCGGAATGGTTGAGGTTAGATGCGACCTCTGGAACCATTCCTTGCTCAAGTACGGTCACCTAGAGCTGGTTGCAGAAGAACATACCCAGGTGACTTTTAAATATCCCCAAGGATGGAGACTCCACAGCCTCTCAGGGCAACCTGTGCCAGGGCTTGGTCACCCTCACAGTGAAAAAGCGTTTTCTGATGTTCAAACGTAACCTCCTGTGTTTGAGTTTGTGACTTTGTGTCTTGTCCTGCCACTGGGCACCTCTGAGAAGTGCCTGCCCCCGGATGCTTTGCACCCTCTCTGTCTGTCCTTGGAGATCTCCAACACTGGTGTGGGACAAGACCGTGATCCTGGCTGGACCCACTTTGAGCTGGAGGTACTAGAGACCTCCAGAGGCCCTTCCATACCTTCACTTTCATGTGGTTTTATGGCAGAGCCAAAGGACTGTACCTTCAGGGTACCTCCTCAGAGACCGGTTAGGGGACCAAGCTACCGCTCACCCAACAGCTGCAGCACTGAGTGAAAAAATACAATTACAGGCAATTTTGCCCAGGTTCCTCTTTAGTCAGAGCATACTTCTTTTTATAAGAAGCCTTTAGCTTTGATTACTGCAAACACTCCAGTCAAAGGCACTCAGCAGGTAGCTATGGCAACCCCTGAGATAAGTGGCCTAAAATATACCAGGTAAAATAATGAGGGGATAATAATACGGTTTTAGTTCAAATAAACTATTAAGTGTGACTAATGGTTTTACATTTAAAAAATATTCATACACCGTATTTCTGGGCTATAAATTAGTCATGGTTCGAGGCCCATTGTTCATCCCACTGCTGTAGGTGGTCTCCAAAGAATACTGTTAATATATGCCTCCTGCATTTGTTAACCCAGCACTCAGCAGGAGAAAAAAAAGTCTTGTAGCTCCACAAAATAAAACTGTTAAAGGGAGAAGAGAGAGGGGGGAGGGCTCAGAGAGGAAGGATTACCCGTGCCGAGAGAGCTGCAGCCCTTTCTCAGAGGCTGACCTGACTAATTTAATGCCACTGTCTCCTCAATACTTTTTTCCTCCCAAACTGTCAGTATTGGACCCAAATCAAAGCTACCAATTAGCAGCTAGTGATAAATGCTGTGCATACTAGTGATGAGGCAGTCATTACCCAAGAAAGGTTATGATTTAAATAGTCTAATGTATTTTCTTAACTTGCAGCAAAGAAAAGGGCAGGTGGGATTCTCAGTTCCTGAGGAGCTGGTCTCCTGCAATTACTCCTCCAGCGGGACTGCTAGCCTGCTGGCGAGGGGGAACTGCAAGAAAGCAGAACTGAAATTTGCTGGAGCTACTGAGGCAGTTTATGGTGGGTGATAAACCTTTAGATAATCGTGATTTCCAGAATATGCCCACAACAAGAATGGGAGAGAGTCTTCCCTCTTACCTCCCTTTCTCTGTGTAGGCTTTCTGTCTTCATCCTGCCCTCACAGAGCCTGTCCCTCCTAAGATTTCCTTTGCCTTCTTGTGGGTCACGCAGAAGCAAACAGACCTTTCCTAACATCAGGGAAGACTTCATCCTTCAGATCTGGCAACTACCCCAAGGATTTTGGATCATAAATCCTGCCGCAATCCTTGAAGCTGATTTAGTTTGGTCACTTTGAAACATCTAATGCCTAAAAGTTTATTATGTTATTTTTGTCCAAAGTACTGACATTATGAAGCTGATGTAGTAAAAAAAAAAAAAAAAAAAAAAAAAAAAAAAAAAAAAAGATATATGTCCCTTTTTTGTGTATCCTACTTTGTTTCTAGGAAGTTACAGAAATGCAGGAAGATCATAATTATGCAAAGGGGCTCTGCTGAGTTAGTGTTTCTTATCAACAGCAAAAACTATGTTTGGGTGTATTTTAGACCAAATGGAGAGGATCACATGAGGAAAAACAAAGTTCTTCTTGGGGTTGCTTTTCAAAATGGACTGTGTAATTGATTTTTATTTTTCAGAGTCTCTTCATGACCAATTTAAATTCCTCCTCTATGAGCTCTAAGTACCTTTGTATGCTTGTTTTTATCAGGTATTGCCTCTGAAAGAAGTTAGCTTTGTATCACAGCAACAGTGTCTTAAATAATGAGTATGCAGTGTTCGATCAGCCATTACCCAGGGCAAGATTTTGCAGGTGGTGAAGGAGCAGAAGGTGGAAACCCTTTGCCCTCTTCAAGCAGTGGGTCCCAGCAGATGGGGGCAGGTACACTTCAGCCCTCTGTGTGACCCAGTAGCGTTTTCCTTTTGCCTGGTGGGCTCTCCTGCCCTGTCCCGACGGCTGTGTTGCACCAGCCATCCTGCAGTGCTTTGGTTCTGTTGCTGGTTAAGGAGAATCTGGACCATCCTCCTCACTATTGGTATCATGCCCTGCTGCCACAGGCATTTTGACATGAAGCTCGCTTCCTCACAAAGGTGCTCTGAGCAGCTGTGCTATCAGCAAAGTAGGGTGCTTTCTTAGACCTGGGGTGGCCTGAGGATCAACGTTCTGCATCTGTCTTTTGATCTGGGCTTCACCCTCCCTTTGCTTAGAGAGTCTCACCCCTCTGGGCTTGACACAGTGTGGCCTGGATGTCAGGAAAGATGATGCCCAGGATCACAAGCAATTCCTTTCCAGCCCCTGTGCCCCTTGGTCTTTGTTGGCTTTTTTTTCCCCCCTCTCCTCTGACTTCCTTTTGCTGCCTCCATGCCACCCCTCGGACCACAGAGAGGCTTTCTCAATCTCTGCTTTCATGGGCTGTTGAAAGGCTGTTCATACAGTGAAAAAGGAAAGCCAAAACTGAGATCAGCTGTTGAATTTTGATTCTCTTGTTGCTTGGTGGCAGGGAATTAGCCTAGGAAAATCGATGGGCACTGACCCTTTCCTGCTGGCCAAGTGCTAAACTGAGTGTTTTAGCAATGACAGCCAAGCTATGCACTGCCATCCCCCAGATCTCATCCTGCTCCATCCCTTTTCCCGAGCACTGGGGCCAAAGCTGGCCGTGTGTTCCTCCCCTGCCTCTGGCTGCTGGCTGACTGTCAGCCACAGCATGCGCAGCAGGAGGCTGGGGCAAGCGTGGGTGACCCTGCAGGAAATGCTGGCAGCATAAATATTTTATATTTAAATTATTATTATCCACCAAGACTTATTTTTGTGTTAATGTAAACTAAAAGCCACAAAATAACTGGTAACTAAAAAGAGGGCAAAGGGGGTCATTCTCACACCAGCGGCAATTACCAAGGAGGAACCTGCCATAACACTGGAACATGCAATGCCATAGGAACAGCAGCGTAGAAAAACCATGTAGAAAAGTCCTAGAGGCTCTGGACAGCTCTGCTGTGGGTGTTTTGGTGAGAGGTTGCAGATCTGGGAGAAGAAAGGCAGACTGCAGGGCTGCACATGGAAGGCCCTGCGTGTTGCAAAGGTGAAGGCACTGTGCAATCCCCCCGGTACGGCACCTCCCGTGCTCGTTTGTGCTCATCCCTGTAGCCGACGGGTTCTCAAGAACAGCCTGACTTAATGGGAGTGCTGAGGAACGGCCATGTCCCAGGCCATTTGACATTCTGGGCTCCAAAAGCATCAAGCTGCTGCACATTGGGAACAACAGTACAGGGCATTACTCTTGCCAGCAACGTCACCCTGTTTCTTGGCTTCTTGCTTGATGTGGGTTTTGTCTGGTTTCTGTAAAGAGGGTTGTATTGTGTCATCCCATTTTTGTTTCAGCAAAAGGTGTAGTCTCATCAAAAGCCAGCTTCCTATTAACCTGTGTCAGTAAAGTCAGCACCTCCAAATTTCTTCTGAAGCCAGGGAAGCCTCAGATCAAAAAAGCTCATCAGAAGTAGCAGTTGCTGTGAAATACAATGCATGCTCTTGGGAGTGTCCCTGTGCAACGGGCAAGTCTTTTCCAGCTCTGCCGTGGAAATGGGCAGATTGCGTATCTGGGATCACTCAAGCAATGTGCAAAACACAGGGAAAAAATAAGGGGGTGGTGGTGTAATCATCTCCCCCAACACCAAAACAATAATAAGAAGTGAGCTAGTGATTTCTCAAGCAGATGAGGGAGGGTAGAGGTGGGAGCTTGTACCGGCAAACAGCTGTGGAGGTGCACATTTTGGAGGGCCAGAGGGGAGTGGAAATGCAGGAATGTTGAGAGACAGGTGAATTTTCCTAGGCTGTTGAGCAGAATATTGCACAGAGGCTGTGCCGTTACACCATACGTTGATGGTGCAGGAGAGCCCGGCGGGCTGACGCCAGAGCATCGCTGAGGGAAGCTAATGAGCTGTGCCCGGGTCCATGCCTCTGCTCTGTGCTCTGTGCAGCAGGGAGCGTAAAAAGATAGTTGAAAGAGTATTTCATGCTTCAGTGTCCTTTCCTGTGAAAGCACAGCTTGCATGTGTAACCTGCAGTATGCCGTGCACATGTTTATAAAGTCCGACAGTTTATTACACAGACTGAGGCGTATGCACAAGCACTTCAGAAGGCGGGAGCTCATGCTCCCTCCGTCCGGGGACTCCCTGTCACCCTGAAAGAGGGCAGGGGATTGCTCAGTCCAGCTGACAAAAGGTGATGGAGTTTAGTATTGGCTCTGTGCTATTGATTTTAAGTAATCCAAGCTCTGTTTGGAAGTAGGAAATAAAACAAGGGAAGAAAAGGTTTTCTGAAAATATCTGGAGTATCTATATGCTGATGAAAATGTGAAATGTGGAGTATTTTTAGCAGCTGTTGTCTGAGTTGCCCCAAATCCATTAGTTATGGAATTGGCCATTGATTTTTTTACCACCTTTAATTAAAAAAGAGACTTAATCCTTTTTAATTTTCGAACAATCCTGAATCAGAAAGCAAAGGATGGAAGGGGAGGAGTGGGAATGGCACATGGCAGTTGTATTATCAAACCTGCATCTTTCCCTAAGAATGCTTTTGGTTTGTTATAAACTTTCATTTTTTTTCATGGAGGAAAGGGTATGAAAATAATTTCCTGCCTAGCTCTTGTTGCTTCAGTGGAGAGAGACCACAGAGAGCGAGCTGGTCAGTGCCTTATGGACGCCCACTCAGAAAGTGTATTGCATTGCTGTGCCCCCAGGAGAAACTTCTTTGTCCTGCTGTTTGTCGCCACTGTTTTCTTCTTCCTTGCACACAATGGTATTTCTCTTTTTTCTCTTCTGTGCCCTGTGGTTACCTCCTGCCCATTTCCCATGCTTCTTTCTGTCAGCAGTCCCAGCAGCGGCGATGAAGAGCAGAAGCCAAACAGGATGCAAGTGGTTGCATCTCAGGGTGGTCTTTCACAGCAGCTGTGGAGCCTATTGGCTTGGTTATGTGCTTCTTCCACCCAGTGCATTACAGCTGGGACCCTACAGCTCAGTGAGTGAACAGAATGTCCTACATCATCTGTTGTACTGAAAACCTATCCTAATTCAAGCGATAGCTCCCCATATCCCAGCTTCCTTCAAGCAAGAGGGAAGGAATGCTTTATTCAAGTGAAAGACCCAAAAAAGGCCACTTCTCAATCTTCCTGTGAGATACCAATGAATAGATTGCCTCAGAAAATGAATTCTGGGCTCCACAAGTAAGTGCTTTAATTTTGGGGTGGAGGCACACATAAGAATGAGACTGATTCTCTGCTTCCCCTGCAAATTCCTTCATAATTGAGCTGCTATTAGCAACTCCAGGGCGGTGCACTGTGTGTTTTTATGGACCAATAATAGATGGCTGGGGTGATTGGAGGCAATCAGCCTTCAGCCTAGAATGTTACAAAGCCCCAGATGTGGAAAATGATAGGCCACTGAAGCCTTCCCTTCTCAGACTTATAAATACCCCACGCTCCAGGAAAGCAGGCCAGCTGCTAGCTAGTGGGGAACAGGCAAAAGACCTGTGGCCACGGTGTTGTGTGTGGCCTGGGCCACTGCCAGCTGCATCAGAAGGGTTGTCCTGATTGCTTTGGCCCGTGGTGTCCAGCTGGGGTTAGTTGTACCAACTGGAGCTGTAGTGAATGGTATGGACCGAGTGGGGCATGGCAGATGTGGCAACGGCCTTGCAGTCTCTTGCAGTGGCAAGGAGGTTTTGTGGGGCGAAATGCATCAGTTTTGCAAGAGCAGGACATGACCGTCACTGGGGTGGGGCTCGTGGCCAGGCTGGGACCCTATGTAAATGCATTTTCCAAACTAATTTTTCGGGCTGGGTGCTACCTGCAGCGGAGCTGAGCCTTGTTGTGCAAGAGTATGCTTAATTTCATTGCATTGCTCATGGGTCCTGGAGCACAGCTGTGCAAACCAGTATTGAATTTGGAGGTGCTTTCTGTGCTAAAGGATGTCTTTGTGATCTGGCATTGCCCTGCAAAAATCTCCTGCTGCTGCCTTCTTCTGGTGCCTGGGAGTGGGCCAGGCACGTTGCTGTCTTCTCTCGGTGTTCAGCAGCCATGGGTGCACGCAGATCTGCACGGGTGTGTGGAGCTCGGTGGTGGTGTTCAGGGTCACCAGCTGACAGTGCAGGTGGGCAGTGTGTACAGCACCTAGGTCAGGCGGGATCCTGGGCTCAGTCAGGGCACCAGTGCTGCTGCCCTGGTGCTTCTCAGAAAATCCCAAATGCGTTCTGTTATCTAGCAGGCAGTGAGCCTTTTGACTTGGAACCCATCTAGCAAATGGGAGAAATGATGGATGCTAATATAAAAAAGAATCGGCTGATGGAGGGAGCAGAATGGGGAGGCATTTAATGTTTCTCAAGTGAGAAATCACTAGGAAAGAAGGAGCAAACTGCGCTTGAAAATAGATGCTGACTTGTTTAAAGCCAGAGGAGAAACTCAAATCAAGGCATTGTCCATTTTGGAAGTGCAATGGAGACAAATTTCCAATACTTTAATAAAGAGGAGTCTATTAACCGTAGCCTGTGCTTACCAAGGGCAGTCAGTTGTGCTGCAGCAGTGTGAGCACATTCAGAGTGCAATTCAGCCTCTGCCTGAATTGATATTGCACAGTGGTGTTAGATGCAGCACTAAGATATTCCTTTCCTGGCAGCGCTCTGCTTCATCCAGGAAGGGGCTTGTGTCTCTGTTGCTCTGTGCCTTAGTTGATATTCCTAGCTGCAATCGGGTTTCAGGTGGGTCTGTGAGGGTAGCAGAACAAGCAGAGGACCCTGCTGGAATTCATGCCTAGGAGCTACGTGAGCCAGTGGAGGAAGATGTGCTGTGAAAACCCTCCCTGGTTCAACGCTCAACGCCGGGTTTCTCTTGTCACTTTTAGAGGTGCAGGGATTTCTGCATGAAAAAATACCTGCTGGTGTAGAGGTATTAATACTATTGAGAGTCCGGTTAACTAAGGCGGCTCCCAAATCTGATCTTAGGTGCATAATCCTGTAGGGTGGTGATGACTGGGAGTTTTCCTTTTTTGACTTTTTCTTTTCCTTTTTTTTTTTTTGTCTCTTGGCAAAAGTATTTGCTCAGTGTAGAAAAGCACCGTTATCTGTGGCATATACTATAGTTAGTAAAGTAAAAAATGTTGTTTGAGAGTGTTTGTTGCTGTGTTTCTCCCCATGTAACAAGGGAGATTTTGATTGTTTGGAGGAGAACCCTGGCTGGAAGGCAGCAGAGAAGTGCCTTTCAGTTGAAGAGCAGGAAAGGAGCAAAATGAAACTTGTACTGGTCTCTTTAAGACATAAAAATAAATGAAAGCATAAATCTGAGCCCATTATGGATCTGCAATAAATGTGGTGATAAATCACAGGCAGCTGATAATGTAAGAGTAATGCATGTTTGCCATACAGTCACCACATGATATTAAAAGATAAGTGTCCATTTACAAAGCAATGATGAAGCAGTTCTGGATGCCTTGAAGATCACCTTGTAAAACTGCTAGGTGAAAGGAAAAGGTCCCAGTGCTCGTTCCAAAGGAAGTGCCAGAGACACTGGAATACGTTGAAAGAAGGTGAACTGCCTTTGCTTGCCCAGCAAGGCTGTCCCAAGGAACAGGGAATCCGAGCTGATCTCCCCAACTTGCACTTCCAAACCTGTCTTCGAGTTGAAGCATCCTGCCAAGCGAGGAGGACAGTGGTTTGCTTGCAATGCTGCCAGATTGAAACTGTGCCTGAAAAGTAGTGTCAAACCTCATAAAGCATGTAGTAAACGTAAGCATCAGTTGTGATTGGGATAAGATGAAATGCTAGCAGTAACTAACAGCCAGGATTAACCACCAAAAATTTTGTGTTGCTCTATAAACCTTGGGCTAGGCAGCAAAGCAATGAGCAGGGCTGCATAATTACAGCGATAAAAGTGCAAGTGTTCTCAGCACACTCAGAGCAGAAGAGTCAGATGAATACTGCTGAGCTTGGGAAGCTGTTAATTTGTTTCATTTCTGTAAATTTCCATCCTGTAGCCTCAGCTGGTACCCTCACTTACTTAGCTTAGATCCAGTGTATGCAGTGGAGGTCTAGGGACTTGCATCCAAGTCAATGGCTGCTGCCAAAATGAAAACAGAAGTAACTGCGTTATTCATGGGTCTGAAGGCTGTGTGGGGTCATTATGGATGAATCCTGCCCTTCTATAATAATTCAAGCCTTGAAACTTTAGCCAGCAGTTTCCATATCTAGCCCATAGCTCCTGATTTAGTTAGGATGCATCCTTTAGCCAGCTGGCTGTAGACCTCCCGTGATGGTGACTACCATGTCCTGAGGGAAGCTGCCCAGTGATGGGTTGTCTCACTGTTAGGTGCATTCAGATTTCGTTCTTAAACTGTATTTTGATTTTTTTGGAGATGGTAGAATTCATACGTCTCAGTAATTTTTGTAACCCACGTTGAAATAATTTCATATGGGTAAGAGCTTTGGAATATGTTTTACTTTATCAGACATGTTTTCCAGAACTCTGATGTGCATTTTTGCTCTTCTTTTGGATGGTTATTTCTTCTTTAACCTCCATCTGGAAAGAGATACAGGATATGTTGCAGTCTAAAAGTACTGCTTTGTTGCTATCTGGTATTCCCTACAGCTAGACAAGAAACATTTTGCCTGAAGTTTTTGTTGCAGGATTATTATTTTTTTAAAATTTCAATTTATTTTTTCTCTTCTGCAGTCAAAAATTCATCTGAGGGCGGCCAGGGTTTCTGCTTAAAACTGTAATTCTGTGAAGACAGAAATATTTTTGATGAGCTCTCTGCTCTCTTCTATCTCCTTTCTGTTTCTGTCATGGTTTGCAAGACACTATCTATTAGAAAAGTGAAATATCTGGGTCATCCCTGTCTTGATCCATTCATTTTGTCATCTGTCTTCAAGGTGGGTTGGTGTAATACCAATCAAATTAAATAGCTCATTAACAACCTTGACAACACTAGCTTGGGTTCTTCTGGATCAGGTGGAGATTGAATTGCTGCACGTGATCACAGCCCTAGTTGTTCCTGTCTCATTCCTTTATACCCTGGGACCCCACTTAGTGCTTAACAGCACCTAAGAGATGCTCTGATCAAATAAAAGTTTCACATCTGGATTTTCTTCTCCCTTGTCTTCTCTGGGCACTAGAAATGTTTGGCCTTGTATTGGGTGTCATGTTGTAGCCCGATGATGGGCACATGGGAGGCGTAGGACTGGAGGGCACCTCCAGTGTCCATCCCATGTTGAGCTCTGTCTTACGTTCACTGGTCGCCTTGGGAGGCTGATCCAGAGCAGCCTGATGGGGAGATGACACATAAAACTATGGGGAGAGGCTGTGCTTAGTTTACGGGTCTGATCAGACAAACTGTGTTTCTTTCAAATTTCCTCACTTTCCTCTTGTAAATAATAGGGCTAGTATCTGCCTTGTCCTTGGTAATGAACTTAGAAATCAGAGGTGGAAAAGGCTTTAGAAAACACAGACTCTAATGCATATGCATGAGGAGTTGACAAGCATCCCTTGATCTGCTTAGACATGTTTTGAGCAGATGGATGGGCTAGCTGACCTCTGGAGGTCCCTTCCAACCCAAATTGTTCTAAAATTCAGTGAATATGAGTCATTTGAGGCTGTGTTGTTATTTTAACACGTTTGTATGCTTTTATTCTGAGATTGGCAGTTGTATTTCCTGGATTTGCTTAAGCAACTGGCTTAACGTCTTTAATAGTTTCAACATATTTTTTTCAAGTGCCTTAGCAAACCAATAAAGGTAATTTAAAAATCAAACATATGAATTACGTAGTGGAGCCATACCCCATGACCAAAATGCTCAGTGCTGTGTGACCAGAACCAATGCTGCCTCAGACACTGAAACGGGGAATCTTTGAGATCTGTGTTGGTCTCCCTTCTCTTCAACCCAGATTATTCAAATCTAGAGCCACTTTGCTTTGTGTGCATGTACCAGTTCAAGCTCCATCCCTTGGTCTTTCTTATTTCTCCTCCTGAGAAGAGTGTGTTGGGAGCTGTTTGTTTGCCCCTGCATTTTTGTTCCTCAGAGGCAGCCTGCGCGTGGTCTCGGTTTAGATTGTGTTTGTCTCATAATTCTCTTCTTTCTAAAATGAAGAAGGGAATGGTGGTTTTGCTCTTGCAGATCAGCTAAGAAGGGGTGGGTTAGCCTTGTCGACCAGCCTAACTCCCACCCAGCCACTTGCTCCCCACCAGCCCCAGGAGGATGAGGGAGAAAATAGGAAAAAAACCCAACCAGGAACAAGAAAACTCATGGGTCGAGAATAAAGACAGGGAGGTTGCTTACCAGTTACTGTTGCAGGCAAAATAGACTCAGATTTGCAAAAATGAACTGGTTGCCACTTCTGGCTTGTCTGCCTCCCCCCTTCTCCTCCCTCCCCAGAGCAGTGCAGGTGGGATGGGGAATGGGGGGCTGCGTAACAGCTCCTCTCTGCCACTCATTCCTCCTCACATTTTTCTGCTGCTCCCTCATAGGTCCCCTTCATGGGCTGCAATCGTCCAGGAAAAATCTATTTCAGCGTGAGCTCCTCCATGGGCCATACATAGTTCCTGTCAGGAGAACCTTCTCCAGCATGGGGTCTCCACAGGCTGCAGTTCCTTCAGGGGATATCCAATGTGGGGTCCTCCATCACCTGCAGAGCGGGTATCTGCTCCAGCGTGGTCCTCTTCACGGGGTGCAGGGAGCACCTGCTCCACCACAGTCCTCTCCACAGGCTACAGGGGAAGCTTGGAGCACCCCTGAGGTGAGCCTGACCAAACTGTCATTCCCTGGACTCTTCTTCTTGTCTTTCTTGAAGATAAAGAGTGACACTTGCGTTCTTCCAGTCTCAGGAACCTCTTCTAATCACCATTAGGATGAAGGATTATTGAGATTGGCCACAAATTGATACCAGCCAGCTCCCTTAGCACTTATGGGTGCATCCCATCAGGGCCTGTGGTCTTATGTGTGTCCAGTTTGTTTAAGTATTCCCTGACTTGATCCTCCTCCACACGGGTACATCTTCCTTGCTCCAGACTTTTGCCTTGGTCTCCAGGCTCTGGCATTTCTGAAGCTGATGTTCCTAGTAAAGACTGAAGCGAAGGCGGCATTCAGTACCTCACCCCTTTCCCTGTCCTGTGCCACCAGGTCCCCTGTCCCATTCAGCAGCAGGCCCACATTTCCCCTAACCTTCCTTTTGCTATGTATGCACTTACAGAAGTCCTTCCAGTTGCCTTTGACACCCCTCGCCAGGTTCAATTCCAGGTGCTATTTGGCTTTCCTAAACACATCTCTGCATGCTCGGACAGTGTCTCTATGTTCCCCCCAGGTTACCAGTTTCCACTTCCAACTCCTGTATATTTCCTTTTTTTGAGGTGTTTGAAGTTTGAGGTTTGCCAGGAGCTACTTTATTATCCATGCAGATGTCCTAGCACTTTTGCTTGACTTTGCACTTCTCAGGATGGACAGCTCTTGAGCTTCAAGAAATGAAGTCCATGTAAAGAGTACCCATACCTGGAGGCTTCTATTACTAATGTTTCTTTTTTGAGTCCTTCAGGTCAAACTTTTTGAGTTGCTCGTTCTCCATGGCAGTTAGGTTCTTACCCAGAAGAACAGAAAATTATTATCTTGGGCTTAGTCAATCCCAAAACATGAACCTCAAAAAAACCCCAAAACCCAGCAAATACAGATTGGGTCATGAGATGGAAGTCCTGTTTGTGGAGAGTAATCTATGGCATTTGTAAAAAGGATTTTTACTCAGTTTTGCTTTGATTGTTAAATTCAAGTGTATCTGAATTTATCCTGAACTTTAACAGGGCGATACCAGTTTAGATCAACTTGGAATGTAATCTTCAGCTCCTATACACTAATGCAGCGTGTTGGTTCTGGATGCAGCATGTGTCCTCCATGCCTGGATCTCCTGGTTTGAACTTTTGTACATGTTTCTTGAGAGCTTATTCAGAAGAGAGTGGTTCAATAATTTAAATGTGGATGAAGCTATCTCTTTCTGGCAGGTCAGATCTCCTCTGCCTTCCTTTTTCTTAGTGTTCAAGATCTACTACAAATTAGCTTCGCTAGTGAATATTTGCCTTAGCTTCACTCAGAAAACTTACTTGTTGAAAGAAAGAAACTGTGTAAATAACCCTCCAAGCTCAGGCAGCCTGGCCAAGTGCCTTGTAGCATTTTTCTCTTAGAATTTAATTTGTTCTAGTGATTTAAAGTGCAGTGTTCACACGGAGCTTGGAAGCCTCAGTGCTTCCTTTCATCACTGTTTTTATCATGATCAAACGAGCCCTTATGGTGTACAGTGAGACTCCTCCACATTATTAGTAACAATTCAGACCTACAGAGCTGCTGTTTGTTTCTGGCAGGGGAAATTGGTATGCGGTGGCTCAGGAGCAGTTGTGGCCCTTTGTGCTTGCAGGTGAGCATCAGTCAGGCTTATGCACACCACAGTTTTGCACAGCCCCTGCTGCCTCAGCCGGCTAACAGCAACACAGAAGGCAGAAATATATATTTTTCAGCTTGGCTGAATCTGGAGCCTTCAGGAGGTGTTAGTGGGCCATTGCAGGGAAAAAGTCTGCAGTGCAGTTGCTTTGAGTTGTACCTGATGTTCAGGCAGTTAAAGACACTTAATTAGCACTCTGCTTTCTTTAGCTTCTGTGAGCACCCTATAAATCACTTCCAAACTGGAAATTCAGTCTGACTGTCAAGCCGATTGACCGACAAAGATCTGAGGAAGATTTGCTGTGGGGTCTTTTCACAAATAATTGTGCTCAATCTCAATAACTGAAGTATGTAGAGTTTTTTTATGTGTGCATTTATTCATGTTTCATAAATGCAATCTGTTTGCAAGAGAAGTGCACATTAAAAAGCTATTGGAATTCGGAAGTATTTATCATGTTTTCAGGCTCTTTTTTTCTGAGATGTTGAAAAAATCATCCCAGCCTGCAGGAGTCTGCTGCTGCTGCCTATTAAGTGTACAAAACCATATGGTGGTTTAAGACTCTCATGCATGATAGAATTTGCAGGTATAGACGGCTGAACAAAGTAAAGGAAAAGAATTTTCTTCTTGCTTTTCCTCTATTAAAATGTTATGTTTACTTCCAATATGGCTCTAAAGTATTTTTCTAATGTGAATATTGTTGGCTAGATTTGAAACTGAGCAAGAAATGAGTAAAATGAGAAGAGTCCTGGGTTACAGTTATAATTATGTTCAAAATTCCTACTTTAAACATTGTGATGAATTTTTAATTAGAAGTTTGAAATCAGGGGATAACATCTAATTTCCGTGTTGTGAGCAGTACATTTTAAGTGAAGATCTGTGTTTTAGAGGTGCAAGGGATTAGCTATAGGGCGGCTGTTTGATCTCATAAGAAAATATGAAAATAAAGAAAAAGACTTCATCTAAGTGATGCTTCAGGTTACAAGCATGCAGGTTTAGCTTGCCACATCACACCATAACAGCTGCCATTGCAGCCCTGCTGACCCATACATAGGAAAAACATCCTGGACACCTCCACACCCTGTGATTTGGGGTTTAAATTCTGGCAGCTCCCACCCAGACACCTCCTACATGGACAGCCCTGCTACCTTCCCAGTCCCAATGAAATCCTCTCCTGAATCTTCGAGCCTTTGGGTGCTGGGGCAAACTTCACTGGCCTTGACCGGATGAAAGAAGACCCAGTTGTATCCCAGTCTGTGAGACACGTGGACAGGGATAAGGCAATTGTTAGCTTTCTGTTGTTTTTTGATAAAGCCACTTACTTGATCTTCCACATAGCCGAGAGACGATTTTGGACACATGCCCCAGCCTGATGAGTTCATTGTTCACCAACAATGAAGGCCTGATTATAATGAAGATGCGATGGCTGATGTTTACTGCAGGGCAGCGAGCATCTTTGTTTCCACACGTCCCACTGCGATTTTGCCTTCCCTAAGACTGTTGTCGGCATCTTCTGGAAAACATGGCCTGCATAAGCAATGCTGGCTGCAGTGTGGGTGCTGGAGGGGGAAATGAGGCAAAGATATGAATGGGAGACAGCCTGGTGCCAAACAGGCAGCTGATGAGGAAGGGCCAAACAAGAAAGCTTCCTGAAGAGCCTTGGCCCTGGTTGGGCTGTTAAAAGAGCTGCCATAATGTGGGCATTGTCTTGGTAGTAAAGTTCCTATGCTCTTTCGCCTTTTCTGGTGTCCAGCTCTATGATGAGCAGGTTAACTCTCAAATATTTGAAGAAGAAGCCACTTGGCTATACAGTACCCATCTTCCCTTTCACTTGCACTAGTTTTATTTCAGCCTCCTTTGGGCTGCTCCAGGTCGTCTTGGTTGTTGGGACCAGTTCGCAGCAGTAGGTACTTGTACTGCTGGAGAGCTTGTTCAGCTTTGTTGTGTGCATGTTGCATCTGTTGAGCCCAAAAGGAGAACTGTGGTGTTATTGCCACACTGATCTGCAGCTCCTTGGGGGACCAGCTGGCCCAGCAGGAATGATGTGCATCCCAGGACTTTGGTGAGATGAGCTCCAGATCATCTCATCATCAGATGCAGGGGAGATGCTCTAAAAAATCATCCTGTACTTTTAAATGCACTGATAATGATCTTCCCCAACCATAAAGAGTCCCCCTTCTGTAAAGAGAAGCACAGAGGTCCTATTGTTCCCTATGTCACCTCCTCTGGCAGGGCAGGGCTCCAGGAGCAGTGTCTTGTATCCATGAAGTCTACCCAGAAGATCTGCCTCACACATGGAGACCCTAAAGTTTGTTCTCTGCAGTAGCTGGAAAAGGAGGGAAGGCTTCTCCCCTAGTAGAGCCATCCATGTGGGAAGATGAACGTCTCCTCACAGCTGAGTTTTTGTCTAGCAGAAAGGGGCAACAATATCCCAAATGACAAAGCAGGCAGGCTCTGTTGAGAGATGACCCAAGCACACACCATCCTGCCTGCCCTGTAGCCTGTTCTGCTCCCAGCAGCAAGAGGGTCCTTTTTCCACTCGCCTCATGGCCTTGAGGCAGGGAAGAGGCTCCCCAAAGGGCACACAGGCATGAAGAGTGTGTCAGAGAAAGTGAAGCCGAAATGCTGGATGGCAGGGAGTGGTGTAGGGGACACTTAGCAGTTTGCAGACTCCAAGCTTGTGCTGCTGTTGTGTGTCCTGCAGAAAGCTTCCTGCCTGCATTTTTGTCAAGGAGCTGCAGCTCTCTTAGTGAAAGGCTATAGGTTGCTGTTCTCCTTCTCTTTCCTTACTGTATTTCTTCTTTTATCTTAGTCTTTTTTCCTTAAAAAAGCAACAAAAGCAAAGAAACAACAAAATCTTCAAAGTAATTCAGCCTGGCAGTCTCAAGATAACACAGTTAAACTCACCTTGGCAAGCTCCACTCCGATAAAAGACACACTTGGCAGCTTCTCGCTGCTTTTCTTAAGGAAAGTCTGCCCTTTTTGGTTTGTTAAGCACCTAAAATGCCTGGGTGAGATTACAGTGCTATCTTTTAATGATCCCAATAGAGGCTGATGCTACTTTTTCAAGGCATATACTGCCTGCCTTGTAATTGGTAGCAGACAATTGACATGCAAGTGTCTCATTTGGGGAAAATTGCAAATTAAAATGGTTACGATGCTGCAAATAGCACAGCTCATTATTCCCAGTCCTGCTTGTGTGACGCAGTGCACTACTGAGGCTTGAATACCATCAAGACATTCTGAGTGACACGTGTGGATCTCCCCTGCCTGCGGCGCGGAAGGGCGTGTGACAGGCTGGGTCTGGTCTGCGGAGTCCATGTGGTCACAGGGCTGTGTCAGCCCAGAGGAGCCGGGCTGTGGGTGGACATGGCCTTCACGCACCATCTTGGCTGTCCACCAGGAAGAAGGAGGAGCCCTTGAAGCTGAAGGGCGATGCTCAGAAGAAATGAGGATGTCGAGGGTGAGGGCCTGCCAAAAAGCTCTTGGCAGCTCAAGCTGTCTGAGCTTCTCCGCTAATGCACTTCTCTCCCCACCCACCAGCCCCTAAATAGTTTAGGTAGCAATTTCTCCTGACTGCCTTTGACTTTTCCATGCTTTCTTGATCTCCAGATGCCAGAAGGCTGCACAGTATCCCAGGTCTGGTCTCCTTGTCACAGCACAAGTCACATGGGATTGATTGGTAGACAAGGATTGTGTCTCTTTGCCAGATCCTCATGCTGGGAGGTCACCTTCAGTCCTGTGGCCATCGCAGCCCCCATTTTGGGGTACAGTCCCTGTTCTATGTGTTTCTCCTTTGTAGACACGTGACTTCCCATATTCAAGCTGACTCTGTGTGAGCAGTTCTGGCTCCCTCGGTGACCCATATGTCTTGGCATGGCAACCTTGTCATCATCACTCTCTGCTGAGCTGCGGGCTTTTGCGTCACTTGCCAGTTTTGTCTGCATCAACTCCCAGAGCACAGCTGAAAGCAGAAAACCATTCTGGGCACAGTCCTGCTTCTCATGCCACCTCACTAGTGCTGCTCCCGTTTAATGCTGGTTTCCCTGACTGGTTGCTGCTTGATATCTGTCAGGTAGGCAGTTTTTAATCCGTTTAGTTCATGCCTTATTAATGCTATATAGTACAAATTTTTTAAAACCAGATGTCATTTGATACTAAGTCAAAAGCTCTCTGAAGATCTAAGCCTATTACAGCTGGACAGTTCCCTTTATCAACCAAATTTGTAATCTCATCACAAAGCGAAATCAGGTTTGTTTGACAAGCCGTATTTTCCATAGAAATAGATTATATTTGCCTGTTGTATTCCCTTCTTTAATTCTTCAGAGAATGGGTCCTGTACAGAGATTTCGACAACGCTGTCCTGGGTTGATGTTACATGTCCCTTTCCCTCTGCTTGTGTTTTTGCAATACTGGCAAGACGTTGTGACCCTCCGAGGCTGCCGGGTGAGCTGCGCTGCTCTGGGAAGGCAGAAGTAATTTATCAGAAACCAAACTGCCAGCTGTGCCTCAGAGCAGGGGAGCAAGGCATCCCATGGGAGGCAGTTTGACAGGCAAAGGAGCTTAGGAAAGGTGACAGGTCTTGAAGGACAGCATCTTCCAGGTGCAAGAATGGGCTATCCTGATATTGAGGACACCTCCCTGCAAGGCAGTAGGAGCCAGGTGGCAGAGCTGGTAACACACTTTCTTTGCATCTCCTAAAGAGTCCCCTACCCCTAGGCAATAACCGCCCTCATGACTTCCAGAGATCGTTGCCCCCCAGCCCGTGGGGCTGATGGTTTTCTTGCAACAGCCCTGGGAGGAACTGGGGCAGGGTGTCATTTGGTGTTCCTTACCGGCCGCTCTTCCTTTGTAAGCCGGAGGCAAGATTTTGTCATGTAACCTACAAAGTGACACTCAGAAAGACAAACAGATGCATAAGGAGACTGGCTTAGCTAGGCAGGGGAATCATGACCTGACATGTTTCACACTCACCAAAAATGGAAAGGAACCGAAGTGAAACCAGTTGTTTTGTGGGAAGTGCAAATTCAGAGAGGTGTTTTTGTAGCGCTGAGCACCCAGGGACTTTGGGTTGGGATGGGGATGATGGGTCATTACTGCAATATAGACAACTCACGTGGCTACTCTCCAGTTTATAGCTGTCCTTAGACTCCTGGAGTGGGTGAACAAAAAAAAAAAAAAAAACGCAGATGAAGGTGCTCACTTCGATGGGAACTAAGGCATTAAATACAGCTTCTTGCCACCTTTACCTTTCTTACCTGCTCAGAATAAAGCCAAGCCCAACACATTAGGAATGACAGTGGGAAGCCAGCCTTAAGGAGACCTTCTTCTAAGAGCTGTCAATAAAGATTACCTTTTGTAATGCCTCACAGGTCATCTGCTCCCTGCCTGCCTGCTGGATAAGACAGCACAGGGAAGATCATAGCGTGTTCCTGTCACCTGTCTGATGCAAGACAGCTTTGATAAGCAGTATAGGGAGGCTTGGTGAGTCTCCATACCCCTCTGTTACTGTGTAGACTTCTTAAAGTTCACCTGGGACTGTGTCTTTTTTCCCAGCTTTCTTTGGAAATCCCTTGTTAACCTGACCTTTTTTAATGTACTATTTTGTCCACTTGCGATGTTCTTCTTTTGGATTACTCCCCAGACTACATAAAAAGCCAGTGTTGGGATGATGCCTCCCAGGGCTGAGCAGAGCGGTTGCCTTCCTCACGGTGCTGGCAGTGTTTAAAAAGATGAAGAAGGCTGACGTGCTTGAATGCCCTATCTCGGGCACAGCTGCTTCAGTGAAGGGGCTTCTTACCCTCTGTACTGTCGCTGCCCGCAGTTCCCTGCAACCAGATGTGATGGCTTCAGGGGAGGTAGGTATGTTCATCTTTCAAGCAGGGGAGTAGAAAAGATGCTGTGGGGAAAATACACTCAGGAGATTGACCAGGGGTGGCTGTCTCCCATAGAACTTCATAGTCTGTGGGATTTTTTTACCAAAAGAAAGTCAGTGTTTGCCCATCTTATTTAATGGAATGGTCTCGTATGTTATAAACCATTCTCGTTGCCAGCAGGCTGCCAAAATTTCCAGATAGGCAGCTTAGGGAAGGAGAAAGGCTCACAGCAGAGGAGATGTTGGATGGCAACATCTTGCAGCAGTGCTGTTCTGGAAACTGAGGCTGGTGTTCATGCTGGAGTCCAATGCTTTTGCTCTTCAATGTCAAGTGTAGCTATATCAGGTGGGCTGGGTCAGACCTGAATGCTGAGGTCAGTTCTAACTCCTTCTAAGAGATCCAGCCGACTTACAGAGGTGGAAACACGTTAGATGGAGGTGGTCTGTCTCCTACAAGTGGCCTCAGCCGTGCCACTTGGAGGGAGGAGTTGGTACCCCACAAGTTGCCTCTTCCCACAGGTAAAAAGTGATGGGCGGCTTATCCTGCATCAGGCAGAGGCATCTGGGTGTGGTGTGATGGAGGTCAGCACAGAGTCCTCCCCAGTTTGACCTCTTCGGCAAACAAGGAGCTGAGAAGAAGCAGTTTCCCATGGGCTATAGGGAGAGAGAAAAGGCACCTGGCTGCTGAGGGTACCCTGTCTGCAGGGTGAGACATACCCTGGCTATGACCAACTTCTCTCCACCGCTGATGACTATGGCCTAATTTACTGTCAGACAGTTTACATTGATGATGCTCAGTTTTAATGACCTGTATGTCAGAACTTGGGCAGCAGCCACAAACCACAGAGCTAGAGGACAGACACGTGAGAGGAAATTATGCCACCAAGAACAGCTGAAACTGGGGCAGCCACCCCTGGGGCACGAGGTGTTTGACTGACAGTGCTTCCCCCATCCTGCAGGAGCTGCAGGGCCACGGTTGGAGGCTGCTACCTCAGCCCAGAACCTCAAAACCCATTTTCATTCTTGTTTGGGGATATTACTGGAAATCACAGGCCAGCAGTGGCTCCAGCCAGTTAACCCTGTCACGTACCCATCTGCATCCAGGTTTCTTCCCTGGGCTCGTGGAGGGCTTGTGAGCTCTCACTCAGCAGGAATCTGCCCCGTGGGAAAAGCAGAGCTGGAGAGAGGGGAACAGACTGATGTTTGTGGGTAACACATCTGAAAGCACCTGCCTTCAACCTCAGAAATCCCATTTGTTCATCTTTTGGACAAAGCAACTGCAACTTTAGTCACCTTCCCCAAGACTAATTCAGGAAACGGAGCTGCAGGTAAAATAAAATTCCTTGACTGACCTTTTTTTTTTAAAACTGTGTCCAAATCACTAGTTGCCTCTGTTGTTAAATGCTTCATGCCTGTCTTCAGCCAGCCTTGGTGGCCAAGTATGTCAGAGCTGGGTGTCACCACCACAGGGGCCACAGCTTTTCTCCTTAGCCCTCAGGCAGCGGAGGGAGGCCTGCAGCAGCTAAGCTGTTTTGTGTTGATAACCACACCTATATAGATATTTAGATGTCTGTAGTATTTGCACCATATCTACCACCATGTGTGAGCAAATCTGGGCACTATCCTAGCTTGAGAAGATCCATCTTCCCCCCCTCTCCCCCATCTGCCACCGCTTTTGATGCTGCTGCTGCTGCACAGCAGCTAATGCCGTCTTTCTTAAGTGCCTTGCCCGCTGTAGTGACGCTGACAGAGGGTCTGCTCCTTGCTGTGCTCGCATACGGCAGCTGTTAGAACCAGAGTGAGCACCGGCAGGACCCCAGCCAGCCTGTGTTGTTGAAGACGTTCCCACCGCCTCGTCTGGTGCCTGGCAGCTCCGTTTGGCCCTTGTCTTCTCACAGTATTTATCACCCAAATATCCTTTTCTTGTAGGTGCAACTTCTCATGCAGGTCTCATTGGAGACGGAAAATTGATATAAATTTCCTCTGAATGAGGCTTAGCTCATTTGCAGTGCCTTGGCATCAGCGAGGTGTGGTTTAACCAAAACAACCACAGCTCTGCTCATTTTCTTGGCAGCAATGCTGAGAAACTGGGTAGTGGAGCAACCCCTCGGCTGACTTTGCCCAGTCAGACCTTTATGGCCTCTCATCAAAGAAAGGCAGGGGGATGTGAGCGTGCTCGCACTTAATTTTATGGTTTTTATAGCGGAATTGGTTTGACTGGAAGTTTTCACAGCATGTTTGTTTGTGAGTCACATATGAATAGGAAAGCAGAGGTGGAATCCTTCGGGGTGGTGTTTTGCAGCACAGTCTGAGTGACTCGGCAGTCTCTGTTTTCCAGGCTCCTGAGAGCGAGGATAGGAGCCTCAGGGTGTCTTAAGCATCAAAGGAGGCGGCTACACAGTTCTGGAAGTGCCTGCAAGAAGGTTTTTGCAGCCCAGCTGGGCGCCTCATCCAGGTAGACTTTTGAAGGACTTCTTATGAGTCTGACGTGTTTAGGAAGTGCTAGAAATACTCCGGGAAAGGGACCTGCACCTTCCAGGTCCCCACAGCAGCCAGAGAGCTGGTTCCTCTGGTTCCTCCGCAGGAACTGAGACAGAGGTGTCCGTGGGTGGTGGCTGAGGCAGCCTCCTGTGGGGAAGGAGGCTTCAGTTTCAGGCTTGGTATTCCTGAAATATGTATCTGTGACTGGTGCCTCCAAGCTCTGTCTACAATGCTGAGGTATTAAATCCTTGGCTCCATCGCTGTTTTGCTTTTCCTGTCTATTTAGAGGAATATACGGTTGCTATTTAGCACATACATGGCACCAAGCACTCAGATCTTGGTAGGCGCTTCTGTCCACGCTCCTCTCTACCTGTCTAAGCTACCAGAGGGTTTTGCAGATTTTCATGCAGTTTGAAGTTTTGCAAAAAAATCACGGGGAACTGCATGTTTTCAAGTATCTAAACTTGAAGATTGATCTGATACTGAGAACAGGATTACTTGGCAGCTCCAAGGTTGGAGAAAGCTTGGTGGAAGTAGGGAAAAATGTTATTTTGGCAGGCTTTTGAGAAGCATAACTTTTGGGCAAGTGGAACAGCACATAGATGACAGAAAAAATAGGTAAGGACGTAAAAAGTTATTTTTATTTATTTTTTTTTTTTACTTAAGGGATCTGTAGAAGGCAACTTTGACAGTGCCTTTGCCATCCTCTGCTTATTTTGTTTGGCATTTGCTGTTTGCTCCTCCTCACAAACTTCATTTCCCTGTGTCTTCCCCCCCCCCTTTAAGAAGCAGAGCATGAAGCTTTGCTAAACCCAAGCCTCCTTGTCTCAGGAACTTTTGCAGCCACAAATTTTGGAAAACATGACTCCTTAATACTCCTTTAACATTTTGAAATAAAATTAAACAACCTAACAAGACAATCCAATTTGTAGCTTGAAATTAAGTTAGAAAATTAAATGACACTTTTTGGGCTAGGTTTTTAGCCAGTTTAAACTGTTCCATCAGAGTCAAAGATATGCTAATTAGCAGAAGCTGAAAAGATCTGTCTCTGCAAAAAAAACATATAATGCTGTTAGCTGAAATTTTAAACTAACTTTGTACTTTTTGTTGCATTGGCTAAAAATACATACATATATATATATGTACATATCTACAGAGAAAGAGGGACCATTTCAAAAGAATAAATTAACTGTAGCCTATCATATTTAAACAAAAACCTATGTATCCTACGAGATAAGAAGATTGCCTCCTCTGACTGGATTTTTACAAAATAGTTTTGGGATGAATAGCCATTATCTCAATGAGTAAAAACACTTAGCACAAGTGCATGGAAATAAAACCAAGCATTTCAAAGTCCTCTGCAAGTGTGGGCTGTTTTAGCTTTGGAATTTGCAGCATTCAGGATACAAGGAAGCTCAGAAGCTCCCTGCAGTTTTCGCCACAGAGCTGGTGGCTGAAGAGTAAGGCTGATACTAGATAGTTTACTCAAAATTCTTAGAGTCCCACTATTGCATGGCTGTTTTAAGCTTCCTTGTTTGTTGGTTTGTTTTTTCTAAATAATGATACCTTGGGTTCTTAAGTGACTAGATCCAAACCTATAGGCAAAGTGACGTTTCTAATTTCTGTAGACTGAAATGTGTTGCTCACGGGTGGGCGAGCAGCAGAGCACCCACCCTGTGTGTTCGGGGTTGGCGGTATGGAGGTGAGAGGCAAAAAGCAGGGAAGAGAGCAGGAGCCAGAGTGCAGTGATTGCTATGCAGCGTTCTTAGCAGCAAGCCTGAGCTTACTTCGGCCATGCTCAGCACGGCCTGACATGTGTTGGTGCTTCATCCAAATGGAGACAACCGCAAAAGAGCCCCTGGTACTTCAGGTTGGTGGTGGGAGTGTGATACCAGTACAAGCTCCACCGAGGCTGTCTGGAGGCTTTAAAGGCACTGATGTGCTTGACAAAGGACGGAGTGCAGGCTGTGCCCTTGGTCCTGCTCATCCCCTCTCTTTTTTTTCTCTTCATCCTCCTGTTGAGCATGGCCCACAAAGCCTCCTCCTCATCCCTTCCTCAGGCTGGGGGTTGGGAATACTGCGCTGGCTTCCTCGCCTCTCCCCACGTCCATCTCACAGGAGAGGCACACCAAGTGGAGCCTGCCTGCCGGCCTTCCTGGGATCAATGGGAGATTAGGATCTCCTCCTGTACTGCTGTGATTGACACACGTAACCCAAGTACGGCAGGAAACAAACAAGCCATGAGCTTGCTGGCTGCGTAGGGCAGATGGTGATCTAAATACTGCTCAGTGGCAAATGGCTTTCCAGCTAAGTGGAAGCTGCTCAGGAAATGCTCTGTCTTCATAACAGAGAAACATTATTTTTTTTGTACAAAGGACAAAAACCTTGTTATTTAGAAAAAAAACCACCTCTGTAAACCAAAGAAAACAAGGTGTCATGGTTGATGTGTACTTGCATGGAGCAAACTATTCCTTGCCAGGCACTTGTATCCTACAGGTATCACAGTTTGAGTGTCTGTCTATCTGCTCCGTGCTGATGCATTCAAAGCTTTCTTGCTGATGCAACCCACATCAGCAACAGTGGAGGAAATCAACAGCCACAAAGGAAGAAAGCAAAACCTGAATTCTGAAGAAAGGAGCAAGGTATAGAAAGAAGCAGCAGATGCTGATATTTCAGGTCCTGCCTGCTTTTGAAATTCATAAGGATGCAGCTAACACTCTACAAACAAAAGTACATTTCCCTCCACTCAAATTTTAAATTCTTTAGAGGTAACAAATGTTGCAAACAGACAGTTCTTGGTATTAGTTCTATTGTACATGGTGAATGCATACCGCACTCCCACACTTGTGCAGGAAAATTGAACAGTCAAAGCAGAATCTAGTTACACATTCCAGATATATCTACTGCTCAGCTCAATATATTCATTACCTGGTATTGTTCCATAGCCGCTTTCATCAACAGACATGAACAATGCCATATACAATAAATTGGCATTCATATGGTTATGTAGATTTGATAACTCCCTAAGCAAACTGTCAGTGGAAGTCCTCTGGAAAGGATGAGTTTCCACATTTTTCAGCAGACTGGGTGCAGATGGGGCCAGAGTATTGCAAAGGCTGCCTCATTCCCAGGAGAAACTGGGAACCTGCTTTAGCTGTTGCTCTGACTTGTGAGTTTGGGTCCAAAAAGCATGGTTAGATAGGGAGCCCCTGAGATGTCCCATCACCTGTGGATGCTGGCAGTTCAGCCAGCTGGCCTCATGTGTGGGTTTCGATGCAAACCTGAGAAGAGCAGCCTTGCCCTAGGAGGTGTCGCAGGCTATCTGCAAACCGCTGTGCAAGAGACTCCCACCCATATCCTCGTGTGTTTAGTATCTTTAATGTCACTGAGTCAGCCTGAGCACCTCTCTCTGGCAATCCATGCAGTTGGGAAGGCTCTTATGGCCACCAGCCTTTGCTGCAGTGCTGGATCTGAGCTGGGATGGGAAAGAAAGCCTAAATCTTGGGGGACCTCAAGTCTGGTAGTCTCCTGGAGAAGAAACAAATACCATGAGAGATTTGGTGCTTATAAAGAACAGTGCCTGCCTGATGTTTGATTGTCAAAAATGTATGTTCCAAAAGAGCACCAGAGTATCTTGCTAATGAATCACATGTGAGGAAGTCTGGGGGAAGACTGCTGCCCCTGCCCGGGTTTTGTTGGAAGGTGTATGCAGGAGCCGTGGGCTGGCTGGTCTTACGTGTTTTATTATGGGGTCACAACACCACTTTGGTTGCATGGCAGAAGGTCACATGGTAACTTCTGGTAGACCGATGATAGGGGTGAGATGGACGAGCTGTTGGGTGCATATTTGGCCTTTCCCAGCTCTAGAGCAGCAGCAGCAAGCTGTAAGCCAAGAGAGCTTGGGAACAATTACTCAGTTTCTGTGTCAGGTTTTGCCATATGAAACATCTCATGACACTTGTCTCAGCATCCAGGACCCACCTCTGCCCCAGGTGCCACTGAATGGAGAGGCAGCCTTGTGCTAGGTACATCTGCAAGGCTGGGAGGTGGCAGTAACTCCTTCACCTGCTCCCGGCCTGAATTTAGCCTCATGGGTATTACCTGCCTCTTGCAGTTCTTTTGCAACCCACAGCAGATAAGCAAGCAGCTGAGAGTCTCAGCACTGGTGGCGACTGCTACTCCTTCTTGATTTAAAGGACCAAAGCCCAGAAGGTCCAAGGTTTCCCACAGAAACCCACTGGCTCAGGACTTAGGACAATTTGGGCCACTTCTGCTGGGCAGCTTATAATCAGAAGCATATCCCTGGATCCGCTGGCATTGCTCCTTCTGACCCTGCCTGTCTGGCAGCTCTTGGCTACCGGTGCAGGGATGCTGCTGCATCCCTCATTTCTCATGGAACTGAAGTCAAGGAATGTCACATGTTTGGAAATAACCTGTCTCTGGAGGGATGTCTGACATGTACCACTCTACCAGTGCTGCAGTGTTTGCTTTCCTCCCTGTGTAGCTGAAATGTTGAGCCTCTGTTTGCAGAATTATGCTGCGATGGAGAGACGGGACACAGCTTGATGCAAGCAAACGTGGATTTATTGTACAGAAGCACGAGTTTATATATACTTTCAGAAGCTGCGCGTTTTAAACAGATTGGATCTTGAAGCTAAGCCTTGCATACCAGGCAGTCCCCGACTGGTGGTTAACTACCATCAATTAACAGCAAGGTGTTACCTCCCTTGGCGCCGTGGGTCCCCCACTGCCCTATGCTCTCTCAGCATGGCTCATCATGTTGATTGTCGTGTCTATTCACACTCCTTGTCCTCCCAGGGTTAGTGACCTACAAGCTCCAGCACATTCCCCTCAGCTAACTGGTTGCCACGGATGGTCCTAATTTCCAGCCCGCTCCTGCAGAATTATTTTTTTGTTTACCTGCTGTCGGAGTCCTGAGGGCACTGATAGGCCTTAATGACCCTGAGCAGAGACCTCCACCCATGCACCCTGCCCATGAGCCCGGGGCCCATTCAAACTCAGGCCTGGGTCCCTGGACCAGCTGTGGGTGCTCAGCAGCGGGAAGGAGGCTGCGGGGCAGGATGGACAGGAGGAGGAGGAGCAAGGCACCGATGAGGACAGCACCTCTGTCATCCTCGCCTGGCCCACCGGCTCCTGCATCGCCACTTTTGGGTGAGTCGTGGTCGGGCAGCAGAGCTTCCCAGCCGTGCCCACGCCATCCCGTGAATACTGGCCTCTGCCTTGCATGCAGAGCCTGGGCGGGGAGCAGGCAGCTCGGTGGCAGGGAGGGAGGGACGGGGGATGTTTCCCCATCCTGCATCCCCTGGTCACCTTTTGGTCCCCAGAAGGGAAGGGCAAATGCAGCTGCTCAGGCAGGACAGAGCGGCCCTATTGTCGGCGATGAGAACTGTGTGCCCTTGGCCTTTGAAGATCTCCAAGGACAGAGACTGCACAACCTCCTTGGACAACCTGTGCCAGCATTTGACCGCCCTGAAAGGATAAAGTTCCTTTCTCATGAGCAGATGCAATATCATGTGTTTTAATTTGTACCCATTACGTCTGTTGCTTTCAGTGGATACTCTTGAGAAGAGCCTGGCTCCTTCATCTTCATTCCCTCCCAGAAGGTCTATAGTTACACAGATAGGTACTATGTACATATCTACATAGCTAACACCACCACCCCATCTTCCCTCCCCCTCTCCCCACACACACACAGGTTTTCTTGTCTTAAGCATGCCAGCTTAAAAGCACCAGGGTAAATTTGGCTTCCTTGATACTCCTTTTCTTCTGTGTAACGTCTGTGTGGTGTGTCCACCAGCTTCATGCCTGCAGTGCTGCTCCTCTCTCTGGAAATGGCTCAGAAAGGGAAATGAAGCTATGGAAAATAGCAGCCTGTGCAAAAGGACAAGTTAACTGGACTAGAACTACTCAGCTGGGGAAAAAATGGCTTAGGGAAGACATGCCAAGGATGTGAAGAATGATGAATGCTAAGGAGAGGCCATAAAGGGACTGGTTACATTTCAGCTTCCAGCAAGACTCAGCTGTTGTCTAGGTCATAGTGAAGACAAAGAGCAGGTTCCTCGTAGACCATGCACTTAAAACTGCTGCTATACACTGTAGAACTTAAATGGTGTACAATCACATCTTTTTCTTGATAAAAATCCTTCCAGAAAATATTATTCTTAAAGGTAACCACACCTGGGAACTGTAAGCCCCATTGCTCCACCTGATTTGGGACAACTGTCCATCTCACAGCGCAACAGCCCGGAGCAACAGCTTTTTTCTCCTCCAAGCTTGGAAGCTCATACAACTGAAAATAGAAAATGGACTCATATTAAAACATGAACATTTTAATTTATGCATCTGATTGATATTATGCTGTAATTAAATTATATTCCCATGGTGTGTATAACATCAGGGTTGTAGTAATACAAATAATTACTAATTAACTCTAATCAGATCAGTTAGCAAATGGCAGATTCCAGATGAGTAAGCTGGCCAACAGTGTGTGGTGAGGAAAGCCAAGGAAGAATGAAGAAAAGCTAATTTGTGCTGATGGATAAGGGAGGAAGTGAAAATAACAGGAAACTGATCTTTAAGAGAACTCTCCTGCCAAAGAAAACAAGAATGCAATCTTAAAGGATCCTCTAGGCAACAGTCCTCACCCTGCAGCTCAATTCTTGGAAAAGCCTCCACTTTGACCTGTCACACTGTGCCTTGACACCCTCCCAAATGCTCCTGCCTCTCACTATGCTTTGGTGCTGAAGTAAATAAAGGGCCAGTACACAATACCTTCAGCCAAAGGAACCCTCCTAAGCTGCCTCCCAGCTGACAATTCCTTGATGATGACAAGTGATGATGGCACTTCAGTGCCTTTCTCGGCATGCCAGCAGCACCTTGGCACAGGAATTTGGGAACGAGTTCCTAATCAGTTGATCCCACTCACCTCCAGGTAACTGCAGTGCTGCAGAGGCAACTTTGAGCTGCAGAGATGGCTGGATTGGGAAGGCCCGGGCATATGTGGTGGGAAGAGCAGTGTGACAAAATACCTGGGCATGGGTGTCAGGAAGCACAGGTCGCAGGAAAGTACAGTATCTGGATGGTGCTGAAGATGCAGAGAGCCCAGCTTGAGCACACTAGAGTATGTCTCCCAAGGCTTCCTCTCTAACTAGCAGATAATCACAGCCCTCTGACATGTAATTCAGAGCATTAATCTCTTGTTCTGAATTGCCCTCTGGAGACACTGATTTCTCTCTATTAACTACTGCAGGAGCCAGCAGAGAATGAGTCCAACAGGAGTTCAATGTTTTGCTGCAGTACACGCCCCAGAGATACAGACATGATCATCTCAGACCTAAGGATGCTGGACTAGCACCTGAGCAATGTGACAGCTTAGGAAATAGTTGCAAGTGTTTGGAGTTCAGGGTCTGGCAAGATCCAGAAGGCAGGAAAAAGGCTGTTGCCTGTTGCCCTTGCAGAGCCAGATCAGTTGAGGACATTGTGTCTAATGTTCAGAAGAAGGTTGATGTCAGGACTGGGTGGGAGCCAGGGGCTTGGGCAGCGTGGGCTGAACAGATGGAGTGTGTGTCTTGGTGCCTGCAGCTTCTCTTCTGAGAGCACCAGCATGGAGCTGCTCGGCTGTGTCCTCAGTGCCATGAGGTCCCAGCTCTGTCTAGCATGAGCCCCATCGACCAGCACTGGGATCATGTTTCTCTGAGCTTCTGGGTTTGTTCCAGATGTGTGGGAGCAGCCTCTGTAAGGGGAGTCTCCAGGGCATGAGAGGAGCAGATGAGAAGGACATAAAGCATTCAGCTTAAGAGTTTTTTCCCCATTCAGGTCGTTCTCAGACCCCTGCTGGCAGGGCTAGGTCCTCACCTTCAAACTCTGGGAGTCTTTAGGACAGGGGAGATTTGTGGAAGGTATGTGACAGCAAGAAAAGAGGATCTGCCATTGCATGCGCTGAGGAGTCTTTCCCAGGCAGAAGTAAATGCTGCTGGAGACGCAGGTAGCACAGGGCAGATCCTGCCATGGGGAGCCTTCTCATGGGGAGCCTTCTCAGTGCTTCCCTCATGCTCTTGCTGAATGGGGTCAGCTGATGCTGCCTGAAGACATGTATTGGGTTGGAAGTAGCCTGACTTCCCCTTCGCATCTCCCACTGACTGAGTCACCCCGCTGCTCACTCTTTCCCTGCCAAGCCCCTGCCTGGCTCTCTAGCAGCTGCAGGCTGAGCCTGGGCGCTGTGGCGTGGCCCCACTGCCAGCTGTGCGGGCTTTGCTTCCCTGCCGCGCTTAATGCACAGCGCCAGGTGTGAGGAGGCCATCCTGTGGTCTGCACCCCGGACGATAAAAGCATCCAGGTCTGCCTTTGCAGCTGGCCATAGCAGAAACCCAGCTTCACGTCCCCACTGAGCAGGGGCACACAGCACACCCGGGATCTGACGCGGGGGACTCGGGACATGCGCTGCTTTCTGCTTGGCACAGCTATGTCACTGTCGGCTCAACACATTTTACCTGTCCTCTTTCCGCCTGCCTCTATCAGAGGGCACCTGTGGATCAGTCTGCTAGAGTGTCCAACCCTTCGGCTCCAGGATCATGAGCTTTACTGCACTAAAGGAGGAGGATGTGCTTCCAAAGACAGATTGCCCGGTGCAGAGGGCTTAGGATAGCTCTTCTTCACAGGACCGAGGGGAATTTCTCTACACATCAATGAAGTATGAGAATCTGGGACTGGGGCTTCCTATGTGATAGCCAATATTGCAATCCAAACATCTGTTTCTGGCTTGAAACAGCAAAATATTGTATTTCAGCAGTTCCTTAAAAAAAAAAAAAAAAAAAAAAAAGAAAGAAAGAAACCAAAATATTTTTAAACAGTTTGGATCTGCCAAACAAATTTTCAATTAAAAGAAAATTCAAAATGTCCTCTTGCCAGCTGGACTGCAGTTTGATGGGTATCAAATATTTTAGAGGCAAATAATTTCAAAAGAAAATAGCCTGTGTTACATCTCAAGAAGGTCAGTGAGAAATATTCTGCCATTGTGAAAGGGTTTCACTTTTAATTTTCTCAATTATAAAATGTCCTTGAAACAAACATCTTCCTTCAGCCAAGCCTTCCTTTAGATTAAATGGCATTTTCTGATGGAAAATGTTCTAAGCAAAGATAAAATGATTAGAAAATGTGACCAGCTCTAATTGCTGCTGTGTGCCAAGAGTATGGCAACAGGTCCTTTTCTTGGAGGGCAGCAGGAAAAGGGAAGTTGCCTGAGCTTTTTTTTTTATTTGATGATTCAACAAGTCACTGGCTGCTCAGAAGTTACTGGTAAGAGTTCACAGGCAAGACTCCAGAAATCATCAAATGAACTAATTTATCAAATTAAAAAATAAAGCAAGAAGAAATTGCTTTAGGTTGTGCCAGGGGAGGTTTAGATTGGATGTTAAGAAAAAAATCTTCACCAAAAGGGTTGTCAAGCCCTGGAACAGGCTGCCCAGGGAGGTGGTTGAGTCACCATCCCTGGAGGGATTCAGAAGACGTGCAGATGTGGTGCTCAGGGACATGGCTTAGTGCTGGGCTTGGCAGTGCTGGGTGAACGGTTGGATTCAACGATCTTAAATGTCTTTTCCAACCTAAACAATTCTATGATTCTATGAAAATTCCTGGAATCATCCTTCCCACATGGATGCTGAAAAATTTTGGCCTTAACTATGCATGCTAGAAGAACCTGAGGGAAGAGAACGGTGCAGTAGTTCATATTCTCTTTTTCCTCGGGGATGGACCACCAAGCACTGGAATAAAAGTTTTGCTCCCACCCCTAATCTACACAGGGGTTGTATCTGTCACCCAGTGGAAGGAGTGGGGCACACAGCAGCTGGTGAGGTGCCAGAGATGTGCCATGGGGTTTTGCTACAGGTGACTCAGGTGACAGGACACTGGCTCTAGGAGGCTTCTCATTGCACCCAGATTGGCAGGTCGGTGTCTGTAGCTGATGATACTCACTGATCCTCAAAAGGTCTTGGGAGCAGGAGGGAAATGCCCTTTTTACTGTCCCATGGACCAAGGAATTTGCACCTTCCGTGAGAGCCACAGAGCATTGCACAGCTGCGCAACAGTCTGCAATCTGCAGCCAACCCAAATGACAATGCAGCTCAGGAAGGAGGGAGTGATGTGCAAAGCCAGACCTTCACTCTGGGAGATGAGGGGAGAATTTTCTACCAACCCCAAGGGACTGTACAGTCCTGCTGCAACACAGAAAGCTGTTGGATGGAGGCTAAGAGGAAGAAGAAGGTCTTGCCCTACCAAGACATTTGGAATGGTGATTTTTTTACAGACCATTTTATTTTAACCTCTCATGTAAGATTTTCTCATTTGACTAGCCCACCTCTGTTAGTCACAGCTGGACACACCCCAAAACTGCTTGTCACAGCCTGAGGAGGTAGTTGAACACAATGCTTTGTGACCATATCCATGCTTTAGAGACCTCTGAGAGAGCTTCTTAGAGCCCTGGTGGCTTTCTGACTGTCCAGCAGCATTTTTGCAGGCATGCTACTTCCATTCCGTCTGAGTAGCAGCTGTACACAATGTTCTTTCTGGTCTCCAAGATGGCTCACTTCCTTGACGAGGCTGTCATTCTGTCACAGCTGTTATGTTGCTCATAACTGAAGCAATTTAGTAATAATACAAGCTGTTGCTTCATGAGTCTGTTTTGGAAGTAATATCTATATTACTTAGCCTGCATATTGGCTCATTTAAGCATTTATTTATTGCGATCAGTCTTGCCTCCTGGATATGTCTCAAATGAGCAAAAAAGTAATGAATGTGCCAGGGCTATAGTAGGCGTTCTTAAAATATAATGGATAAACCGGTTCTAGGACAGAATGAAGAAATGTGGCCCCAGTTCGAAATGTGAGTCAATCCCAATCCCCTGGGTGCTCAAACTCTCCTTCAGTTTGGGAGGAATTCAGAAAGAGGAGCTGCGAATTTTCCTGGACAAGCACCTGCAAAAATGGTGGTCAGCCCACATGATTTTTGCCTTTTTGCTTTGATTTGCACAGGGAAAATGAAGACGTGGTTCCCGTGGGCCCTGCAGCAGTGCTGTGGAAGGCAGGAGGCCGGGGGAGCGGGCTGCACCCGGGAGGGGGAGCTGCCTTTATGGGGGCCTGGGCAGCCTGAAGAAGTGGATTGATCTGAACATTGTGAAGGTTGTTGAAAGCAAATGTGACATCCTGCCTCTGGGATGTGCTGACCCAGCCTTGGGAAGCATGTGAGGGGCTGGTGATGGCTGGTGCCCCTGCAGCTCCAGAGGGTAAATGGCTGCACCAGCAAAGAGGGCAGCCAGCAGCCAGAGGGGAGTGATTGGGGTGATTATAGTCCCCTCTACTTGGGACAGGGGATATCCCACCCTGTCTGGGGGTCCCCAGTACAAGAGACAGAGGAACAAACCGGAGTGAGTCCAGTGAAGGCCACCAAGCTGGCTGGGAGCTGAAACACAGGGCATTGAGCAGAAGACCCAGGTGGGGTTCTTCAGAAGTCCCTGCGGACCTGAGCTATTCTATGGTCCTATATGCAGACCACCACCTCTAATTCCTAGAGATGTCAGGTGACAGGATGACTCCAGAGAGCTCATAAACAGCTCAGACAAGCTGCCGGTCCCTGCGGAGCAGCGTAGACTCTATTAAGGCTTATTTAAACACATGAGGAAATCCATGGCCAAGCTGGATCAAGACCCACCTTCCAGTGGGCCAGATCCTTTCTGCTGCAGAATAGTGGGTGGCACGCTGCTAAGGATGTGGCAGTGCCACTGCCGTGTGTGACCATCGGCTGGCCCCCACCCAATGCCAGCAAAAGATGCATTGGATGAAGGCAGCAGGGAGAAAAAAGCAGCGAACAGCTGCCTGAGGAGCACGTAGCTGGGAAGCAGCAGCGCTTAGCTCTCATGATCTGTTGTGCATTTTGTAGATGATTATCGATCAGTATTGTTTGGTTTTTTCTGTTGAAATCCACTGCAGTATTCTCTTTAATGGAGAACAAACCAGTTCATTTTCCTGTGTCTTTCTGTTCAGTATATGTTATATGTACATATATATATATGGGTGTATAAGGATGTATACACCTGTATGTGTACATATATGGCCCTGACTACAAAACAGCATGAGTCTGAAAGAGGGGGAATGCCTCTGAGTTTTCTGGAGGGACAAACTGGATCTGAGAGGTATGCAAACACCTGACCTTGTGCTGGGAAGGGAAGGCTGCTGTAACCCACCTGGTGTATCACTCCGGCTGCTTTACCTCCACACAAGCCAGTCTTGTCACTGGTCAGGAAAGTCTGTAGATGGAGGGGTTTGACCACAGCAAAATAGGCCACCACAGAGTTGTTGTCCAAGATAAGTGGTTTTCTCCCCAGATGCATGGCACTGTGGTTGTGTGGAACTGCAGATTGGATTCGGTAAATTACAGATTCTTTCCCACCTCAGACCTTATACAATCTGTCTCCCAGAGCCCTTTTCTGCGCTTCTGCTTCCTTCCACAGACAGCGATACCCTGAAATGGCTAGAGCAGCTCATTGCGAGAACACTTGGACGTGTCCAAAGAGGGAAATGTGATGGCACGAAATGAGTTGCAACTGCCTTTCAACAACTGCATGCCGCAGGGTCACCAGAGCTGCTCCATAATGCATAAATACGAGACATATGTTGTCCTTCACCATATCACCATAAACTGCAACAGTGCTGGCAGCCTCTGCTTTCATTCCCTTGGCACAGCGGTGATCCTGGTGTCTGTAACACTGAGTCCTGTCTGTGATGTCTGAAGCAAAACCCCATGTTATGTGTTGCACAAGAGAAGTGGAACCATGGGCTGAGGTGACCAGACTGCCTGAGGAACCACCCCGTGTTGATAATGCAGCAGCTGTGAGCAAAGCCATGCAGCCAGCAAAGAGCATTCCTTGTGCTGGCCTGATGCAGAAAGTGGAGCTGGTGCAGGATGCTGAGAAAGGCTGGATTGGTTTAGTTGAGAAAACTGACACTGTTCTTGTCATCCATCTCCATCTCTGCCTCCTGCCTTGGATTTGAAATTGTCTCAGCCCAGGACTAGCTACCTGGACCACATCTTGCCCTGAAGAAGCCAGGTATATTAACAAGGTCTCCTAGGTGCAGCCCTTCTGCAAATACTCATCCTTGGTCTTGTGTTGCTAATAGGCAAGAGTAACAAATTCTGAGACTAATGAATTAAACTCTTCTCCTGCAGACTGTGTGTGTCATGGCCTGTTGTGCACTGACAGAAGCTTCACCACTGGCTGGGGCTTTTAGCAGCCTGAGTGTGTGTTCTGCAGTGTCTAACACGCAGTGCACTCTCCTTGTGCCCTTTCTCTGGGAGCAGTGACTGGGCGCATCTCTCCCATTGCACTGCTCCTTGCTGTGAAGTATATAGGCACTTAACCGTATTGAAGAAGTCCATAGCCACTGTCAAGTTCTGTTGAAAATGGCCACTAAATTAAAAAGTCCCTCAGGTCAGAAACACCCTCCAGCCAGTCAACATCGTGTGCACTGATGCAGGAAGAAATTAAGGAGAGATTACAGAGAGGCCGCTGGTTGTTGGCTGCCTGTGAATCTCCCCCGCAGCTCACCAGGTGGTATTTCCCCAGCTGTAAAGGGGGGCATGGCAACCAGCCCAGAGAAGGTGATTGCCACTGATGCTGCCGTGGGCAGGCAGGCAGGCCCCCCATCTGCCCCCCATCTGCCCCAGCCCCAGTGTACAGTGATGCTCCCCAGCAGCTTCACTGTGCCCTCCTCCTGCCTCGGCAGGGAGCTCATGCAAACTGGCCACCCGGTGGGTGTTGCATGGGAGATGGGAGAAATTCATTTCAGGCTGACAGAGCAATAAAGAGCGCTCGAGGCAAGGAGGATTCCCGAATGAAGGCACCGAGAATCAGTGGAGGTATCAGGGGGTTATGAAATCCCGTCAGATGGCAGATGTAATGTGTAATTAGTCTCTGACCCAGCACATTAGTTGCTGAGAGTCTTTCTGTTCCCTTGAGCTCTGAGACTTTCACAAAGAGGGTTTTTTTCTTCCCTCTCGGTGAGTCTCCAGCACTCCCCATGCATCTTTTGAGGTTAATCCACAATGACATCCTACATTATACGATTAAGTGGGAGCCTTCCAACCCTGGACTTTACAGCTTGATATTTTCCCTTGTAGTAGATCTTAGCTATCATTACAGCTTGTCATCTCGTAAAGGTATCCAGTGCCACTACTTTGACATTTCCTGATTGAGCCAATACGGGATGAAAGTCTCACTTCAGAAAGGGGGGGAAGCAATGAGGCAGCTGCAGCCTTTGGGAGACTGGCTTTTCTCCTTTCTCCCTCTAGAATGACAGAAACCTTTTGTAAACTGAACAGGATCTCTCTGTGTCCAAACACAGGACAGAGCACTCTGCAACCCCAAAAGTGATGTTTATTGAAAATTAAATTGCTTTTAAGCCTGGAGAGAGCATAAAAGGAGCAATGGCTTCTGAATAGCAGGTAAATTTAAGGGTCGAGCTCAAGTTGAACTGAATGACAGGTACGTTAACTCAGTTTCAAAAAGTTGCTTTGAAAAACGAAAGCACACAGAGTAATTTTCTTGGTGTCCCTCTATAGATAAATAAGCTTTCAAGGGTCTATCCTTACCTGTCAGTACTTCCTTCTGACTTCTTCCATTCATCATGCACAGCAGATGTAGCATCCCTGTCTCTCCTCCATGGTCCCACAACCCTTCCTTTCCCAAAGGAGGGGTTTCAAACAGAGAATAGACATCAGCAACAAGCAACCAACAATTAATAATGGTCATCTGCAAATTGCTTTCTTAGTTCAACAATTGCTGACAACATTTCATAGGCAGTCTTGAATGGTATGGCTCTAAACAGCAGGAGTAATTGCTACAGCAACTTATGAAAATATTCCTGTACCTGACTGTAATTTGCCAGTTCACACAGGTTCATATGCTGTGGCATCACTCAGAAATGCCAGCATCATCTGGGTAAGGCAGACGCACATACTGGTCTCTCTGCCAGTTTGCCTGAGCGCACAATAGGAAGTTCATGCCAGATTTATTCTGTCTGGGGAAAGACAGGTGGGACCTGCTCTGACACAGAGCTTATATGTGGAAAGATAACATGACAGCTTATTTTTTGGTACATCTGAACCAGTGGAGCACTTGTCAGCCCATGGCCTGTAGTGGTTTGCAGCTGGTACTCAGAAAACAAAAGCTGGTGGGGTGGTTTCGGCTGCAGTGTGGGTTACACAAGCTGTTCTGTCTGAATAAAAGGACACAGATTTGATGTGGCTGCCCAGTTTCAGAGCTGTGTTTCCAGCTTAAGCAACAGGGACTTGTGATTTCATTTGCACACATACCCTCCTCCCTTGTGCTGCTGAAAAAGGCTAGAAACCTCCCCACGAGTGTTTGGAAAGCTGTTTCCTGACTTTGCCAGCCTAAGGTTTTCGTCAACATCAAACAAGGTCATAGGCAGCCCAAGGCATCACTTTTACCTTTGGTTCTTGCTGTTCCTCTTGCTCTCAGATATCTTATGAGAGCCCCAAGCATGTTTATCTTTGCTCTTTCTAGCTGGGCCCATCAGGATGGCAGGGCTCTACACGTCTCCCAGGCTGATGCAGAAAGACATATTGGTGTGCAGCAGAAAAATTGATTTCCACAGCTGGCATCTTCCAGGAGTATCAGTGCAGGTGGTGAGATATATAGCCCACCCAAAATTGGGGTGAGCCTCTCTTTCTTCAGAATAGTCATGTATGAAAACTGAAAGTGCTTGATGTCGCTTACATGTCTGTGAATGTGCACTGACTTGCTGAAACCACACGTCTTTGCAAGGTCACCCCAGACACTTGCTCTGCTCCTGCAGCTCTGTGAGGGTCAAGACCCTCTCTGCCAGGATGGCCCCACCGGCAGGCTGACCTGAGCCTGCTGGCCCAGGGCACACTACAAACTATGGGAAGGTTTGTTTCAGGTGCACAGGTAAAGCAAAACTAGATCCTAAAATCTGTCTCTGCAACAGGCTGCTTCAACATCTCAGGTGGGTGGTAGCTTATAGCTGCCTCCTCAGACTGGTGCAGTGAGGTGACACGGACAGTGTTTTGAGAATCAACGTTTAGAAACGCAGCAGCTGAAACGCTGTACCAGCTGCTCTCAGCGCACTGCAGGCTGAGCAGAGGGGGATATTCTTGCAGCAAGAGAATCCTTTAAGGCAAATGCATCCTCCTGCAAGCTGTAAGACAGCACCAGCACACCCCGTGTGGTCCTTCTTGCATGGTCCTTCTTGCTCTTCCACCAGCTGCTCCTGCACAGAGGTGGTTCCTCTGCTTCAGCCACATCACAGCATGTGACAATCCCAAAGCCTGAGCTGAGGAATCCCTGAGTGAAATTCTGCCTCTGCATCATTTCCTTCAAATTTCTCCTTCCTCCTCATCAGAACCTTCCTAACACTGAGAAGCAAACCCGTCCCACCCAGCTTCAGAGATCTGTGTTTAGCAGAAGCTCAGGCTGTGGCATTGGTGTCAGTGGCACGTTCTAGTCTTCATGCCGTAGATTTTTCTTTAAAGGAATATATCTGTTCTGCCAAGCAGAGATGCTGCAGCGGGCCATGCCAACATCACTGACCTTAGGAAGAAGCAGGTCCCTGTTCAGCTCCTGACTGACCCACAGCCCTGGCTCAGTCCTGCAGCCCACGCTGCAGATATTCAGCAAACTAGACCCAAACTAAGGCAGAAAGCTGTCAACGGGAGCTTTACCCCCACTTCGGGCTACAGCGAGGCCCAGGTCTACCTCCCTGGGATGCAAGCCCCCTCTAGGTTCCTGCTCACCCCCCTGGACTGCCATGGCAAGCGGCAGCCCCATGGTTCATGGTGGGATGCTCCAGCACATACAGCCCAGAGGCACACCCTCAGCCAGGTGATGCTCTCAGAAGTGCTTTTGCTAGGCAGGTCTTCCCCACAGTGCTGCTCCTGTTTACTGTCCCTTGTGGGTTCTTAGAGACATGCAAGCCTGCACTCCCCAGTTTGGCATGCTATTTTTAAGGCTAGGTGCAAAGGCCTCTATATTTTTATGGCCGCCTGTATGGGAAAATTTCTTCTAGCTACAGAGCTGACTTTTGCCTCTCAGGTCCATATTCAGCCTGCAAAACCATTATCAAAAATCGTAAGGCAGACCCCTCAACCACATTAAAAATGACATTATTATTATTATTGTTGGGCATGTACAATGACCTTAGGGTCTCTGTATTTGCTTTCTAAGTTTTTGAACTCCAGATTAAATTCAGATCAGACCTCTCTTTTGAAATGAAAAATCTGAGTTTCTTCTTCAGTACCATGTGCTCCAAAGTTCAGGCTTTGAGAAAAAGAGCTAATTCCCCACAAATCATGCTGAGATAAGGGGAAAGCACATTATACATGGCAATCTGTGCGTCAGGGGCAAAGAACAGGAGGCTGTGGTGAAAGCCAAGTCCTAACTGAAATATGTTGCCTTGCCCAAATTCAAGCTCACTGGCACCTGCATGTTGCTAAAGTGAATGTGTGCACTCACTGGTCTCACTGCACATCTCACATGCTGCAGCACGTAGAGCCTTCCCACAGGGGTAGGGTGGTATCCTGGGGGTGTTAGCTTGAATCCCAGCCATCTTTCTTATGATGAAACACAGGCAAACACACTTAAATCAGACTTATTTAGCAAATGGATTAGTTGTTGACGTGTGGTGCTCAGCTTTGGGGTCTTGGATGGGGCTTAAGATGGCCCCCAAAGATTCCCAAGGTGGTGATGGATGAACAGGAGCCCATGGTCCACAACCTGGATGTCACCCACGGGCTGAGTGAGACAAGAGCTCTGCTGGCAAAGCATGGGGCTTCTGCTGTGAGTTGATCCCTCCCAAGGACCTCCGGCCGTGCACACCACCTCCCCAGCTGACCAGCACAGGAGTCACCATGTGGCAGGGCTGCATCTCTGCCCCGTAACAGTGCGAGACCTTGGGAGATACCCACACCTGAATGCACAGGACCAGCCAGCTCTTCTGAAGCACTCAGGACCCTGAAGGGCCACTGGGCTGTACTGGTGCATGCCAGGAGTGCAGCTGAGGGTGACATGCCCTACACTGCTGCACCTCTTTTCCCTCCCCCTGGTCTTTGTGCTTAGTTTAGACGAAAAACAAATAGGAAAAGGCCCAGGTGGGAGTCTCTTCATTAAATAATCAGTATTCAAGTCAATAATCCTTGTCTGCTTGTTAGATAAGGGCTATCCTACCACCAGACAAGGTTTTCTCTCAGGTGTTACTCCATTATGAACTGAGGCAAAATAAAATCTGGACTGAGATACACGTTTGACAGAAGTCCAGGCCTGGCATACACGACCTTGTAGTCAGATAGGTCTAGCAACTCTTCACCCTTTAAAACAACCAAGAAAGAAACTTCCCATTTTTCCAGAACAGGAGGAACACTTTGAAATGGGGCAAATGTGAACCAAAGCAGTCATAGCCACCTCATCTCCAGGGGGAAGTGAAGCGGGACTGCAGCACACATCCCAGGTTGGTTTTTAAAGCCATAACACACTGCTTTGGAGAGCCTGCTGTCAGCCCCATAGCTGGAAACCCTGTGCATTCTCTTGGAGGAATAAGGAGGCAGCAGATTGTGCCCTTGTCCCTCACCTCCCCAAACCCAGATACTGGCCACTGGGGCAAATACAGAGTGGGGACTCTCACTTGCCCACTTACTACTGCCTGGCTTCAAAGCGAAGGGGCTTCCATAGCAGGTGTTAGGGAAAAAAACATTGAAGAGGAAGAACCACAAAATTGACTTTACCTTAATAGGGCAACCTGGCCAAACCTCCCTGCATTTACTGGGCCCTCACCTTTAGCAGTGGCTGAGGATGAATGATGTCTAGGAGTATGTTGCTAGTCTCCAGGCTTAGTTTGAAGCCCAACAAATCAATGCAAAAAAAAAAAAAAAAAAGAACCGTCAGTGATTGCAACAGGCTTTTGGGTCCAGGTGCAGTATGGGATGGTCCATATGGGTGCTCCTTCAGCTGGCTGAACCTGGGGTACTGGGGCAAGTTTCACTTAGTCTAATGCTTCACAACCGTCCAAATAAAGTGCCACACGGAGCATCAGCAGCTGTATACCATGTGTTTTAATAAACTGTATAACTAGCAGAAAAATAGGTTTGGATGTGTTTGTCCTCCTCCCCCGTAAAATAAAAGAAGTCAAATTAAAACCAAAATAATGCCAATCCCAAAACAGGAGAAAAAAATGGTCCCAGAACAAAGCTGACACACAATACAGAGTTGGAAAAAAAGTCTTTGATGACATTCTTGGTAAAGAAATTACTTTTGTAAAACACAAGGCAAAAAAATGCTTATTGTTTTGATAAGTTTCTCCCTCTGTGTATATATATATATGCAGATACATATATATCTATGCTGATACACCCTTGGTGGGATGAAATGGTACATCTGTAAGACAAAGAAAAGTAAAATGTTGACTCCGGGGAAGGAGCAAAGAAGAAAAAAATGTATCGTTTCAGTCAGTGAAGTAAGGACAGCGCTAGAGTCCCTTACAACGTACCATTGCGCTGCTTGTCGAGGGACATGCTCGTCTCCCCATGGCTGTGCTGTGTCCCCGTTCCACAGATGAGCTGTGAGCTTGTAATCTGAGTGGTCTCCCTCACTGCTCTGTGTATGAGCAGGACCCCAGAAATGTATGAAGCATTCCTTCCCCTGGTTAATTCCCATGCTTTACCATGATTTTTAATTTAAAATTGATTAGTATTTCAGTTTGCATTTTTACCCCTGGGCTTCTAGCACTGACTGCTGTGCGGGTCTCCACAGCAAGGCGGAGCAGCCCAGATGAGCGATATGCCACAGGAATGTGCCGTTACCATGATGTGACTGGATGGAGGAATTCACTTTACAACGGTTCTCATGCTACTTTGACCTCACACTCAGTCTGCAGAGCCACGTCATGCAGTAACCTCAGCTGTTCTGCATTGGGTGGGCCTGTGGGTCACATCTTAATCCAAAAACAAGGAAAGGAAAGAAAAAATATTTTTTATTTCCTTTTCTCCTTCCATGGAAACCTACCCACACAAGAATAGTAGGCAACACCATTCTACGCTGTGGTCTCTGCTTCACTCTTAGACAAATGAGTCCTGCACTCAAAAAAAAAAAAAGAAAACAAATTCTTCCTCCTGTTGTTATATTGCTCTTTCTGAGAACCAGCCACTGTCCATGCTTTCCCGGATCTCAGTGCCGTGCTTAACAAGCAAACTAAGCACAAGCTCATGCTGGCTGCAAAGTTCAGGTCACCAAGAAGGTATTAAGAAACAGCTCAGTTTGCCAGCTGCTTGTAAACACCATATTGCAAAGAAGGCAAAGGCAACACACCCCTCTCCACACCTCCCCCAGCTTCCTTCCTTGTATTTTGTTTCTTTTTTCTTTTTCGGTTTCCTTTTTTTCTCTCTCTCTTTCTTTCTTTCGCTCTTTTGCTCTTTCGCTCTTTATCTCTTTCTTTCCTTCTTTCTTTCTTGTATGGGGGTTCACGAAGAGAAGCAAGACTTGTGCATCACAAATGGAGGAACCACCCCCACCCCAGCCAGCTTTCCACCCTACAATAATGCACAAGCCCATCTTATCCTGTACCTGCCCCCAGAAGGTGTTTGTCTCTTGATCTTTTTGGAAAATCATGCAGTCTGATCTGCTGGGGAGTTCTGCAGTGCAGGTGCTGGGCAGCTGGTTCTCCCTCTTTCCTGAGGTTCATAAATGATTGTTTTTGGACAGATAGGCAATAAGAGCCACAGCCACCCCAACGTAGATGCCAGTTCCAATTGTGATGGACAGGACAGCCAGGAAGAGTGCTCGCCGAGAGCTGGAGCTTGCATGATGGAAGTCCCCCTTGGCTACTGCTTTGTTTGTCTGCAAGACACACAACAACAACAATGCAATATATTTATTTGTATCACCTGGAAATGAAGATGCGATGCTCATTTCTTGGCTGAAACATGATCCTGGGATGTGACAGTAAACTGGCTGGAAATCAGATACTTTTTTAGTCAAATGAGGTTACTTGCACAATTTGGACTATGATGGAACCAATGGCATCTCAAGCAGTACTTTTAAGTGCCTTTAAGATTTAACATATCCTAGGATTTAATGCTATGCATCACGATGTCTCCTGAGATGGCTCAGCTGCCCCTGAGGAGGTGGACAGATGGGCTGGGAGCCAAGGGTCTGCCATGTCTCCTCCAGACCCAGCTACAATCCCCCTTCTGTGAGGTGGCTGGGAAAGGTGAAAAGGGAAAAGCCCTCTAAAAGTGTCACTTGCACCAAAACATTCTTCCAAGTCAGCTCAAATGGTTGATCCATTCTTACCTGGACAAGGACAAGACGGGCTGAATTTTCCCTTCTAGAGCAGTACTTTTTCACATTCTGACTAGGCGGAATGACTGGCCCAGGTTCTCCACCACGGAGAGACCAGACACCATGTTACCTCGCATCCACCTTAGGCCTGAGCTTTAGTGCAGGACAAACACCTGGGAAACCAGAGCTAGTAGACACTGGTTTAGCCTTGATTCAGATGAACACTTACGCATATGAGCAAGGGCAGCTCCCTTGATTATCAGATGTGTGATGCACATGCTTAAGTGCTACTCTGAAGTGGGGCCACTGGTGTTAGAGCCATGCTCTTGTCTCTTGGGGGTGGTGCATTCAGTTGGACGTGTCAGCTGGAAGAACAGTTTCCATTTTGATGACATTAGAAGTGGCTTTTGTGTCTTCTGCTACGGTTCCCAGTAGCTCAGAAGACTAATCCAAAGCTCTGGTAATTGTATCACATCTTAGATGTAGCTTTGAGTACCCAAGCAGGTGCCTTGAATTCAACCTGATCAGCTGAATTTCCCAGAGTTACTGGTCAGGCATTTTGGCTGGAGCACAATGAACCTCAAAAAGTTACAGCTTGTTAGTACAGCTGTCAGTAATGAACACAGAAAGCAGAATTGCAGCTGACTGCGGATTGTCTCCTGTGATGATCCCATGGTCACCTGGCATCAACGGGATGGTCACTGCAGAAAGCTACATCTGGAGTTTGAGAAGTATTCAAATATCAGTCCTTCTAATACACCCTTCTAGACACCTTCAAGCCCAGGACCCAAGACAAAAGCAAAATCACTGCTCAAAACAGGCAAAGGAAAGTTAAAATTGGACAGGACTGATCCACCCATTGAGAAGACCACCTAATGCCATTTCAGTGGGTCTCAGTCTCACAGCGTGATGAAAGCAGGACATCATTTTTACAGGCCATGATGCGATATCAGTAGGGTGACCTGGCAAGCAGTAACAGACCTGTCACCAACCAGAAAGGTCTTGTAGAAGCATATGAGGTCCATAAGTTCTAAGACAGTCTTTGTTCCCTTGTTACGAGTGAAGAATTTGTAATGCTTTTAATTGTATTTCTTCACAAATGCTTGATTTGCTGGGACACTTCTGCTTCAGTGTCATCTGTTGCTGTTTTCATCTTTTTTTTTTTTACTATCTTGCTACTCAGAACAATTTACAGCAGCCAAATGACACACTGAATAAAAGGCTTCTGGCCTTTCTGTCAATGACTATTAGGAGAACCATCTCTTCTCATTCATCAACCTAATTTTTTAAGCACAATGCCTTATAAACGTTGCAGGCAGAAACAATGTCAAACAATACATACTAAAAGAGAGAGAAATGAGGCTGCAGGCAGGAGGAAAATGATAATTTCAAAACAGCAACATATAAACAACTTCCAGGTTTACACCTAGTGTCAAGTCCTTTAGTTTAGATGGAGAAGGCATCCTACTCACTTTGCAGAGGGTGTCTGGCCAGGCCTCTCGGCAGGGTGACCAAGGATTTTGTGAGATTCTTGTCTAGGACTGCCAAACGCTCAAAAGAAAAGCCCTTTCTGAAAAAATGCCAGGGGCTTTGAGGATGATAGACATATATGTTAGGGTCACTTAAAAGTGTTGGCAAGGAAAGGAGAGAAAGCTTTAGAAAGAGTTGGCCATTAGCTCTCCTCAAAGATTTTCTTCGAGCATCTGCTACCCATCACAGCATTAATAAAAGGCTTCAAACAGAGAGGCTCCTATTGACTGAAGTTGGGTTGGATTTGTCAGGCGAAGGTAAATGCACAGCGCTGAAGTTATTTGAGCTTTTGGATAAACTGAGGTAACCAGTTTCAAGCCCCAAAATGGAGCAAATGTTTGAAAGAGCTGGAACATTTCAATCTGACATTTCTGAAATGTTGCGTTATGTTACGGAAAATTCTGCAACATTTTGGGATGACCTCTTTTAAATGAAACTTTTAGCAGTTTCAGACCAGTACTTTTTCACTTAAAAATAGATGGAAACTCAAAGGGAAAAGAAACCATTAACCAAAATGTCACATAATCTGAAAATTTGACAGTTTGTCTTGGTTGGATTCAATAAAAGATGTCGGCTCTACCCAAAATGATGTGTTGCATGACCCACAGGGATTCAGAAGGCTGATTTGTCAAGCACTAATAGCCTTTTTTCTGATAGGATCTTCAACCTAGCAACAAACCTGCTCACAAAGAATAGCTTTTTTTCTTGATGAGCTCTCTGAGGACAGCCCTGATCTTTGTGAAAGGGTTTGACCTATGGTGCTAATCCAGCTTTTTGTTAAAACATTCAGCCCAGCCAAAACCAGATGTCTTGTCTTAGTCACGTGCTGCCGTAGAGTTGCTGAACTCTGCAGCTCCTGTCATTACAATATCACTTGATTTTGCTTGAGGAACAGGACTGCACTTTCATAGAAGTTCTAGTTTCTGACAAATTACCTAATCTGAGTGTGGGTTGGTTATTTTTTTTCTTTAAACTTCACGCACATTTTGTGACTTAGCAAAATCAAACCCCTCCTATATTGAATTCTGAATGTAGAGTGCATTGGTATGGGCACACAGAAAGGACGATCTTCTATTCCTCCTTTATTCCATTCAGAAAAGTTTCCACTGAGATGGAGAAATAATCAACGCAGAAACCATTTTCCATCAGTGTTAAGAGTAGTCTGAAAGGATTTGCTTATCACTGAGAAAACTCTTTGTTGCTATTCCCTAATTAGCAAAACCATTCCATTACTCCCCAATGTCACTAAACGCGAATTACAGCATTTCTGCAGGTTTAAGCTAAACAGATCTGGAAAGTAGTTACTACACAAAATGCAAATGAGGCCAATTTTAATAGGTTAGCATCTGGCAACTAATAAGCAGTTTTTCCTGAATTTTTTTAAACAGGATCAGGTCTTTGGCATCTCTGTGCACTTTGAGGAAGTCCCTTAATTTTGGTACCCATCTTATGACACAGCCCATTTGATGTCTGACACAGAAAAGTGATGCTCTGTCGGGGGGCTTGCACACCAGGGATGCCTGTGCTCTAGCAAACTCTGTGTGGGAAATGAAGACAAGAATTGTCTTATGTAGATTAGAGAGCCCAGTCAGACCCGGTCTCACCAGTTTTTCCTTGAGGTGGTAGAAAATGTGATGACAATGGTTATTAAACCTAAAAAGAAACCCAGATATCTCAATGTAGACAGTGGTCAGGCTGTTCACTTATCTTCACAGTGTCAGTACCTCGGGTACTGTTAGCTGAAAGATAAAATTTGTCTACATAGAAGGACCGGCCACCTAAGCCCATGATCAAACACCACAGACAGACAAGCAGACACAGTGATTCAAGTCACGAGAACCAAAATAGGTACAAGTACAGAAAGTGGCATCTGTTGCGGACCCTTCCTGGTAATTGTTGCCAGCCACAAAACCAGGACCTCAGGCATCAAAACAAATCCAGTCTTCATTTTTGACACATTAGAGGGAAAAAGAAGTATTTCAGATAAAAATATTCAATAAAGAAAATACCCCACCAAATTCTGGTTAAAAATGAGGTCACATTTATGGTGTTCTAGTCTGCAAACCATTGCAAAGCAGGATGTGTTAGACCGATGCTGTCTCCACCCTCACTGAACAGCCCCATGCTGTATGCCCACAGTGCCCGTGATGGGCATGCTCTGTGCAGCCCTGGCTGCCACGGGCACCCTGCTCTATGCAGAAGCCTTGCCTGAGATTACAGATCCCTGCATCCACCCAGGTGCTCCTGCTCAGTTAGAGGGGGGGGGGGGGGGGGATGGGGTGATGTGCACCACCAGGGCCCTTGTCAAGCCTCTGGGGCTGATGTGCCAAATGGTACAAATGTGTTTCTCCACACGCAATGTCCAGCCATTCATACCCAGCTGGAAATGGATTTCTGTGAGCTCCTCTTCACAGACTCAGCTCTGGGACTCTCTAAAACTGTATTTGCTCTTGTTACTTCTTTGCTCTGAAAAGCAAAGCCCCAGATACAAATATTGCTGGGCAGAATATTTAGCAGGTATTAACTAGCCCATCATGCTTGACTCTGGAGGGTAATGCAGCCAGGTACAAGAATGAAGATCCAAATGCCCTGCTAGCAAAGGGCTTGATTCATTACAGCCTTTTCAAACTAAGTGCCTTAATTTAAGTAGTAAAGAATACAAACAGCTATTCTAATGGGCTTAAAAGTGGCTGCAGAAGTAAGCACTTTTCCTAATCAAAATTATATTATCTGTGGAGTTTCGTGGTACTTCTATCCATTCACTTCTTCTCTTCCCTGGCAAGACTGTGGAAGGCAGCCAGATGATTGATGAACCAATTTCATACAGTCTTCGGGCAGCAGCAGGACCAACCAACAGGTTTGATAAACAGAGCAGGGGACAAGTGCAAGACATGGGATGAATTATGAGTGCGGGATAATTCATCACACAGCACCAGGGAAGTCCCCTCACTGCACAGTCAGATTAAATACTTCTCTTGCTAAGGGTTTGTGTCCCTGGACTACCCCTGCCTCTTGGTTCTCCCTTGGTCCGTGTCCTCTGGATGCCCAGACATGACTATCAACTTGCCAGCTTCTGGAACAGGTTGTGATGAAGGCTAGGTACTCCACAGCTGAAAACAGGGGCTTGAGCAAATACCAGCCCCCAGTCAATCACCTCTTTAGAGGCTTTGGAAGTACGCCAGAAAGTGAGGAGGGGCAGGGGAAGAAGGGGTAAGGAGATTTGAAAGGTTTGTCTTAGTTTGTTTAACTAACAAAATGAATGTCGTCTTGTAGAGAAACACTTTCAAGGAACTTCCCTGGAATTTCTACTTCAGCTTCTGCAAAACATATTCATCATGTCTCTGGGCTGCATGTTTTATAGGCTGAGAGAAGATGAATACTGTACCTCCACAGCTGCAAGGCCAAAAAATTCTGCTACATCTCACAGTAGTTCGTATATCATACTCAAAAAATACCTTCTGGTATGCTGTATCTGAGAACAAGAAACACATTGATCACAATTATTAATCCTCCCTCATCTCCCTGAGGCTGGAAAGCAGGAATGGCTTCGTGTAGGAGAAGAAGAGGGTATCCTGACCCCTTTGGTCCGGTAATGGGAAGATTTCTTTTCATGGGTGGAAATGGCCAGCAGGGAGCAGGGAGGCAGAAGCTCCATGGAGCCACTGGCCAGCCCCTGAGCCTTCCTCCTCAAGTGTCATGCAAAAAAAGCGCCACAGAATGAAGAGTAACTTATACAGAAAATGCCTCTGCTCCAGTATATCCTCTTATCCTTCTTCTAGCCAAAAGCTGTGGCTACTGTTTTTAACTTGCCCAACATATACTTCTGCTGATTTCAGACTTCTGGGCAGTATCTTCCACATGCAGGCTTACACCAGGTATTTTCACTATGGTGAGAAAAAGACTCCAGAGTCTTTGCTAAAGATACAGATGGGGGGAAAGGTGAATTCTGGATTTGCCTCTGGACCATGAATGATAGCAGAGAGGTGCCAGGCAGCAGGGTAAAGCATGGGGCTGGCAGACACCTGGCGTAGGGGTTGGACATGGCAGAAGAGTTGTCAGTCCTGAGGACAGGGACCATGGAGTCCCATCAAGCAGCTCCGCAGGCAGAAATGATGAACTAAATAAATGACAAAGTTCTTCACTCTGTCAGTCGTTTGCAAATTTCCATAGCATAACAGAAACTTCAGCCTGTGGCAACCTGCCTTTCAGGTACCAAAGAGGTTTCTGTCTTCTGGAGGTTACCATCATTTCTGCTGGGAAGTTGGCCCAGGAAAAGGACATGAGTCTCAAGCAGACATTCTCTGTCTGGAGCTTACTGTGGGAGCAGTGGGGAGCAGGCATCGCTTGAAATGCAAGCCCTTCTAAACAGATACACACACCTCCTAGGCTCAGTGCTGGAATTCATCTCTACAGATGCTTAAGTTTCTTTTCCTCTTCAAAGGAAGGCATCCAGTCTGGTCTAGTCTTCAGTCTTCGGCCTCAGTGTCCAAAAGCAATTACTGGATCATCTTCAGGAAATTCCCGTCCACACTTCAGTGTTGATAGATAACTTGTTTGGGATTGATGTCTTTCTTTCAGTGAGGGATCAACCCCACCCTGGGCATTTAGAAGATAAAAAGCATAAGATCTTGACCATATCCTGCTATCTCACTGTCTGGTAGCACTGAGATCCAGTTGGGATCACTGATAAGGACTGTGAGACAGTAAATGCTTAGCCCACGTGGAACTTCCCCTGGAGCAGTGCTGAGACACTATGAGTGCTTGGGTAGGAGTGAAAAAAGGATGATACAGGGATGTCACCAGTGTTTCATTAACACATGGAGAGGGGATAAACTGGCATATGCAGCTGCTGCTGCTTTGCTCAAGGCTCTGCCAGATGTCCTAAGTGCTCCGCTGCACCTCAGTGACAAAACAAAACCCAGTGTGAAAACTTTCCCTGAAAGATTTCTTTCAATAATGAATCCACATTCTAGGAAACAGGCTTGTGCCCTCAGTGGCCAGAGCATACCACCATGCAATGTGAGTGCACCGCACTGGATTCACACCGCTGCCCACCAGCATCCCCTCTGACCTCCCTTGCCCCCTTCCTTACCACGACTGCTCAGCAAGGCAGTGAAACAAACCACAGGCTCATCACGGTGGAGGTAGGAACAGTCACCTGTGTGAAGGCAGGCAAGAAAGGATGGGCTGGTGACCATGCTGTGTCTGGAGGAGCCTTTGGTACTGCACTTCAAGTCCATGTGCAGTTTAACATAACCTTGCTCCATCCAGCCCTCCAAGTGGCATTTCCTTCTTTGTGAGCATCACCTCCCTTATCCTGCATATGAACTGCCAGCCTTGACAAAAACCTACCAAGCTCCTGTGGCATGTGAAAACAAGTGGCCCGAATAATGGGATTCCTACTGCCACCAAATTTAATGATGTTGTATCAGTGGAAGGGGATGTACTGGGAACAATATTTATCCCTGGAAACCCATGAAATGCTCAGGAGAGGAAAGTGTGAATGGGGAGAAGAGGCTGTAAACGGAGACCAGCATGAATCTGCCTCTCCTGCATGATCAACTTTCATAGCATCTGGGTTTCAGCCATTGGATCATCTTGGTATCAATGTTTTCTGCTGAAATTTGAAAATATGACGTAGGCGAGGACATGATTCAGCCCCCGGCTGGTGCTGCCTGTGGTGCTTGATTGTGTATTCAAGTGCAGATAAAACTATAAATGTCCGAGTGAGATTTCGATACTTGGAAAAACAAGAGCGTAATAATGAGAACAGCAGGCATAAAAGTCCTGAATGAGCAGAATGCAGAGAGATGTTTTTAGATAAGCTCCACAGCAACAGCAGTTCATTTGATTGCACTTGAGAGAATGAGACCTCAGCCTGTGATATCAGGGCAATTCTGTTTTCCTGGCGTATACAGGAATTTGGATGTTTATGATAAAGAAGATGAGTTCCCCCCTCCACTTTGCCTCTAGGCCATAAGCAGACGTTGCCATTTTGTGATGAAGAAAATGTGGGAAAGGTGACAAGCAGTGAAGCCCAGTTTGCACACACACAGACGTGTGCCCGCACAGACTTACATGCAGCTGACATGGGTTTGTGTCCACACACACAGACATACACATGATCTGCCTAGAGGCTGGATGCAGCCACCTGGGTATCACTAAGTTTATCAACCAATTACTAGTGACCAATTCAGCCCCAAGGGGTTCCTTTATTTGGCTGTTGGTTTCTTCCTTTGTTTGAAGACACAGTTTAAAAGTGAGCATTACTCAGGAAGGGAAATCTGGAAGTGATTCCTATTTTTCAGATTGTAATTCATGAGTGGCAAGAAGTTGCCCACAGCTCAGGGGACATCACAAGGAACCATTTGCCCGTGGTGTCCTGATCTGTATTGGGACTGACTGGACAGTGCCGCAGATGAGTCTGCATTTTGGGAATGTCACAGTCTCTTCATGTTGCATCTGGTGCACAGTCAGCAACAGAGGTCACCAAGAGGCTGTGGAGTCTCAGTTCTTGGAGATATTCAAAACACCACTGGACATGGACCTGAGAAACCTGCTCTATCTCACCCTGCTTGAGCAGGGAGGACGGTCTAGATGACCTCCAGAGGTCATTTCCAACCTCAACCATTCTGTGATGCTGTGAAGACTTGAAGCTGTACAAAGTTGTGCAAGGTGTTATTCAACAGCCAATTTGTTTACACACAAATATGCCTGGAGAAATTCCTCTCTTTCACAGGCAAAACCAGGGCTTTTAAAGCCCTGTGATGACTTTGTTAGGGCTTTGTTGAAGGACCTGCTGTGGATAGGGTGGTATAGAGAGTGGATTCCCTCTGTCCACATCCAACAGTACTGCTCCGTGACCCTCCAACTCCATTTCTATCAAGGTGCAGTGTGTGGTCTTAACCTGGGTAATTGTGGACCTCAGACCCCACTGTTGGGGCCTTTTCTGTCCATGAGGATGGCCATATGACCCCACCCAGCCATGTGGGTATGTGTCTTGTGGAGGAGTGGCATCAATCCCCACCTCCAAGTTGGGGGCACAGTTTTCTGTCTCTTGGGGTGGATGAGCAGGCCATTGTGTGGTATTGTTGCAATTCAAAATGTCCACAGGACCAAGTGCGAGGAACATGGTGAGGCTCTCTGCCATTTGGTGTGACCTGCCTTTGTTTTGCTCTGGTTCCTTCTGTCTGCCTCTGGTCTTCTTCCTCATTTGTGACGGGAGGAAGACCATGTCAGCAGGTACTTTACATTCACTGCAGTGGCCCTGGACTCTCTTCCCTCCAACATGAGTCACACAGCAGGGGAAAGGGTAGGAGATGCTGCCCAGTACTGCCAGAAAGTCCAGCCCTGGACCTCCACCTTCCACTCTGGGAACAGACAAGAGAAGGGTGGTGGGACAGGGAGGTGATAGGGGGTTCTGCCTTGGGCACCCTGAGCCACATTTCGGGGAGGAAAAGAATGGGAAAAGAGGGTCACAGTCATGTAGGTTTGAAAGTGTCTCTGGGGTAGTTTCTCCTCCTGACAGGAAGAGATTTGATCACAGAATGAGTTCCTCCAGTTCTGAACTCTCCATTTTCTCACCTGCAGGTGCCCCTTTTTGAATCGAAACTAAATCTCTGGGGTTTAAGTGAATGATACAATCCCCTATCTGATAGGCCATTAATGATTTTTGAGATCAGATTAAAAATTCCTGAGGTAAGATTCACTCTTGCTTGTTGATACCAGTAGCTTTCTCAACTTTGTATTACCATCAGCCATGATGGTTCCACATGTAATCTGTGTTACACTGCTCTTTACCTACTCCCAATTGCACGTGTAGAGGACATTCAGAATAGCTCTTTCTGATCTGCTGTCGGCAGAGCCCAGTTTTTAGGGCAGTGTTTTTTCCCAGCACATGGGGTGGCTACCGCATCAGTTATATGGAAGTGTCTCTGGAGGATTCTCCTTGGGGTACCATTTGTGAGACCAGCCTGCAAACTCTGGAATTCCTCTAATCCCCACCGATGGTGTGGTGGGATCTTTCTAGGCAGGTGACCCAACACAAGGCATTTTTGAGAAACATTTCGTCATTCGATATGTTAATGAGTATGGTAAGAAATTATCAGGCACTGCGGACTCTGAAGCATCCAACAATGAATTGAGGTAACTTAATCCTCTTCCTTCAAGGAGTACGTTTACTTCAAATGAACTCAACTTTTCAATAGTTTACTTCAGGTACGTCCACCAAAGATTAAATGATGAAGATTACCTCTTCCATGTGAGACCTCTGTGCCCCTTTCCATTCCTTCTATTTCCTTGAAGCCCACAAAAATGACAAAACTAGGAACAAAACCCCAAAACTGTATTTTTTCCTGGATGACTTCTTTGTTCTCTTTAAACCTTAATGCTCTTTTCCCCCCCTCTCCTGGAGAGGTAACATAAGTGATGCAACTGGCTTTAGCAGGTCACAAAGGACCACATGACTGGAAGGGTGATTAATACAGAGGGAGAAACCTGCTTCTCTGATGTGCTCTGTGGATTGTGGTGAGTGGGATATCAGGAAAATGTCTGACAAGCACATGCTGGAAGAAAGATTTTCTGGGATTCCCAACGTATTTAATCCAACAGAAAAAATCTTGGGGGCCAAGCAGAGTGACAGGCTTTGTGTCTTTTAAACACATCACCTCTTCAGTACACCAGAAAGTTTAGTGGATTTGTTTTATAACTGGAGATAACAGCAAGTAATTAAAAGCCTGATGAACCTGCAGCACTCTTGCAAGGAGAAGAACTTAAGTGGGAATATACCCCACTTAGAGCCCCGTCTAAATAAAATATTAGGGAGTTGCTTTTGATTTACATGTGGCCAGGAATGAAGCCAAACTGAAACAAAATTTCCTGTCAATGCCAATAGACCAGGTTCTGAGCCCTCTGGAGATGCTGGAAGGATTCATGTTGATCCAATGTGGCTACAGAATAAAGCTCAAAATTACAGCGTCTCTCAGTTTGCAGAATCCTCTGGCGAGCTATCAGTGTCTTTTACATATTTCTCATTGGAATTTGCTATTTCAGCCCTAGGACTAAATGCCCATCAAGGGCAGCTCAGTAGGGCTGTGTGACCTGTGGTAGATGAGGATTTGCATCTCAGTAGGTAGATGGTAAGGCTTGATATCAAGGAGACTTGGAAGTCTAGTCTTGCTTGTGGTGGGGAGTGCTCCAGATGAGCAGACAGGACTTGCTGCTGCATGGAGCCTGGATCACTTGCTGGCATTAACCCATGCATCTCCAACCCCTCCATTCTTCACTATGGTCCCTTGGTTTGATTTAAATTAAAGGATAATGCCCAGGTTTTATTCAGATTTCTAAATCAGCCAAACCACCTTTGTGTAAAAACAGGGAAACGGAGGCAGGAAGAGAGAATTGGGGTGATCCTGCAAGGAAAGGCAGAAGCTGCAGCAAACTCATTCTGAAAGGTATCCCGATGCCACTAAATTTTTATTTTTATTTTATTTTAATTTAACATCAATCAGAAAGAAATCTAACTAACTCACAAAGGATTCAGAGTGCTAACACAGAACAATTGCCGGTTTAATCACATCGCTTTAAGAGGCAAATCAGTTTACACTCCCAGAGCTTTTTGCATCGGCCAGCCCTGCAATAAGTTAACTGCCAGGGTATGGACAAGGCTGTTGTTCTCTGCAAAGAAAGGCTTTGTTTTTGAAAAGAGGCTAGGAGTTTCATTTAGGAGCTCCAAGAGGAAAGTGACTGAATTAATTTGGGGTCTGCTGTTAGAAGGGTACATCTGACACAGAGAGAAATGCTGAAGGGACCCCCCTGCTTGCAGGAATGCCAGATAGTTTGTGTGTCTGCAGCTTGGATGGTGGAAGAGAGCTGTCCAGCATGAGGGATGGGATGGGCTGAGCATCCCTCTCCTTGCCCTCACCACCAGCTTATATGGACAACAAATGGACTTCATCATCTACGGGAGACCTGCTGCTTTATTTGCCTGATGAGCAAAATTGGCCAATGGATTGAAAAGTTCTCAGTGAAGGCTGATGGGCAAATGGACAGGCAGACAGACATCCACAAAGGCCACAGAAAATGAACACAAGCTGTAAATTACCCTAGGGTGTGGGTTATGCATGCATGGTACCAGCAAGGAAATGCCTATGGCCATCATTTGCTATTGATTGCATCAGGGATGCCCTTGCACATGACAGAGCTGTAAGACAGCTACACAGCAGCGAGCCCTGAATTCAATTCCTGCAAACTGCTGATGGTCTTCCTTCCCAAGGGCAAGTTGGAAGTGCCAGGCATGGCCCCACAGAGCCCAGCCACTTGTGGCAGGGGAAAAAAAGCAGGATCCAAGCTTCAGTCCCTTCTCTTTCTACCCACCACCACGCCTGGACACCAGCAGCAGCTCCCTGCTCTCATAGCCAGCACTCTCCTGGCTCCTGGCTTGGGTTCCAAGCCCAGATGACAGCAGCAGACCCAGCGGGCTGTCACGGAAGTCTTGTTTCAGGTGTCTCAAAGCTCGGGGATCCCCTGTGAGCAGTGACAGAGAATAGCTCTGAGCAAGATTAACTCTTTCTGGCACACGTTAAGGTGACTGATTTTAAAAAGCTGATGTGTTACCTTTCTCTTCTAATTGAAATGATTAACATCTCCTCCCCATGTAAACCAAAATGTCTTAGTTTGGTTAAGTAAAACATTTCATTTAATTGTATATACTTTTTGTTTGTTTGTTTGATGCCCTGAAAAATGTTGGAGAAGAGCATAAGGGACTGTTGTCTCCATACATTTCTGACCAAGGGCAGAAAACAAGCGTAAAAAAATTATGATGAAGACAAGTGTGTGATACTAGATTTTTTTAAAAAATCACGGAAATTAATTTAACAATTTTATATAGACAGTTTTAAAATATTCCACTTGGCTTTTCTTTGTTGTTTTTTTATCTATAGATACACATTAACTGAACTTTTCAGATGAAGAATTTTGTTCCAATTGATAAAAAGGATTGGTTTTGTTCTACTTGAAAATGTATTGATGCAGGATGCTCCTGCCTTTTCAAAATGGTTTTGAAAACCTTCTGAGACAAGAAATTTCTCAAAACAACTCTTTTCTGAAATGCATATTAAACGTCTGTGTCTGTGCATGTATATATATATATGCACACACATTCTTAGCAAATCAGCAAAACTTGGTGCATAAATTCTCATTTGGCTCCAATATTGGTCATTATGCAGTCAATTTTTAATTGATTTTCAGTAATGAACATGTGCTGCTGCTTCATAAATATGACCCTTCTGAGGAAGCTGCTTCTCTTGTTGGGGCTGGAGTGGCTTTGAGTGAACAAACTCCTGTGGAGTATGGAGTAGTGATCCTCCCTATGGGGTATTTTGTGCCTGTTGCTGGATGCAAACCTGAAGCTGCCTTTGGTACCTTGGAAAACACCTAGCCTAGAAGGGAGACACTAAGAAAATTATTCCTGGCTATGCTGCTCATACCCTGGGGGAGACCTGGAAACCACATTGGGTGGTGTGATCCCTGAAGTACAGAGAAGAGATTCTTCATCCTCCATGCCTAACCCCTAAACCCATCCTTGGATGGGGAAAGAATGAATAAGGAGTGCTGTAAGACAGGCATCCTACCCAGTCACCCACCAGCATCTACTAATGGCAGCAACACCTCTGCACAGGCTGAGAAACTGGAGGACGTGCTCATCTCTTGATTCAACCCCATACTCAGTAGAGGAGGAACTCAACAAGATCTCATTTTTCACTACAGGGAAAGTTCATCAGCTGACCTGGACCAATTCATTTGTATTTGTCACCATTGCTGTTGGCATGGAAATGGAAGGTCTAACCTTGTATCAAGCTGTCAACACCCTGAAATGACTGCTCTGTCTTTCTTATGACTCAGCGTCTGCAAGGCAAGAACTCCATGTTCTCCAGCAGTAACACCTTGCAGTGCTGTCACACCAGCACATACCAGCCCCTAATCTCTTGTGTACAAAAGTCCTCCCTCCTCCACCTGCAGCCAGTCCTGCATTTCAGTGGTGCAGGGCTTGGTGTGTGGGCTTTATCTCAGCCTTTGCCCTTCCCTGGAGACTTCTTACCCTTGTTAGTCATTTCTGCTCCTCCTGCTGCTCCTCAGCTCCTGGTTCACCCTCTGTCTTCTATCTAAACAGCAACCCTGCTTTTGTCATTTGTGGACGTTCTCTCCATCCTTTTAAACGGGTGCAGGCTGTCTGAAGGGCGGAAGGTGCGGTATGCTGTGTTCTTACACTGTTTCAGCAGGGAAAAGCTCTCTGCCGAGCTGGGGCGTGGGTGTATAGAAGGCATCAGCACTACCTTCCCAGGGGCGGGCAGCTGGAAGGAGCCCAGCAGCAGCCAGAGCGAGCTGGAAAGGCTTTGCTCATTCTGCTGCTGCACTGTGAGCAGGACATTAAGTTGGTGATAGATCAGGAGAGCTCTCCAGAAAAGCTGCTGCTGAGTGAGTTACCTGTCCGAGCACCAGTAACAGCCCCTCCCAACCCAGTTTGTCTGCTGGCATCACAGAAAGACAAGCAAGACCCCATACCTGCAGCATCTTAAGCAAAAGAGTAAGTGCAGGTCTCGCAGCACAGAGCTGCTGGTTTCACCTCCATGAAGGCAAGAACATCCTGCTAACGTGCCTTCATCGTGCCTAAGTCAGCTTGTATTCCTGCCCTCGGGAAGAAAGCAAACTGGCTTGAGACATGTATCCCCAAGGATTCTCTGGCTTTGGTACTCTCTCTTCTTGCAGCATCTTCCTAACGCCTGCAGTAACCACCCTGTAATATATTTTCTTGCTGCAGGCTTGCTTCCCAGATCTCCTATTGCCATGCTAAGAGAAAGGAGCAGGATGGAGCAGAGATGCAGCAATTCTTACATTGGCATGCCGGGACTGTTTTATTTTCAATTCACGGGGCCCCTGGTCAGAATATTTGCTGCTTTGATGCTAACTGGTGGAAGGAAGAGGCCATCCCAAAGGTCTCTTCTCCCGTTAACAAACTGCCTCACAGGGGTAGGGCTCCTCCTCAGTGGAAACCCATTAGCATACAAATATAAGTCCTCATTGTCCAACAGGGAGAGCAGAGATTGCTAATAAGGATCCTTCTTAGTGGCTCTGAGGGGTCATCAACAACCCAGCCAAGTTTTTTTTATATCAAATTACTCCAGAGTGTACAAACAAGAACACAAAGTCTGCTTTTCTCTTTCCCTCTCCTTTATTGTGTTGCATACATATAGCCAGTATCTTGCTCCCTGTGATTTCACCGGTGTTGCTGTGTCTGCCAGAAGGAATGAAAAATTAAACCCCAAAGCTGCCCTCTCCAGCCAGCTGGCTTGTCTGGCAGCAGGCAGGTCAAGCCTCAGCAGCCGGCAGCAGGTCCTTGCCCGTGGGAGAGCGGTGTGTCTGTGTGCGTGTCCCTGCTGCACATCCTGCACCAAGCGGGGCTGCTGTGGCGAGGCAGGGAATGCGCAAACACGTTCACTGCGGGGGGACGCAACCCCCATGCCACACTTTTCCTGTGAAGATAGATAAAAGCCTCAGCAGGACACCCTGGCTGAACAGAGGAGGACTCCTGTGAAATGCAAACTTCAGGAGTCAGAGCTGCCTCCCTTTGATTTGAAAGGACTTTTCTTCTTGCTCTCCAGACCCTTCCCGTTAAGGTACGGGGCTGTGCTACCCTGGTCATCTGGCAGGATGACAGCCGCTGCCGAGAACGTCCCTCTCACGTGCAAGTCCCTTTAGTTTGGCTGCCTTGTCTCCAGGACTCCTTGCACCCAGGCACGCAGAGGAAGGCTACAAGCCTGCCTTTGCTTTTCCTGCAAAACCCAGCGGGGCTCAGCATGCCGCTACTCCAGCAGGAGCTGCCATCCATCCGCTGGGCTGCCGACAGCACACGGGCCTGTGCCCCCTGCCCGCCCCGGGCAACGGGGTCACCCTGGGCTCCACCTCAGCCCGGGGCAGGCCAGGAACCACTGTGCCTCGGGATCTGACAGGTCACGGGCCGTGTTTCTGTAGTTTGCTCCTGTCAGGGTTTTCCCAAGAGCTCATCCAGCTTGGGACAGACAGAGGGCCCAGCAATGCCCAACCATTGTTAGGACCCTCCTCCAGGGTGGGCACCTCGCTGACGGAGGGAGTGAAGGGCTGGAGCGTGTCCAGGGATGGGAGATGGGGCTGGGGCACCTGTCTGATGGGGGGCAGGCAGCCTAGAGAGGGGGGGGCTCAGGGAGGACCTGATCGCTCCCTGCAGCTGCCTGACAGGGGCTGTGGGCAGGGGGTGTCTGTCAGTCTCTTCTCCCAGATAACAAGTGACAGGACAGGAGGAAACAGCCTCAAGTTACACCAGGACAGGTTTAGGTTGGGTATTAGGAAAAACTTCTTCATGGAAGGGATGGCCAAGCACTGGGACAGGCTGCCCAGGGAGGTGGTGGAATCGCCATCCCTGGAGGTGTTCAAAAACCACGTACGTGTGGTGCTTGGGGACACAGGTGCTGGCTTAATGGTTGGACTTGGTGATCTCAAAGGTCTTTTCCAACTGAAACAATTCTGTGATTCGATGATTCCTGAGTAAGAGCACAGTAGCGAAGGAGATCCAGCCTGCCCCTGGAGTCCAAGTCCTCAGGACTTGCTCAGAGCGATTCTTACCATGTGGCGAGGGGGCATGAGGAGCAACAGACCCCTCTTATTCACCTGGCATCAGCTTTACACGAGAGGGTATGGGAGAGGATGGGCCACATCCAGAGGTGGTAGCAAGGGAGCAGCGTGAAAGTCTCGATGCAGAGAGAGAAACTGTGTGGATGCTTAAACATCTTCCACAGTGCAACGGTGGATCTACAGGCATGCCGCACTGGCGAGGCACAAAGCCTGTCCTGGTCTGGTATCTCTGTCGCATTTGTCCATGAGAAGATTTCAGCAGGAAGCCGTTCACGTGGGAGGGATTTGATAATTATTTCAGAGCTTGCTTGCTCTCCTCACCTCCTCCCCGTTCTCTCTTTCATCTCTCAGCCCCACTGGGCTAATACACGCTTCATGATTGAAATACATCCTTTCAGAAAATATTCCACTAAAATATTCATGAACAACTGATTTCATTATTTGCTCAAGGCTAAATGACTTCACGATAGCTATGCAGCCAGAGGCCTAAAGCAACTGTCTGCCTTGGTGACCGTCCCCCACTGTCTCCTTCCACTCCCTCTCTGTCTCTTCTCACTTCTGTAAGCCCTTCAGGAGAGGCTCATGCATTTTTCTTATCAGTTCCAAGGTGTTAGCTTTGATTTGTAGAGTACCTAGCACAACAGGGATCCTTGTCCCGGACAAGTGCTGGTGGCAATAAAAAAAAAAGATACAGGCATTATCAAAAGCATCCTAATGACACTAAGTTAATTGTCCACACTTCTCTCCTCCACCAGAAAACAGCACAAAGGCCAGGATCTGACCATTTCTGGAACAGGATACAAATGTTATTACAGGGTACTCTCCGAGCCTTTGTTCCCTTTCAATTCAGAGATGAGGTTCTTACAGCAGCAAGATGCTTGCTGCAAAAACACTGTCAGGGAAGATATATTGCACTTTTGCTTACATTCCTATCTCCCACTACAGAAAAGCTGTCTGCTGATGGAGGAAATACTTCTTTCTAGTATAATTACAGGTAGTAATTCCTGCTCAGTGGAGTTAGCAGTTCCTCGCACACACAGCAGCACCCATGTGCAAAACTTGCAGAGAGGGGAAATCACTCTCACAGGGCACAACTCCACCACTGCTGATGGGAGCGGGTGCTGCATGACTTCGTCCCTGATTCCCTCAGAAAATGTCTCTGTGACATTTCAAACCTCCAGCTGAGACTGATTTCAGATGTGCTCTGTGGTATCTGCAAGCCAGAGGGTGAACAACAGTTGAGAAAAGTATCCACCTGAAGAAACTCTTTCAGGGGACATGAGCAAGTATGTCCCACAGGCTGGTACTGGGCAGAAAAAAGGGACTTCAAGTGTCTAGAGACATCTGGGGTGATAAGGAGGGAGTGGAGTGCCAGCAAACAGGAGGTTTTGAAGACAGAAGGCCTCCTCACACCTCTGGAAGCTGGTATGGAACAGCCACAACTGATTTTAGGAGCCCTGGGCAGCAGGGCAGATTACCAGCTGTGTGCACACCACTCGATATGCCTTGGTCTCTGCTGGGCTCCAGACTGGGACGGATGTGGCCCCTGTCTCTCTGCTGCGCTACCTCCCCTCTTTGGCAGGACCACAGGCTGAAACATCCCTTCTGCAGTTTGGTGTTAGGTAACAGGACAAAGAACCCTGGGCAGGGGATGTTGCAGAGACTGGTGACAGCAATCTACAGAAAAAAATATTCTGTATAGCTGTGTCACAGCACTCTCAAACTAGCTGGCTGCAACAAGGTCTTTTACCGTCACATACCAAGTTAACCTCGGTAAGTAGTTACCACGCCTCACCCCAGCACGGCCACCAGCCCCCCACAAGGTCTTACAGCTCATCTACTGTTTGTGTTTCTTTATCCTCCTCAGGCCAGTCCCTCTGCCGTCTTCTTGTCTCTCCTCACCCAGGGCACACTCTTTGTCCTCCCTCTGCTTCTTCCAGGTCTCTCTTCATCAGCTGTTCCTCTTCCAGACCCCTTACAGCTATTTAACTGCTTAGCAGGAACCAGCCACAGCTGCACCTTACCCACATCAGCCAACCCACCGCCCCTGAAGCCAGCCCACAGCTGTATGCTATCAATGTTAACTAACCTGCCTTCATTCCTCTACATAGCTGTCCCTCCAATGCCTAACAAAGGGGATCCTAAGCCCACAGTGAGATATCAGTTAGGTGAGACCCCTACTGCCACCGGATGACTTTTGAATGTGCGTACTTGGCCCAGGCACAAAAGGATGATGAGGGACCACCAGTTCATCTGATGGGAAATGAACAATTTCAGTCAAGCAGGGGCTGTCCTGCTCACCCATGAGGAGGGCAACACACGCCTGCAAATTTCATTTCCCTACACCGTGCAGGAGGAGCTGGGTGAGGGAGCACAGCATTGTGCTTTGGGGCATACCTTTGCAAGGAAAGGAACTTGGTCTCTCTCCCAGTGCTGTGTCCTGACTCAGATCCACCAAACCTCCTCGCTCAAGTTCTTGGGCTAGCTGCTGGAGCTGCTGAGCTACTCATAGGAGGCTGATAACAACATTTCTATCATTTTTTTCTGCTGAGAAGACCCATGAGGGGCAGTATGTCCCCCTGGTGGGAAAGACACGCCTGGAGGTTCACCTCAGCAGAGCAAAAAGCAGTGGAGGAAACGCTCTCCAGGCTCCTGGGAATGCAGGCAGGAGACTCAGCCCCAGACAAGGCCAGGGATGTAGCGATGAGCAATCAGGATTCATACAGTAACATCTTCTGCTAGAATGAGCAGCTGGATGAGATGTTCGATGAGATGAAACTGGATGAGGTATTGGGCATGCAGGAGCTTCACAGGGAATGAGAGAACGTGCATAGTTCTGTGCACCAGCCAGGCAGCAAAGGTACATTGCTGAAGCTGTTTACTGGGTGATGAGTGATGAACAGGACGCTTTTAACTCCACATATTTACCAAAGCAGGGGAACTGCTTTCTGGCACACCGAGGTGGTCATTTATCTGACCATCACCACTTCTGGGCTGGACGGGGTGTGAACTATGAACCAGCTGAGACACGGGCAGTGATATGGCTCCACAGAAAGAAAATCATTAATACTGAAAACAGAAGAAGCTGTGTCACCAGGCTGGAATTAATCCCCTTTCAAACAAGCCCTTCAGCAGGGAGAAAGAATGGCTTTATTATTTGCAAGCATGTGGCTCGGAGCAAAGCACCAGGTCATGACAGCAATCTCGAGCATGTTTCAGGTGCCATCGCTGCCGTTGGAGCAATTGGGCCGAGTCACTCCAATGGTCTTTAAAAATCACCTTGCTTTCCTCTTCATGTGAGAGAGAATGAAGGTAATGAAAGGAATGGCTACAGCAATTTGGGGTTACCTTGCTCTCTTCTTACAGATTCCCAGTGCTTTTGGAGAGCCTTAAATTATCTCCAGAGGAAAACACCCGCTTTGTGAGACACTGGAGTGCTAGTGCAAGGGCACATCTTCCCAGCCAGCTCTTTGCTTTGTTTTCCCCCTTCTCTTTGGTCCTAACCATGCAGATGGATAGGTTATATAGCATTGATGTTTACATTTTACATGTAGCTGCTTCTCTGGGAGCTGAACAGTGCCAGAAGGTTTTGATTTTGCAGAAATGCCATTGGGAGGGTAAGGCAAAGGAGCTGTGCTTATTTGAGTGGAATGAGGCTGATTTATGTTCATCATTGTGTTGTCTCCCTGCCTTGCAGGCAGCAACACCTGACTCCCACTGTAGCTCTGCACACAAGTTGGATGGAGGGATGTGAAATTACATCACTGGTCATACAGCCTTTGAGGGATGGTTGCCCTCTGATACCTGCCAGCAACAGGCCTTGTGAGGTCTACTGACTGGCTCCAAGTGGGGTCCTGAGTTCAGGGCCTCTTCCCAGGACGTCCTGTTCAGTTCTGGCTTTTCTGGGGTCTGATCTGAAGCCAGGTGAAATGGATGGGACACTTCCCAGTGGCTTGAGAAAGTCCTAACAGGTTCCTTAGAGACCTTTAAATCTGATTCCTTAAAGAAGCCTTTTAGATCTGAATTCCTTTGTAGGTTTGTGCCCATTTTGGCACAAAGTCTGTTGATTTCTCCCAGCTTCAGTACGGAAAATCACTGTTTAATTTGGCTGAGGTGGCAGAGACGAGCTGGCTGAGTGCACATAGGAAATGATAATCCTGTTGAAGATGTTCATGTGTGACGTCTTACAGTCCAAGATTATATGTTGATGAGAATGCCTTTGGTCTTGAACTCTAATGCTAAATTCTTTCTTTTTCAGTTCAGCTGCTCCTTTTTAACACTGGATTTCCTACTTCAGCAGCTGCAAAGGCAGGCTGACTAATTCTATTAGAGACAAGAGCAGTGCTCAATTTTCCTCTTTCTACTGAAGAAGTGCTTTCCTTTCATAGTAGCAAGGGCAATGTGAAGCTTATCCATAATTGAGCCTTGCTGGAAAGGTTATTCCAACATGATATCAACCTCTTCAGGTCAGAAGGATATTCACCTAGGGATAGCATTTCTCACACCCAACTTCTTTCTTTATTTCCATTAACATTTTACTGTGATTTACTGCTGCACTTGCAATTTCCAATAAAAATTCTGATGTTTTCAATGCCTTGTCCAAAGAACAGAGATGTTTGGGGGAATATGGGGGGCTGAGGAGGGGGGACCTGACACGTCTGCATGAACACCTCCACCTCCTGAGTCCCAGTGAGTGCATTTTCTGTGAGGTACAGACAGATGAGGTGGGACGTGCACGTGGTATTGCCAAGGATGGGAAGCAAGATGGATAGATGCCTACAGCAAAGCATAAAAGATGAAATATATCTCATGAGACCACAAGCCACAAGGTCCTGTTAGCACTTAGAAAAAAAAATGTATTTAAAATGGAATGTAATAATTATAGAAAATTGGACTTAGGCATTGCTGAAATTATTGAAATCCAAGCAAACAAGGGTATGAAGACATGTGTAAACCCAAAAGAGGTAGGTGACAATAGCGACCTTTACAGCCCAGGATCCTCCCCACTGATATTCCTGTCCCTCTTGCACTAGATATTCTGCAAAGCAGAGACACTCTTCCTCCTTGGAGCACTTCCTACCAACAGCCATCAGTTTAATTTTGCTGTAAGAAAGCCAGGAAGGAGTTCATGCCTGAAATTCCTAGAGTAGAGGCCATTTGGAAGAAGAGCCTTGGGGTTATCAAGATCTGGTGCAAAGCTTGATTTCTTTGGGATGCAAATGCAGGAGACCACTAGCATACCCAGCATGGCCGAATGGCAGGTGAAAGGTGAACCAGGCTTAGTGAGACAATTATAGAAGCTAATTTTCAAATGTGCACTAAAATGTGCCACTCGACCTTGAATAAACATCCATATTCACATTCTGCATCAGTGCAAGTCTACGTGCTTATAATGTGATTTCAGTTAAACAGGAAAAACTTCGATCAGGAGAGAAGCAACCCTCTCAGGGCTGCCATCCTAAACCCATCAGTTTCTACATATTGGAGGGTGGGGATGGACTTGGATAAAGCATCTGCACAATAGTTTACTGAAACACACCTAACAGCCAAAATACGGCCACTAATACCTGGCATTTAAATACATGTTGTGGTTTAACCCCAGCCAGCAGCTAAGCTGAATATTTGCAAAATCAGCATTTGTTTAGGTGTTTTACTAACTGACTAGTGCCACTATCCTGTGGCTGGCTGAAAGTTAAGACCATTTCTGCAGTTCTGACATGTGGACTGATCACTGCATAGAAATCACCGGTTTTAAAAACATCATTTTTTAAGAAGAGAAGAGACCTCATGGTTGAAATTATGGTGAGTGAGTGGAATTTCAGTCATTTATCTATTTTTTTTCCATTTTTTTTACAAAATTACACAAAAATTTGTGTAGCTGTGCCTTTCAAGGGTAGAAGGCATTTTAACCAGTGTTTGTTTCAAGTGGTAGAATAACGGCACCTCACAAGTTACTGAATTCAGGGCAGCTATACACAGGAGTAATCTCAGGAGCATTCCTAGGTCTTAATAAAGGGTCTCAGTTTTTATACTCACTTGCACTAAACTGAAATGGGTAATGTATCTATGGAAAGAAGGAACATTTTAGATCCCTCTAAAGGCAATGCCTGTCTTGAAGCGAGGGAATGAGCGACATGCATCAGCAGTGTAAAACTGCTGTCACTGTAAACATTGGGCAACAGCTTTAATAATACACTTGGTTAATAACACATATTGGTTTTCTTCTTGAAAAGGATACAGTTATTTAAATTGCAACTGATGCTAAATTTTTTCATTATTCTGACTTACTAATTCCAGGCAAGCTCTTTTCTAGCTTATAAATGGCCAGAGCACAATATGTACTTTTCTCTACATGCTACAAGAGCATAGGTAAGCAAGCAAGCTCTTGGAAGAGTTCCCCAGGGTCTAAGGATGCACAATCTGCCAGCTTTCAACGTTTCTGCTATTAAAAATAATGCTAAATTACATCAGTAATAACATTTTTTTTTGCATGCCAGGTGCCACAAGATTGCCGAGGAATATAAAGTGGCATTTCTGGAAGATGCATGCCCTGCTCCTCTCTCAGCAAGTCAGGCTTTTCATCAGTTTCTGAGAGCAGGGCTGCAAGACATCTACAACATCATGCTTCAGCAACACAGCCTACCCACGTGGAGCCAGCCTGAGCATCCAGGGCATACAGCTGCAAACCAACATCACGTGAAAGTCCTCCAAGGGAATTCAGGGATGCATAGGCTAGAAATCAAGATGGATATCCTGATGTGGGAAAGCAGTCTTTTTTTATTACCTGAAGTTGTACTTCTGAAATCAGATGATGAGTTAATATGGTGGATGGGTGGTAGTTATTGCATTGCATCAGGGGCTTGAACACAAAGATCTTTAAAACTTGTTGCCTTAATGGCACATGAAGCTTTTTCCTCTACATAAGGATATCTGTCTAGCTCTAAAGCAGAAAGGTAGGTGACTGAAGAGCAGTCCATTCATGGCAGTACAGAAAATATAGCAGACTCAGATCTCATTGCATTCCCTAAACAGATCTGGGTTTATCTGCTTCCATGTGCCAAAGCTGGATATCACTGCCCACAAGTAAAGAGTGGAAAGGAGAGGTTGAAAAAATCTTGACAAACATCCCACCTGTTGCAGCACTCTCCAGACTAGACAGCTACGACACAGTCTTTTACCATCACATACCAACATACTCTTCATGCCAGTCCCTCTGCTGCCTTCTCCTAGCCTCCCCTCATCCCAGACATGTGTCCTCTTCTCTCTGCTTCTTCCTCCCCTCTCTTCCTTGGCTGCTCGGCCTCTTAACAGAACCAGTCACAGCTGCACCTTATCTGCATTGGCCAACCCACCGCCCCTGAAGCCAGCCCACAGCTGTATGTTATCAATGTTAATTAACCCAGCTTCAATCCTCTACACCCACCAACGTGTTGGTTGTCCCATGCTGTTTACTCTGCTCCTCTGGGACAAACAGGGACTGGGGTTGAGTCTCTGGGAGGAGAAGAGCCACCAAGCAAGAGACGTCAAGGTTGTTCCTTGAAGACCAAGCCTGCATTTATACCAGTCATTCAGGAGGTCAATGATACTTCCCCTTCACGTGCAGATGGTTAGGTTAGATAGTGTTGATGTTTTCATTTTACATCTAGCTGCTTATCTGGGAGTGGAACAGTGTCAAAAGCAGAGGGGACAGAGGTGGCTAATTGCTTATGCCAGTCAAGATTGTAGGGGGCAGGCGATAGAGAGATAAATCATTTTATGAACCATAGCAATGGGGAAGTACTCTGTAATTGGAAGAGACTGAAAAAAAAATAAATAAAAAGCCCAGCTGTAATTAAAAGCCCAGAATAAATAGCAGGAGAATGCAAACAGCTCTCCTTGGTTGCCCTTAACTTCTCTGAAATTTGAAATTTATTGTCCTTTGTATGTTATATCCAAAAATCTACTGGTAAGTTTAACAAAATGGGAAGGTCTTCACATCACACAATGGACTGGCAAGGGTGCTTTGATCCAGAAAAGCACGGAGCACTTGGCCAGCTCTGACTTCTACCCTGCCCTACAGCAACCTTCCCAAACCCATGGGAATGCCAGCACTGTCTCTCCAGCACCAGCAGCCAACGGCAGGGGTGTTATCCTGCCCTTGCCTTGTTCCTGCTGCACTGATGTATCTGAGAGCACAGGAAAGAAAAGCAGAGTCATATGTGCACCTGGATAAGAGCACACAGGTAAACGGAAGGAGCACAGTGATGATGAGCTGCTCTAATAACTACCCACTGACCAGCAAGAGACTGAAGCACCATCAAACAAGGGCAACAGCAGCCAGAAACTCAACGGTCTGCACCCTTAATAGCATTAGAGAGTTAATGTTCTGGTGCTGGAACTCGACTGTTCACACTTTTAGTTAGAAAAGTCCTTGGTGTGGTTTTGGTTGTGACAGGTATCAGTGTCCCAGATGATGCCACTGCATGGTGAAGGAGTTAGAGCAGAGCAGGACCGTTCCCAACGTTCATCTTTGATGGCAATGACCCTGATGTAAGGTAAGAGAGCAGAATGGACCTAGACCATTCCTGTCCACAGGCTTCAGCGCCACAGGAAAGCCCTGGGCACATTCAATTTATTAGCAAGGATGCAGTCAGTGTGGTCTAATCCACTGGCTCCCACTTCACTGAATCCTGGACAACCAGCCATCCTCAGAATTTCTGGGAAAGTGCCATGCCAGGCTCAACAGTTTGGTCATCACTGGTGTCATGGGCAGAGTGATCTGGGATACCCAGGTCATGGCCCGCACGCCAGGTTCAGCGCACTTAGTTTTAAGTGTGGGTAACTCCCTTTGGCTTTTCCTGTGCTTGACTCTTGAGGCTGAGCCGTGGGGCACATCCAACCCTCGCTTGAATTAATTTCAAGGGGACATCTTAGGTGCACACAAACCCAGGCGCACTTGGACACACACATAGATGTAATATAGATACAAAAAATATCTGATGTAAATAGCTGTAAATCTATTTTACAGCAAACGTTGAAGAGAGTTCAAAACCCTTTGGATCAAGTTTTTAGTGAGGAGTGAGGTTCATTCTTAGTTTTAGGGAAGAAATTACAGCTTTCCTGCCATTGTCAGCTGATCTCTGTGCAGAGCGGAGGTGGCGTTTGTGTTTTGCAAATGGGCCTGGGCTATTTGCATGGAGCTGCAGCTCTTCTCACTGTTGTTAAGCTTCCTTTGAAACTTTCTGAAGCAGTTTGTTTACACTCACCCACACAGAGAATGACACACTCCCAGGGCTGTTAGCAACACACGTCTGCTGGGAAGCCACACAGGCAGCAGCAGCCACCAGACCTGAGACACCTCTCAGTGCCTGCACCAGCTAGCTCTTCCACCCACCCTCCCTTAGACAACTGCAGGGACACTAATGCACCTCGTCAGGGGTCTCACCTCAATGAACAGGATCTATCCTTTGCATCAGTCATCCTAATGCACAGTCCATGGAGGAAAGGGAAAGTGAAATCTCAGGTCAGGCAGCAGTACCAAGAACAAACAACCTTGGGTCCCTTAGTCCCAGCCTTGAGCTAGGGTGGCCTGCTCTTGCTCTGGTTGGTGTTTGAGCATGAACAGATAGAAATGCAGGTCCTCAGCAAGGATATTTGGTCATGAGGCACATCTGCAGCTGGGAAAGGGTACAGATGTGGTGATGCGGCAGCCTAAACTGCACTGGAGTTTGTCCATGTCTTCAGCACACAACACTACCTCTGCTGCCTGCAGAGGCACGCGGAGGGTTTCTCAAGCTTCTTCCATGCACACAGAAGTCAGGACAGGCTTCTGCAGGAGGTGAAGGGAGTTGGAGGGCCAGTGTGCATCACATCTTCCAAGAGGTCTGGCAAAGGGTGACTCAAAAAACCCAGGATCCTCTATGAGCTTAAGCAACATTGGCAGCCACATACAGGAGAGGTCTCTATCACGGTCGCTGCTAAGGGAGAGCAATATATGACTCCTTGTGGGGTAACAGAAAACCTACAAGAGGTTTGGGGAAGAGGCAGGACAGGCAGGCAGACTTTGCAGGTGCACCAGCCATGACAATCCTCACTCCTTCCCCAGGCTCTCCCCTGGCATTCCCTCAGCAAGTTCGCACAGCTGGTGGAGCGAGCGCCTGCCTCTTCCAGGCAGCAGTCGCCTGGAGACCTCTGCCAGTGCTGCCCCAGCTGCCCCAGTGGTAGGACAGAGATGGGCCATCTGTGGGGCAGACCTGAAGCGGCCCAAGGACAGGACACCTCCAGGCGAGTTTGAACCTCTGGTTCCATCTTATGAAGCAAAGTCCAAATGGTGTACAGGCTGCTTTTTTGGTAACCAAGAACCCAAGTAAGGACTGAATGTAGGACTCCCACTTCATATGTGGTGATCTGAATCCTTGGAAATCTCCTCTCTAATGCTGCCAGGCTTGCAGGAGAGACCACTCTTTGAGATACAAAGAAGCTGGAGATCAGCAGTACTGCTGTCTCTCAGCAAGTCTGAACCAGAAAAAACTAAGAACTTGCATATCATGAAAGAACAGACACAACAAGTGAGGCCAGGCTCCCCTGTACCTGGTGTCCAGCAGTGGGAAACAACCGATGCCTTGGGAAGTGTAAAAAGGCAGGGCAAGAGCATCACGCTGCTTCCCCTAAACAGTCCTCTGGTCTTCAAGGAACACTGTGATGGAACAGGAGTGATTTAAAGATCTCGGATCCCTTTATTTATTTTGTTACTTTGTTCATTTCTTTTTGCAGTGAAGACCTCAGCAGAACCATCAGCCTAGCTAACATAGTCACTGACAGATCTTAAATATTAATAAACATAGCTGCCTTCTGTAATTTGAAGTAATGCTCCAGGTCGGGGTGCTGCAAAACCAGCTGTTCGCTTGCATGATCTTCTGGAGGAGGACGTGCATGTCAAAAGGGGGATGTGCAGAATTTGCAAAAGAGGGTGATGAAAATAGCTGTGACTGCTGGTGGAGCACAGACTAAAAGTGCTCCTGTTGTGAGTGGGTGAGTTGCAATGGAGGAAATAGCTGTCAGCTGGCATAGATACATAGCCCCAACAGCCCAGAAATACAGAACCCCAAGGGGGAATTCGTCATAGCTCTTTCTTCACCAGTAAACTTGCAAGGCAGAAGCTTAGATTTACAGAAGCAAACAGCAGGGCTTGGCTGGGAATTTTCTCTCAATGTGTTTTATGTTTGTTTGGCTGCATATGGAGTTTGACAGAACATGACTGCTCTCTGTGAAGATTTTCCTGGGGATGTGCAAAAAACTGCTGAGAAAAGGAAAATACTTCAGTTCCAATCCTCTGCTGCAGTGCTGCTCCGAGGCAGCTGCAGTTTGCCTGCTGAAAGTCTCCCTCTCATCTGAGGACCAGGGTCCTCACCGGGATGCCTCTCCACCATGATGCATTGTGGCCAGGAAGCTCTGGGATGTTCCTGCAGGGAGTCCTGCCAACACTCCAGAACATGAATACAAAACAGGATAGAAACATGTAGACTTTTAGCTTCAGGCTTAGGTTTTCTTTTCTTTTGCTTTGCCTAGTGCATTCTCATGAAAAGATTTTTTCTTGTTATTAAACTCTTTTTTGCAGGGAGCTAAAAAAAAAGAAAAAGCATTCTGCTTTTGGACTAGCTGTCAAACCCTTTTTGATGGCCATAAATATATCTACATAGCCTGCTGGTATGAATTGATAACCATTCTTAGTCATTCACTATGGATTTACTGAACATTTGAAAACTCACATGACAGTTTTCCTCCTGCTGCAGGAAACTACCTTTTCTTTTCAGAGTGTAGGGAGTTAATACAATGAAGCATCAAACAAATAAATGTTACTCCAGAAATACACAACTTTGAACTCAGCAATCCTGCAAAAGCCGTTTAGCTCACAATCTAGGAAAGTCACCAGCATTGTTCATTATACACCATTTCCACAGGACATCAGACCAAGCAAATCTGAGCAAGTTACAAATGTGACAGAGCTCTCCTGACAGTTTGGTGAGATTACCTTCACCGATCAAATGACACAAAACCTGCAGGAAGAAGTGAGACACAGAACATCACACAAAGATGAACACTATACTCCAAAGCAAGTGAATCAAACAAAGCCGGATTGTGCAGATGGCACAAAGAGCAGCTCACAGATAACAAGAATAATTCAGAAGGAATTATGGAGTCCTGATCCATTACTCAGAGTATAGAACTTAAGTTGAAAACTAAACCCTAGAGTCTTAAAAGCACTTTTCTATGGCAAAGGGAGAACCGTCACCTTGTAAAGCAGGGTCTCCAGATCTGCAAATTGATTTTTAATCATCAGACCCACATCTTCCCATCTCTTCCTTGAAAGCGTTGAAAGTTCAGAAGTGAATTTCATCCTAAGGCAAGTTTTTGAAGTCTGGAAAGACCTCTCAGGATGGAAAGTTATTTCTTTGCTCCAGCTTATGCAGAAACTAATGGTGGGAGGAAACAGGCACCAGGTCTTTACTGCAAACTCTACCCTGGCCCTTGAAGAAATGAGCTTCTTTTCAGTTCCATCCGCCTGCCTCTGTGGCTTGAAAGAGTGCTGGCGTATGCTTTCTAACAAAAATTGAGTGGCAAACTTGACAGGAGAGCAAGGAGACGCCTACTGCACAATTTGTAAACAGGCTAGTTCAGAAAAGCTGCAAGCACACCTGTTGTCAAGTAGCCAGTAAACTAATTCAAGAACGAGATGGCTGCTGTGTGAAATTAAACATTTTCTTTCCACTGAAATTAGTTACAGAGCAGAGAGCAGAGGCATGTTAATAAATCAGTTCCAGTGTATATCAAACTGGCATAAGAGAGGGTTTTAGCAAAACCAGTTGTAAGCTTGTAGAAATCTTAAGCTCTGCCTACAAAAGCTGCAGAGCCATTCTAGACTGTTCCTCTAAACTGTTCTCCATTCCCTGCCCGCCCAGTAAAGCAGCACTGCATGTCCCCCTCTCTACCTCCAGAAAGATTTTTCTAAAGCCAGACCCAGACCTGCCTCACCGCAACCTGGGACTGAGGAGTTTTAGCCAACTTGGAGTCGATGTGGAGAAGAGTTTACTCCCTCCTTGTTTGCACCTGCCTGTCACACACACGGAGAGCGTTCCTGCATTTCTCCCTGTTCAACTCTTGTTCAGACTTTTTCTCTGCTCTGCAGCAGTGAGGAGCCTTAGCTGGCGTTCAGGCGCTGGTGACACTGCCACACACTGAAAATGTAGGCAACAGCATGAAGGAAGGGCTGGCACAGGCAGAGATAATAATATGTATTATGCTGAATTTTATGTCAAGACCAGAAGGCTCTTTATTACAGGATTTTCTTCTTTACAGCTCCCAACAGAGCAGCTAATGCATATATTAGACTGTAAGCCTCTACAATGCGATCTATGTAAATCACAAATACAAAGCCATGTAATGTTCCCTCCCGTGATCCAACATCAGCACTGTCAAAGCCAAGGGGGGCCCATTGCTGCTTTCACTGGCATGTCTTCGCTGGCAGGATAACTCCCTTGCTGGGGCTGCACCTCCCAAACCAAGTGGCTGGGGCAGCCGCTGCTGGAGAAGGGACCAGCAGCTCGTTCTGTGGCAGAGACACAGGCATGAACACGGGACTGTGTAAACAACAGCCCTGCAGCGTCAGCCCCAGAAGTTCCTCAGTTGTCTCCTGTTGGAGGTACCAGGGAGCTGGAGTCTGAGCTGAGCCCTGGAGAGTGGGAACCCCAAATGCCTGAGTGGGACCCCCCAACAGCTAGCCAGCAGTTACCGCTTGGAAATGTCCTTGCTGGCAGGAGAAACTGAAAGGGATTCAGCGGAAGGGATTTTCTGAGGATGGGGTGAAGCTAGTAGAAGCAACCAGGGGTATCGCCGGGCTCAGCCATTCCCAGTATAAGATGTAAGAAATTCTAGATGGTGAACAAAGGAAGCACCAGGAAAAGTGTCACCCTTGACTTTAACAACCCCAGAGGACCTGCCTTTATTCCTAGCTGGGGGTTTGCACCATAAATTAGTTCCCTGCTCCTAACCTGTACACAAACCGCCCAGCGCTGTGGTGTCAGCACCACCATGGAGCAGTAGCTGGTGGAGTTTGTCACTGCACCACTGGCTTCCCCTCTGAGGTGGTAGGTCATCGTACCCCAGTCTTGAGTTCGAGGAGGGGGGTCAACTGGCCTTCAGCCATTTCTTGCTCATTTTCTCACCCGGGGCTTGAAAGGAGGGTGTGGAGGGGGCAAGTACATACACCATTGCCTGGGAATGCTTGCAATCCGGGACGCTGGTGGCGTTTTTTTTGGATAGTGGGGATGATTGTGCCTCTTGCAGCACCTGCAGGGAAACTGCCTGCAGACAACTCTTCATTTCACACTCGCCTCTGAGGAAGTGGCTTCACTTGCTGTGAAAGACGCTGTTTGAAGACATTTCACTAGAGGAAAACTGGCTTGTGAACCAATCAGGAGCCCTGGCTGCTGCAGTGATCAGTAGCATGTAATTTCATGCTAAGAGGCATTTGCCTCCTGAGGGCCATGTTAATGGAGTCCGACTGGGGGTTGATTTGGTTATCCTTCGCTGCTAGGTATACAGATATCATTTTCCACAGGCAGGCAGGCTGCATGTTAATGATCCTTCCTCGCAGGGGCTCGGAGGCGGCAAGCTCGCACAGAGATCCCTGCCACAGACAGCTAATCAGAGAAGGCACAGCATCCCTGCGGGGGTGGCTTGGTGGGAGGGCAGCTCTCCCAGTCACTCCTGCTACAGAGGGGAGGCTTAGCCCCTGCCTGCATGCTGCTGGGGCCACATCAAAAGTGATCGTGGTGGCTGAGGAGTGAACCCATCAAGCGTCCCGACAGCAGAACAGATGCACATCGCCAGAGATGCACCAGGTCTTCACGTACTGTCCCGTGGACAACGATTTCCAGTGGGTTCTCATGACAGTAGAGAACACACGTGGCCAGAAAACAAGCGAGCTGAAAAGGTAACTGTCCAAAAGGACGTGCTGGCATTTGCTGATGTAGAGCTGTAGTGCCAGCTCCTGCAAAAACACTCTCGGGACAGCAGCCAGAGGACCTAGGCTTGCAGTCAGCAGTGACAGCAGAGATGTCAGAACACCAGTAATGAACGCGCAATGAGGAGAGGCAGGGAGTGTGACTGGCTCGTGTGCGATTTCAGCTCCAACAGAGAGGTGCTGCGGCAGTGCACCTGCTGAATAAACGTACCGCTCGCCCATAAGGCACTTAGGAGCCCCAGATGTGAGCTGGTATGCCCCAACCCCACAACCCTGAAGGATGGTCCCTGTCCCACAGTGATTTGACACGCATCCCTCAGCCTTGTCTCAGGGGCATCGGGGTCCAGGTGTGCCATGTCAGGTACAAAGGTGCGATAACAGACCCTTTCTCCTCCACCAGCTTTTTTTTCAAGGCCTGCCTCTGATACTCTGGGTTTCCAGCAGATCACCTTCCTTTCTAGCAGCTGTATTTTTGGCTGTTCAACCCAAGGTGCTTCCACCAGTCACAGATGCCCCCCCCTGCACCACCCCCCACCCCCCCCCATCAGGGATGCTCTAGGGCTTTATTATTCCCAGTGGGTTCAACCAGTGGTGAACAAAAAACAGTAGCTCTGAAAAGTAATCCACAAAATCTGTAAGGAAGTCACCAAAAGCGACACACGACAAAACCATTGTGGGAAGTGATGTAAGCAAGAAGAAATGGGGGGGTCATGGGTAGAGCCAGAAACAAGCCCCTTCCCTATGGAAAGGCTCGTCCAGCCCAGAAAAGCGGGATCTGTTTCAGCCTTACTTGATGCCACGTGGCGCTGACCTCACTGGCATTGACTTCATGGCTCCTGGTCTCAGTCCCAGGGTGACATACACAAATGACTAAAGAATATCTCAGTACTCCCCATTCTTTAAGAGAACATTGTGTCTGTCTCCAACGTGGTTTTCTTGTTTACCATTCTAAATAACAACCCGGTGGTGGCAGACAGATGGGCAAGATGAACTTAAAGGTCTTTGCCATGCCTAATGTCTATGATTTTATGAGTCATTTCAGCCAGAAAAAAACGGAGATGAAATGTTTGAATGGAGCTAAAAAGACATGACATCATGGTTCTGTTTCCTTTCTTTGGAATTAGCAATAAACTAAATTATGCTTAGCTGCTTATCATTAACAAAAAAATCTTTAGCTTGCTTTCTCCAGAATATGTTTCCCCTCCCTCCTAAATCAATTCAGATTCAGAGAAAAGCAAGAGGCCTTCTCTTGTGTACACACAGCAGAACAATCTGGTCTTTGAGCAAGTAATAGAATTTCAGGCATCACAAATGAATCAGCAATGTCTCAGCCATATGTACATCCAAATGCATGTAAAATACTTAACTGCAGCCTTCAGCAGTGCTTTTTGTTCTGGCTGCTTAGTCGAACAACCTGTCCTGCTGGGCTGGCTAAAAAGCCCTGGTGAGGTCTTCCTGGCACAGCTGTTCGTGCCTTTCAGGGCGCTGCTCTCGCTAGCACATTTCATTTATGAGGTGAGAAGTCGGGATTTTCCTCAGTGGACTTCACGACACAGTGAAACTCGTGGTGTCACATAATTTGACACAGAGTAGTATTCATCTGCAAAGGGGCCTGAGATGGTTCAAGGACTCCATATCTTTCACAAGCATCACACGGACAGGGGCTCACCCCCCTCCCAGCATGTGCCTCTCCTTTCTCCACGGCCTTGGAGCACAGCAGCCTTTCCTCCCAGCACAGCCTGCTCCCTCCTGACACCTCCTAACCTCAGCCCTGCTCCAGGCCTTTGCTGCAGAAAAGGAGGATCACAACCTGCCAAGAGTGACAGAAGGAGGAGCATTGCTATCTTCTGCTTCTCCCATGCTCCGGCACTGGTTGAAGCACTGCCTGGCTATGAGAACGGGTCTGAGACAAAGACACAGCAGCAGACGATGGCAGCCAGCTATGAGCCGCAGTTTCATCTGTAAATGCTTGCTGTGACAGCACAGGGATATTGGAGTGTAATTCACCTCCTCTTGAAAGTTACCCCTTCACTGCCGACAGCTCAGTGACTCTTGAGACTCTACGTGAGGAGAGAGGAGATGGAGCCTCCCAACGCAAGCACAGGTTGCGTTAGTTGACTTGCCCCTTTTACAGTGATTAAAATGCTGGCAATTAAGAACTTCCCAGCTCATGTCAAGGTTGCTGCTTTGAGTTTTCTTCTCTGCCCGTCTCCCAAAACAGACTCCACGATACTGCTATGCATGCGGTGCAAAGAATAAATAAAAATAGTTACTATATATAACACAGTATTTCCTTCTGTAGCTGCAGGCTGTATAACCAACCCCCGAGATGTCAGACCTAAACATTACATATTCCCTGTGCTTCTTGTCTTCCCTGCATTGCCAGAGCTCCCTAATCAAAATGGACAGAAAACTTTTCCCCATACGGGATCAGATCTATTCCCCACATAGGGATTTTCCTTTTTCTCCTTAGAGGACTCTCCCTTTGTCCTTGTGCTTTGCAAGGCTCATACCAATGCCCTTCTGACCCTTCCAGCACTGTCCCTCATCTCCTCCACGTTTTCTACCACAAGCTCTCCCACTCACACTAACAGAGCAATTTATTTTCAGGTGTTGACAAGCATAGGCTGAAGATAAAAGGCAGACATCAGACACCAAACACCAAACATCAAGGCATCATCTTAATTTACCTTTGTGACCAAGTATGAGGATCTGCCAAAATGGCAATACAGCAGCAGATCTCCTGGTCAAAGGAGTAGATGGCCATTTCCTCCTGCTGCTGAATAACTCTTCCGAACTATTCACAGCCAAGTAGGTTTCAGGTCTTACGATATTTGTCACCTTGTGCAAGTCCAGACATCACAACTCACCTTATCCGTAACCTCTACACACAGGAATGCCTTCCCAAATCAGTGTTCCGTGTTTCCAGGAGACCTCATGCTCCAAATACCATTTGTCCCACCTCTGCAAAGGTAGAAGGATAGGTACCTGTTGTCAGGGCTTTGAGTGCAGCAGTGGGCTCAGCCAGGTGCTGTGAGACTGCTTCCTGCGATGACGAGGACACTGCCCTGCCTTACTGTCACCCCGGCTCCCTGTTCCCCTTCCCCGGTGGAGTGGCCCTGACCTTACTGCTCCCCGAAGCCTCTGGGCAAAGATGCTCACTGAGAAAGTGTTGGCATGGGGTGAATGGAAGTGTGTGTGGAAAAAAAGGTATCATATAGCCTACCGAAGTTTTACCCTCAGATTTACCTATGCCTGTGGCATCAACTTAAGGTCATTCTCAGTATTGACATTAGCATAATTCCCTGCTCCATCTGGTCACCTGGAAATGGAAGCTCTGGGATGCCTAACCTGGATGCCCAAGAAAGATCTAAACTAGACAACATTGCCATCTCTGTTCAGCAAAGGAAATACCAAGCAGGGTGCACAGTCGTCACCACTTGCAGCAGCACCACTGCCTTCCATCTCCCAATTCTCTCCTTATTAATGACACGGTCACACGGCGCAAAACCAGTTCCTCCCAGCAACCCAAGCAGTGGTACAGAGCCACATCCCTGTGGGAGCAGGGAAAGCATGCATCCTCCTGTTAAAACGAATGTCCCCGGACTGGACACCGAATAGGATAAGCAGGTCACATGTTTGCCAGAGATTACAAATGGTGGTATTTCTACATTTTACCCTTGATCCCCAATGCAGCAATTGCTAGGAAGAATGATCTTATTTGCTCTGCCAACAGATGCAAGCACATACGGTGAAGACTCCAGGTTGGTGAGGTACAGGCTGGTAGATTAAAAGAGAAGCTAACATACTGGAAGGGTGATTTAATGCTGACAATACTGTCACCACCCTGTGCTCATACTGGAGATAGCAGATGATGCACATTCTGCCAAAGAGATTTCACAGAGGTTGTGATTTTCCTTTCCACAGAGCTATGACAGCAATCTCTCAGCTTAATTAGCAATTGCCGAAATATGTCACACTTGGTAGGAGGCAAATTATTTTGGCCTTATCAAATCATTTTCAAACATGCTATTTCCTTTGTGGTCACAAAAACATTACAGCTTCAAATCCACAAGGGAGCTATTACAGAGGAGGGTGAAATTTTTTTGTGATAACAGCACGGCTCTGTAACAAAACAGCAAATGCAGGGAAACAGGAATCTCTGCTGCAGGTTTCACTGTGACACTGCTCATTGTACAATCGTTCAGGTCTGGCTGACTTCCCAAAATGAGTGGAAGCAGCTATTTCCCCCAAATCATGTTATGGCAAGCAGCAAGTCAACATAGTCTTCACACGTATCCTATTTTGAAAGCAAAACAGAAGCTCCCCTAGCTCCCACTGGAGCTGCAAGTCTGATCTGCAACGTTGAGAGAAGTTCAGATTCCCACTGCCTGACTTTTTTCTCCTAAAGACGTCTTGATTTTATAGGCTTGATGCCAAACTGTGGCATCTTTTGCATCTAAAGCTAGAAACCTCAGGGTGACTCTGATGGATACCCCTGTGTGAGGGCTGTGGGGTAAGGCCACCGAATTAGGAGGCAGAAATGCAACAGTGTCAGCTCCTTCATATCTTTATATATATCCTTATTTATGTCTGTTAGGACTTGGTAGGAAACGTGGGTCCTGCAGGTCGAGAACAGAGATAGTGTGAGATTGGAGGCAGACCAGGAGGGAGGACTGGTCTTGTACTGGAGGCTCCAGCCCAGGCTCCCACCTCTGTAAGCCTGGAAATTATACCAGGAGCCAGGCAGCGATGTCCGATACTGCATCATGAGCAACAGTCGGGAGCCCAGCCTAAGGGCAGGTGCCTGCACTGGCAAGCCTGGCCTGTACAGAGGAGACGGTTGTTTCTCTTCCTTCCGACTGTTCACCCCTTGGATTTTTGAAGAACTACCTTGCACTTTTGATTGTTGCACTCCCATGAAGGACTCTGTCGAATGTCTCAATGGCTTTTGCTGTTCAGAAACCTTCCTGAATCCCTACTAAACACCACACCACCGACTGACTCCTTCCTCCCTTTTTTCTAGGGGGGCTTCTCTGATGAGCCAGGTAACAAGAGAGAACAAAAATCTCTCATCCTCCTTGGGTTTGCTTTTGTCACTTTTTGCCTATGAAGTGGCTAACGAATACAAGGTTGCTTTTTCAATGCTGATGAACAACTCAGCAGCTTGAATCCCACTGGCTTTCAATGGGATCCATGTTCCTCTTCTTCTCTGGGGTGTAAAGATAAGCAGAAAGGTCCCTGCCATCAAACGGCAGGTGCTAGTCTCAGCACTGAGCAGCACACTTCCATGGACCTGCCCTGCCATGCCTGCTCCTGGCGGGGCTGCACGGGCTGCTCTTTCCCCTGAGAGAAACAGCTTCTGGTGTGCAACACACCGTGAAGGTCAGACTTATCTCCCTTCTGACCCAGCCACAGTCAGGTGTCCCTACTTCAGCTCTTCCAGGACTGTAATTTAGGTGGTTCTCACCCATCCAGCCCAGCAGCATGCAGGACAGCACAAGAGGAGAGTTAAGTTCAACCTACAGATTGGCAGTGGTGTAACTGCACCCAGCAGGACGCCGTTCTCTTTTCCAAGCTAATTGTAGCAGAGCATGCCAGCATATTTGTGCTTCCTGCAGGACAGATTACTCCCCTCTACACATCCTCTTCTATCCGGTAAGATCTTTTCTGGTATAAAGGACATTGATACTAAGCTTGCATTACAGGGATGTGCTGCCTGAAGTATGCTGCTTTAATTAAAACAGTATAACTTCTGCTTGCAATTAATCCCTAATGGGCTTTGAAGATTGGATCGTTCATTTATCCTGGACCACAGTAAATGGGAAATTTTCGATTTAAGGAGTGCTGGACCCAAGGGGCAGAGAGATCAACGCCAAAGCGTCTGGCATCTGACTGCGAGGATAGCAAAGCAGGGAAAGCGAGGCTGTACAATGGCCAGAGTGTCTTAGTCATGGTCCCCTTCCCCGGTCACCCTGTAGACACCCCTCCTCTTGTCCTCTGCAAATGAAGAGGAAGCAAGACTCAGGCTCAGAGCTGTACCACAAGCCACCTCCACACCAAATCTAGCAGAGGCACAGGCAGCCTTCAAATGCACTTACTGCTGCTTTATGCATTGATAGATAAAAGAAACCCAACTGAAATATATGCCATTATTAACTGCATTGAAGGTCAAATCACCATATAAATCCAGGAGAGTACAGGTACTTCCAAAAGCAAGCAAGTGCTGTCACTGCAGTATTCTTACCACAGCTTGTTCCTGCTACCAGGAGGAGCAATGTCCCCTCTCAGTGTATTGGCAAAACTGCCTGATAAGGTAAGGAACATCTAGAAATCATCAACATTGCAGAGATTGACTGGTTTTACTTAGCCTCCCATTTCCTGAATACTGGAAGTGGTCATCTGCCCAAGCATGGCGTGTCCTGGGTGCCCTGCCATTACGGATGGGAGGGATCCTAGAGAAAGGCCTCATCTGCAGGGAACTGCATCATCAGGAGACGCAGGAATGCTCTTAAGACCTTTCCAAATGAAGGCCTTTCTGCTCCTGAGACCCCAGTTCCCCCAGTGAAGGGGAGCCACTGTTATGCCCCATTTAGCCATAGTGCATATGGCTGAACTAGGTCTCGTGTTCACACCAGAATACAGGAGCCCTGAACTGAGACACGCATCCCATGCCACAGGGAAAAACTGCTCCTTGAGCTTACCTTGAATTTTGTTTAAATGATACTTCATTCTTCTCTGTTTTCACTATTTCTAAGGAACGTTAAGAAATGCATGGAGAACATAAACCTCCACTTGCAGTTCATGAACAAAAAAACAGGCAAATAATGTTACCAGTTCCCCAGGCTGAATCCAACACCCTGAAATACTTTGACATTCTTTGCTGTTAATAATGAAATGCAAGGGAACTAATGCTGCTCATTCCTTTTCCAGCCAGAGTGCATACATGCACTGGAAATCTCTCTTGATATTTGTTTTCCAGTCAGCAGACATACAAAGCGTGTTATGGTTTTGTTGTTATACAACACATACGTTATTAGAAATGGGGGAGGGTGTCATCAGGCATCAATTCTATAACACAACTAGAATCAGAGTATCTGAAGGCTTGAAACAAGGCTGACAGTGGGAAAGATGCTCAAGTGTTGGCCAAACAAAGTGAGATATGGTAAGAATAAGAGCCAATGTCCACATGATTTAAATATTCATTTTCATTGTGGGGACACTGAAAGTCCTGGGAAACAAGAAATTTGTGTCCAAAACTCTTTAGGAGCAGCCCCCGAATGCCACAGGACAAGGCGGTCTTCACCACGTTTAATGAAGGAAAGCTTTCCAGTGCAGGTGAGACATGCTGAAGGCACGTCAGGAAGGGCCAGGTGATGCTCTGGGCGAGCCCAGCTGCACTGAGCCGGCCCGGCACAGCTGCGGGTCCAACCGAGACTGGGAGGACGCATGGAGGCGTGAGCAAAGAGTTTGGACAGCCTCTGGAATAATGCTGTGGCAAGGTCCCATAAGGTCACTAAAGTTCTTGCTTTACAATGGCTTCTGTGTAAGTGAGGGCTCCTAATTAATTGCTTAATTAATTGTAGGCTGTAGAAACCTGCTTAGAACAATGCCATCTGTGCGACAAGGTCAAGGAACGAGGACACATTCAGCACAATTACTGAGTGTGGTGTCTGAATGAAATTCAGAAATCCCAGGCTGGGACAACTACTATTTAAATGAGTTCAAAGGCCCACATCTCTGCACACCAAATCCCATTTCCTGAGTTATCACACCTGGGAGGATCTGGAAGTTGCTCTCTCTGCTGTTATCAGCCCAAGGACCACCTTCAGCTTTTGTAGCCCGTCCTTGCCTCAGCGAAGGGAAGAGCTGGCAGCAGCCACTAGGCTCTGAATCACAGGCAGGGAGCTCTCCGCCAACTTTTGGTCCCCATTGTGAAGGGGGAGACATGATTCCTTCTAGAGGTCGCCAGTCAGGTGTCTGAGCAACAAAAAGTCCAAATCCCAGCCAGAGGAGGCTCCCTGAACAGACCTGGGGAGGAAAGATTTCCTCTTTCCTGCTCCCACTATCACATTTCCAGACCTTCTGCTAGAGAGAGCAGCTGTAAGGAGAGGTCCCTCATGGCAATACACCTGATGATGCTGGGATGGACACTGACATGCATTGGACATCTTTGGGACTGGGGACTGGGAATTCTGGGCAACAGCTGGTGTGAACTGCAGCCTTTCTCCTGGACTTCATGACAGCAAAGCACTCGCACCAAGGAAGGCAGGCTGAGGAATGGCATCAAGCAGGGATTGCCAGCTCCATCTCTCCTGCCCGATGCTGTGGCCCCTCTTCTCTGATCTCTGGCCTTGCTGAGTCCCTCTGTGAACATGTGTGGACCTGCGCTCACCCAAGCAACCCTGACTCCTTCACACTTCTTTGAAACAAGGTATGAAATGCCAAGATGTGGAAATATCATTCATAACTCCTTGCTCATCGTGCCCCATAATGAGCGCATTTTTATACTAAACTGGCATGGGGGAGGGTAGAAGAAAGATTTTCACAATATTAAAAAAGTGGTGTGTTTTTTTCCCCCAAGCACATAAAATAATACATTAGTTTTATTACCAACAGTACATCATGTATATTGATAGGTGCATTTTAATGTCCTGCCTACCTCTGTGGATACAGCTGGAGGCAACGCATCCAGCAAATGCTATTGTTAAATTAGGAAACAGTGTTTGGGAACAATGCAATAATATTAGATAATTAACTAATCTTTCACTTCTTAGAGAAAGATTTCAAGCATTTTAGGCACAAATGAAACAAGGGCTGGAGACAGGTACCACAGAGACTGGTACGAGGTAGGGTCAAGACTCTTACGGACTGAGGCCAGAGCTATTGAAGGAGAGTACCTGCCTATCTGTATGCCCCAGCAGCCCCCATCTCTAGTGGCTGCCTCAGGGAAGCTGTTCCTGCTGGGCTCAATATTTTGCCCAGAGTCATGGGAACAAAATGCAATCTCTTCATCTACTTTAATGGGACAGGCTTATTTCTTGTTGGTCTTGTTGGCTCTCAAGCTTTATGGCTGGCATGGACTTTACAGGGGTCCTCCTGGACACTGCCACCAGCAACAGAAACCTGTCCTTTACTGTGCTACCTTCCAGGGTCCCATGATACGACTCCTTTCTGTGTTTTAGCTTTCACTTGAAGAAAGTCTCGCACTGAAGTGGGAAAGTCTGCAGGCTCACTGCTGGGACAGCTGTGTTGCTGGAAGAAAACCTCAGTGCATAACCACTGGGGAGGAGCATGATGCTCGGGCGCAAAAGCTCAACACTGGGAACCTTCTCCCTCCGGGATTTTATCAGTTTATGCAACAGCTGTGTTCCTTTCCCAGGTTCTGTCTTGCAATAAGTTCTGAGACTCAGCTATTTTGATATGATGGATAATCCAGTGTTTATTTTAGGTTGAAAAGCATAGTCATTACCAGTGAAAATGGCAGTGCCCAGTTTTAGATACAAACCGCTCAGCTGCAGGTAGGTCCTAGTCCATTCCTTTTCAGCTGGTTCTTGTAGTTCATCCGAAAGTAAATACATGAAAACTTTATTTCTTTCCTGCTGCTGGGAAGGCAGTCAATTCAACAAGGAGTTACTATTTTCTGGCAGGCATCTTTGGGTGCCTAGATCACTAGACTCAAGTTTTCACTTCAGTTTTTCTGCAGCCCATTTGAAAGAGGTATGTAGATTGTAATCAGAAGTGATCCATTCACTTTGCTGTGCATCCAAACAAAGCAGTAATTCAGCAGCTCTCACCAGAACAGCTGCTGAAGAGATAGCAAGCTGTATATTCAAGATTAGAGTATAGCCCTGGGTCTCTGGGACATGATGATCATCTCTGAGTGGAAGAAAAAAATACCTGAATATTCTGCAGACTGATAAAAGGTTAATCTTAAGTCTTTGCTGTTGAAAACTTCCATCCATTTACTGCTGCATACATTAAACTTCAGAGATGCGTGCCTCCTTTCATTTGTTTTTGTACTGGAAAAGGGTGTTGTCACTGTGCGAGGTGAGAGAAAGGTCCATTATGTAAAGAGCACCCAAAGAGCTACTCTAGACATACACTCTGTTCTTCTTGCCACAGGAGAATTCATTTACTGCCTTGGATGAGAGGAGCTTCATCATGTCACCAGGCTTCTGAGGCAGCCACTGAAGCAGCACCCGGAGCTTTCTGGCTGTTCTGACACCTGAAGCAGACACTGCAATGGCCAGAACAGAGGGACCATGTTCCATTGCTGTCTCTTCTTCTCTCATGCTTCTTTCAGCAGGGTCACCTACTAGGGAGGTGCAAAATCACATGCCCTGGTTTTGCCTTGTACTGGGAACATACTCCTTCTGTGTGCTCTCCTGGAATATGATCTGTCCTGGACGCTACCTTTGCAGGTGTGAAAAAATCAAGTGTTTAGCTGGGATATGCAAGGATTACTAACAAAAGCCCCTCTACGTTCCTGCTAACAAAATGCATCCTTTCTGCCTAAGCTAAAAACCACCAAAAACCCACTACCTAAGACTAAAAAGTTGTTTACGCTTAGTGAGAGAATCGCCCAAATGTCAGAGGGCCTGAATCCCCTGATCGATTCCTGTGGAAGATTTGTCACCCTGCTCTTCAGATGCCTATACCACACCTGAATGGCTTTGTGAATATGCCAGACACACCAAGCTTAGTGGCAGGCGTGCAAGTAACCTGTGGAAGGTGCACTGAAACAATCCTCGCTGTCTCATAAGCCTGTGGAATAATGAGCCAATAGATGAGCAACAAAAAGTAACAGCAGGATGAAAAGAGGATGCCAGGAGGGAATAATGTTTTATACCCTTGGAGCATGGTATTGATAGGTCTCTGGGCTTTGGCTGGCTCAGCATAACGCGTGAGGCATAAACGCCTGGCACAGAAAAATTCACATAGAAAGTCTGCCATTGTGCAGGATGCTCTTGCTAATAAAAGAGACACCTCATCCTCTCAGACGTTTTGACTTGGTCTCTTCCGTCCCAAAACTTCCTTGTCATTAAACACCTGCACAATGAACTAAACTCTCCAGGGAATGTTATTTGCCAGCTACCTTTCCAATTACTTAAAATTAGCTTAAAGGCTAAAGCAATCAGGCCATTCATTAATCTAATCCCTTTTTGTAGCTGTAGTCCATGACTTGGAAATGCGACCGTAAGATCCAAAGGACAAAGAGGAATGAAAAGGAAATTATACAAGACACTTGTAAAGTTCCCTGGCCCAAGACCTCAACCACAGCACACTGAAATCAGCAGCTGCTGACACACAACGCACTCTGAACGGCCGCTTTCTTGTGTGCAGGAACATCTCTCTTCCCAGGAGATGTCTACCCCGAATGGAAAGGTTGGCATGAGCAAAGCCTTCCCAACTCAAGCCACTGGCTGGGAGCCAGCTCCTGCCTGGAAAGCAGAGAATTAGAGGTGCTGGTCGTCGATAAACCCCGCTTGAGAGTGGCTGTCACGGTCTGAGGCAGACCCTGGGGAACCAAAGGGCCACGAGATATCCTCTGCCACGCTGTCCGGGACTGGGCTTTCCCTCTCTGAAAGGAACGGAAGCTGCAAGCCTTGAAGGTACTGAACCCTGTGAATTTCTGCACAGTGGTTGCACAGACTTTTTGCACACGTGAGCTTTTCGCAAAGCCAAGGGATGTCACCTAAATGTCCCTAATCAGGGGCCAGGGACATCAATTTCAGAGCTGCTCTTCCAAGAATAAGAGATCCAACACTCTCACACAGCAACATATGTTCCTGGCTATCTCAGCAGGTAGTCTCTCTCTCTCTATCACAGTTAAGAACAGCAGCCGTGCTATTTTATGCTGGCACAGGCTGTGCCGTTCAGTATTCACTACCATCCTCTGCCCGGCACAATCTGCCATCTGCCTGATGGGAGCAAGGGGAGGAGTGTGGACAGGCAGCCAGCAGTGACCTCCTGCAGACCAGCCCTTGTGAATACAGCCCCGTCCGTGCCCTGGCCACGCACGTGCTCTGCACACCCCATGGGCTCGGCATTATCCTCCCAGCATTTGCCTTTCACGCTGAACCTGCACAGAGACACTCTGCATCAAGGGAGAGCTCCAGCCCCACACAAAACTGTCCTGGTTAGGACAGAGGTTATCACACCCATCTATTTAGTGCCCATGGTCGCAATCACCTGCTCCATGAACATGCCCACGTGTAGTCACCACGGCAGAGAAAGCAATATCCATGTAATCTTACATTTAATCCTTCTGAACATGGATATCTCTAACCTGCCTTTCTTCAGGAAGGACCTACCTGGAGGAGTAAGCTGGCCCTACCCAAGCGATCACAACCCGTGCCATGCTCCTAAATTAACTCTGGTCATCACAGCCTCTCTCATACTCTCTGCTTCCCCATCCAAACCAGCATATTTCCTTCTTCCTGATGTTCTTTTTTCCTCCTCAGAAGTGCTGAGGGATCCTCACTCTTGCTACTGGGCAGACTGGGTGCCTGAGCCCAGGTACTAGAGGGATCCACACTGCACAGATGTGTGTGTGTATATATATATATATGTATATATATATTTGTATGTGTGTGTCTATATAGATAGATATTCTCACTGGTGGACCTCCATCCTGCTCAGACAAAGGGAAGAGAAGCATGAGGCCGCTGGTGCCGACTGCATTCATTGAGTGCTCTGAGTGTCATTCTGTGACCTGTGTGTCAAGCGATGTATATATGTACGTACGTGGTGTGTGTGCACGTGTGCTCTGCGTGCGTGTCACTGCTGCGGGTGCATCTGCAGCCTTGCTGCTGGCTGGCCCTGCAGGCACCGAGCGGCAGCAGCTTTGCCCCTCTCGGGCTGCTGAATCTGGCATGGCGTGTTCTCCTCGAAGAGACTCTGCCTCTGTGCCTAATGAACGTGCATGGCCAGCACTTTGCTGCTCACAGACCCACTCGTGGTGCTCAGCCTAAGCAGACCGGTGTGCACAGCGCTGCTCCCTGCTCGGGGGCAGACCCACTGCCAGGGTGGCATCAGTCGTGCCCACAGACCTGGCGAGGGCAGGACGCCTGGTCACACGCAGCCAGTCCCTGCCCCAACCCCCTGAGCGGACGAGGCCGACGAGGGGTGAAGCCCATCGGCACAGGCCGTGCCCCCCGGGCTGGGGCTCGAGTCTAGATGCCAGTCAAAGCACAAGATATGTGTGTCTGAAGAGCCATATGCAAGTACAAGGCAGCTGTCTTGTGGCAGCTAAAATTATGGTGTCACTCAATGATCCTGAAGCGCTTATCCTTGCAAGCACTGCGTTTAACAGAGCTCACACATATGCACTCACACAGAGACAGTTTGCAAGCAAAGCTGTACGAGCAGTTTGCAAGCGATGTTCACCCCGCGTTTCCTCACAGAAAACCTTGGTTTCAATCGTTTCAATCTCCTGCCAAACTTCTGGCCTGAAATCTAACATGCCAGCCCTCCACAGCTATCCTTGTGTGACAAACGTGGCTGCTAAGAACGCAGCTCTTTCTTAAGGTCATCACTGAGGCAAAGTCCCGGATCACACAGCTTGCCCCAGCGAGAAGCTGACCCCATGGCACCAGGGTCTGAGTACCACGGGCACCCAGGGGCAAAGTCATATAGGCATGGACTGCCCTGGTGCTGGTCGGGGGACCTGACCTTCCCTGTGAATCCCTGGCTTAGTCCCCTCCTGGGTAAGAGAGCTGGAAGAGCTGGATCTTCTGCACAGAAGTGAGTGAAGGGGGAGCAATTCCCACCAGCTGAAGAGTTGGCATGTGAAGAAATAACAAATATTGACTAAACAGAATCTATATACATCAGCTATTAAGACTGAAACGGGCTCAGAGTAACTCATAACTCATGTTGTCTGCCATCTGCCTTGCAACTGGGACACAGCCTGGTGAGCAGCGGACCTCCCGGGGCCAGGGCTCTCATGCAGGGACAGTGACCACCTCGGCCACCTCAGCATGACACTGGCATGGAGCTCTGCTGGGACGAGCTCTGCCACATAAGTCCTGAGCCACTCCCTGTGAGGAGGAACTCATTTTGACTTATTTTGACTCATTCCTGACACAACAGAGTTTAATTGTCCATGAATTTATTTTAACAGGAGGGAAAGAAATGTGTGCCATGGTATTGCTCTCATTCCTAAAAGTAAATGCAGGGAGAAAAAGAGGAATTGGACAAAAAGACCTTGCAGGATTAGTAACCTCCACCAAGCAGGAATCCTGACAGGCCCTTATCAATAGTCTGATAGGTTTAACGGTAAACTTGACAAGACAAAAAGATAGGGTTTTTTTAACTTTTCTCTGACATCTGAAGCTTCAGCCTTGCCTACAATCTACAAAGCCTGTAAAAATGAAAACTGAGGTACCTACCTGGCTCCAGATGGTGGAGATTTATGAAAAAATAAATGAAATTAGTTTTTTTTGATCAGACGCTCTTTGTGGAGGAGAGTTTTATGGTGAAAGGCATACGAAGTTTGTATTTTCCTCTGCAAAGTCTTCCCTGCAAACTGCACAACCCCTCCTCTGACTGAGCCCTTCAGACTCAGCTATAAGTTAGGAAAACACCTAATCCAAAAACTTGCAAGCCTAAAAACTCATATGACCCATTCATAGAAAAGTGGAAAATTAGCCAATAAACACTGCCTGCTGTTAAAAATCAGAGTACTTGGAGACATTACCCATCCCAAGAGGTTACCCTCAAGCAGCGGCCTCTGGATGGACGCAAAGCCCCTGTATTTTAGCTGTGATAGCTCAGGTGAGAGGAGGAGCTGGGCATCACTTAGCATGAACCAGCAATTCCAGGAGGACACCTTGTGCCTGTGAGGCAATGGGAGTCACGTCCTGATCTCACAGTCTAAAGAAGCAAGCATGATGGAAAACGGGACAGGTGGGAAGAAAATGGCCCAGTCCGGACAGCGGTTTATTGGTAGCTGGGAGAAAGAGCAGGACTGTGCAGCCACAAGCAGTGGACGTAAGTCTTTTGGGGGGGGGTTGTGGGGAACACAGAAGAAAACAGAAAAGATAAAAAAAGAAAACCCAGAAGTTTTTGCTGTAAAACAGTGGAACTGTAAAAACCAGTTTCTTCAAACAGAAGAAAGTAACTGAGCAAGTATACAACGCACAGTGATGGTCTCAGGCTCTCCATTTTGCTGACAGAAGATGAAAGGCAGTGACTCAGCATTGCTTGGGATAGGGAGGTCACCAGGTGATGCCCTACTTGTGAAAATCAGATATCCTAATGGAAAGGCACTGGTTTTGCTTTCATAGACTGCATTTCTGAATGCACTGTCTCCCCCTGCTTGCTCAGCTCAACCTGCTGCACATCTTCACTTCCACCACGCAGGCAGACCCTGCACAGCTGCATCGTCCCATATGGATGGCCTCCAAGAAGCCCTAAGCCAGCAGCACGTTGGCATGAGTCTTGGTGGAAGCACTAAGTCCCACACAGAGCAGAAACAGCCCCTGCAGGAAGAATGCTGCTTTTATGGAGCACAGGGAAAATGAAATCATTCCGTTTGTAAAGAGCGCCTCTGAAACCCTAAAGCATCCATCCTCGTATAATTCTTTTGCACCATGATACAGACATATCCAGCATAAATGTACTGCCAGGTGCTGCAAGAATAAACTGAAAGCACCTGTCCCTTTGGCTGGAGCTGTACTGCAAGTAGATCTTCTGCAAATCAGGCCTTCATCGGTAAATACACTGCACACCTAAAGAAGGTCAGTTTTTTGGAAAAAAGTTCACCACAAGCACTAAATTCTGGCACAAAGAATCTACCCACCAACTTCGAAGTTCCTGCATGTTACAATTTTTTCCCCAGAGTGGGTCTCTTTAGTAGAACAACTCAGGAGACTTTTGAAACCATGAAATCTTCAAGAGCTCAAGCCAAAAAATAGGTCTGAATGCAAGCACCACGTGCTGATCTTTTAGTTTGATTTTTTATAAAGGATGTAAAATGTTAGAGTACCCTTTTGTATTAACAAGAGATCTCAAATATTATTCAGGAGTTTAAATTAAAAATCCTATATAAATAGAAATAGCATGCAAATAGGATGTAATGTTTTACTACGTCACATATGAAACATCGTTCCAAATGGTTTAGGCTCCAAAGTATGAGCTGGTACCCCTGTTGGTGTCAGCTTAGCCAGGTGCAGGGTTTTGCTGGTTTACACCAGATATTTTAGCTAGTTCTCAGCCACGAAAAGTTTTGGCCTTAATTTTAATTTCATTTTTCCACTGGAAAATACCGATTTGTTGGTCTTGGGGTTTTGCAGAAGAGCCAGTTTCAGTGAAGGCTGGTGGTTGCTCAGGGCCGTGATTCACCTGCTGCAGGGAAGGCGGTCAGCGAAGGCACCTGCCTGGCAACGCGGCAGTGGGCAGGTGGATGTGCCCGTGCTGCTCCATCCGCAGGGATCTGACCATCTTTCTGCAGGAGGTTTGGGAAATGAGTTTGCAGCCGATTCAGCTGTTGCAGACAGAAAGCTGAGAGGAGAGACTGGAGGAAAGGAGCATACAGGGGTGGCAATATTATTATTATTATTATTATTGTTAGTTGTAGTAGTAGTTGTTGTTGTTATTATCATTAAGGGGGGAGAGATGAAAGATTTCTACTTCCAATGCAAAAAAAACCAAAAAGCAGAAGTCAAAATGCTTCAGAAACACAGTCCTTCCTCCTGGCTAGATTTAGCCACAGCTTGCCTTGCTGCATCCAAGGGGTCAACTAAGAACGAGTAATTTACTGTCCCTCAACCTAATAAAAGCAAAGCACCTGCCTGACCTTTCTTACTGACAGCTCCTAGTTTTAGGCAGCCACATTCAGCTGTTCTCCATCATCATGCTAAACCAGACAGCACCCAAGTCTTCTTTTTCCAGGGCCTAAATCCTTCAGCACAACATCATCACCATTCCCTGCTTTCATGTGGCCTTTTCCACCTTCCTTATGCTCCTGTTGAGGTCTTACGGATTCCTGCTGGCCGCTGGTTCACAGCTAATGTGGATGCCCTGTCCTTGATAGACTGGATCTCAGTACATTTAGCTTCTCAGCCATACAGCTTTTTAGTACTTATTCATGTTGTTTGTTTCGCATTCACTGGGCTGGGCTGGGCTTTCATTGCTGGGATAAAACTGGCTCGCCATCCCCAGGCCTCCTGAAGGAACGCCACTGTGGGAAATGAATGGATGCACTGCTTTCCCCAGCGCAGAGCAAACACGCTGCGGATGGTGACACACTCTCAAGCCCTCCTTGGTTGCAGCATTGGCGAAAAATCTCGCCTAGTCCACATGTGTGAAGAGACACGGCCATGAACATGCTGGTGAACAGCTCAGCCTAGAGGACCAAACAGCAGGATCCTAAAGCGCATGCAGATCCCACCCAGTGCTTTACTTTTTACTGTCACCATCATCAAGGCAAACCCCTTGACCCAAACGTGAGAAATCAGCAGCATTCAAACAAGGAAAACTTGTTTTCCACTGGACAAACTTTAATTGTCTCAGAGGCTTCCAAGTTCAATGACAGGCGCTTCACGTAAAGCAAAAAATCGTAGTGCTGTATCTCTTTCTTTGATATTGAAGACTAGGATGCTTCAGATCTGAAGTGCCTGCTCTGGCCTGACAAATACCCAGTGCTGGCAGATGCTTAGAGCAGGCAGATTAGAAAGACAGGTGAGAGGGTGAATGATTTTGGTGAAGTACAGGCTGTAGTTTGCAATAGGCACTGCTACCACCAGTAGGTCAAAATATAAGCAAGTGACTGATAAGACTTCCAGTGTGACTCCTTTTCTGTCACGTTCCATTATCTGCCATGCTGGGAAACTCAACAATACTCTGCAAGTGCTTATGAAGACATAATTGTTGAAACAAATGACGGGGCATGAGGTGATTGTTGGTTAAGCACAGGCTGGAAACCAGCAAGCCTGCCTCATGAAGGAAACAAACCAAAACACCAGTAAAAAATATTTCTGTATTAAAATTGGACAAGAACAGACTGAGTTAATTTTTCAGGGGGGAAAGGAAATGGCTCCTGGAAAGCAAATTTGCTTCCACAGAACAGAAATTATTGTTCTGCTCATGGAAGGATATTACCTAGCTTGCTTTTCTAGATGATAAACTTGGGAACCAATAGATCAGTTTTCCCAACGGGAAATCCAAGTGTTTGAGATAGCGAGGGTGATTTCCACCCAAGAGTCATGTCCACAGAAAATTTCTAGCTGGACACTGTATAAGCTGACATGGAACCTGACCACTGACAACTAAAACCTAAAATGTTTTGTAGAGTCCTCCCTCAGAAAGTATCTCACAAGACAACCACCACTATCGCAGGGACATACTGAGGTGGGGAACACCCTGCCCTGTGTAACTGCCTCCCACTACCCTGGAGAATGTCTTGTCCACATCTGGGTTTTGGCGAACTTTCCCTGCTTGTGTGGGGTGATGGCTACTCCATGGATGCAAAACTCTGGTTTAGCAGGAGATGTTTTAACATTACCTCATGAGACAGGTAAAAGGCAGCAATTCCCAATGGCCAGAAGCAGCAGAGCATGGAGAACACAGTGAGGCCGAGATGATCTCTTGGTGGCATCATCAGGAAATTGTCTTCGCTTTCAGTGTCACTTGAGTAATCGCTCTGGAATAGCAAGGGAGAGAGAAATGTAGAGGTGCTGGTTAATAATATCATTATTTCTCCTCTGCCATGGGTCAAGGCTGTGATCATCCACCCATAAAACTCTTCCCAGCCACACCAGGGCAATTCCTCAATGTCAAGACAGGCCTCCAGCACTCACGGTAGAAGGCTTCTGGTGACCCACGCTGGGGTCTCTACCCTGCAGGAGTCTCCAGACAGGGCCAGCTCTGTCTGGAGTACCTATTCATCAGGGTCTGTGCACCCATCCTGCTCAGCCGTGGCCCCACAGTGACAGGACCACAGGAGTCAGCCTGCCCTCCTGCAGTGCCCACACCAGCCGGAGCATCCTTCAGAAGGGCTTCAGGACTGGGACTGTGGCCATGGCACATCTCCCTCCCTGCCCTGCTGAAAGGCTCACCGGGGCACTAATCCCCCGTTTTAGCAGCACTCGAGAGACCCGAACGCCGTGTCTGCACCAAAATCAAACAGGAGAGACGGGGGAGCCCAGCTCAGAGGTGGGGTGTCTCTGCACATGTGGGGTGGGACTGCAGCTGCCCTGCCAGCACTGACACTTGGGGAAGCCCCCCCAGCCAGGGCCACCAAGTCAGTGCTCTTCTCCCCTCCTGTGCGCAGCACTGGCCAGCGGGCGTCCTTGTGACCACCAGGGGAATCTCTGTTCACTCACTCCATCACAGCCTCCATCACTACTGCATGAGCTTGAAAGCAAGAAATGAGAAATGACAGGAGATTTTGGAAGTCACCGCAGGGAGCTGAAAATGGCCCGTTTTACATGTTCATCTTTCATGAATGAAGAAAAGAGACTCTAGCCAGACAAACCAGGGTCAGTCGAGGTGGGATCTAATGCAGAGGGAACCATAAGCATCGGGCCCCTGTATCTCCCAACTCTTCTGGAAGGTCAGGAGAATGTCAGCCAGGTATCATTCACTGGGAACAAGGGACAAATATGGTGCAAACCTAAGCATAAGGAGCCAAGATAACAACAGCTGAAAGAGGGAAAAAAAAAAGCATGAGTTGCTCCAGCAGCAATGAGATGCTTTGTTTTATCTGTGATTTACAGTGTGTAGGCAGAAGCGCCCACCCAGGCATGTTTCTCAGATGCCCCATGGTCAACCCTGACCTAGCAAGTTTCTTTCCTGGTGATGACTAGGACTGGTCCACAGGGGACCTGACTGTCCTGCTCCTGAGCTAGTACCACTCTCCAGCAGAGCAACAGTAGAAGAGAGCCTGCTCTGGTGGCTTCCTCCTCACCTTCAGGGAGCCCGCATGCAACAACAGGCACCGAGGCTGTGGTCATTCCAGGCTTTGGAGTTACAGCTTTGATGTGAGAAGGATCCTGCAAAGCTTTTTAACTCACCCTGGGAGCACCTCTAGCCTGAGACAAGGTGGCCAAAACTCTTTGCCAATACCCCTTTTGTAGTTGTGCATTCTTCACCGATGGTAGGGAAAAGCAATATCTCACTGAAAGGAAGACATCTGTGTCACGTTTAGAAACTTACTCTGTTGGGCATAGGTTTTGTGTCCCTCTTAGAAACTTAGCAATCTGTTCAGGAGCGTCTGGCCGTTGGGCCAGAACAACTGCTAAAGCTCTACCAGCAAGCTCTAAGGGAGGAACTCCTGAGGAGTCTGCTAAGTGTGCGAGGCAGGGAAATGAGCCCGTGCACAAGAAGGTAAGTTTGTAAACCTCCCACTGGTGAGCCATGATGGAGGGATTCTGCCCTCTTCAGACACGACGCTGGCTCCAGCATCCTCCACCGCACAGCCACGCCTAATTGCAACACACAGAGGGTATTTACACAGCGCCTGGCCACTGCAAGTCGGGCTCTGACTTGGAAACACATCTTTGTGCTTTGACACGAGAGATGTAACCTCAGCCAGGTCCACAGTCCTTCCCCTCACCAAGTGAGCTGCGCTCCCTGCATCCAATGTGAGGTGCTGCTGTGAGAACAGATACCTATGCAAATGGTCCTGTACAGAAATGACGCATTCCTGGAATTACTGAGCACACAGTGAGGATTTGCTGCTCCTGATGGATCCTTTGTAGCAAAAGCAGTTACTGCAATGACAACAACCCTCCTCAGCCTCGCTGAATACTGCTGCGTGTCCCTCGCCAAGACGCCTGGGGTTCAGCTGAGAGAACAGTGCAGGATAAAGCAATCTCAGACTCAGTTTATCCACAAGCCTTTACGTGGCTGTTATGAGAAAGAGGTGACCTCAGGAGTGCAGGCAAGACTGGAGTTACCAGAGATGAGGCTCCAGAGGACACCTCCCCAGAGCATGAATTCCGGCAAAAAGCACAGCGCCCTGCCCAGATGAATGGATTTCAGTGAATGACAAAGAAAGCAAGCAGCTCTCTGCTCTCCTCTGCACTGCTCTGCTCTCCTGTGCTCTCCCCTTCCCTTCCCTTCCCTGCCCTGCCCTGCCCTGCCCCTCCCTTCAACTACCTGCTTCAGCTGACAGCAATGCTTCCTCAGCAAATGTGTGCAGAGGGGAGGGGAGACGAGGATATTTAAGATGGGATACTGACTCAAGTAGACACCCCATTCGTGGAAGGACCATGGCTTGGAAGCAGGAGTCACCTGGCACAGAGCAAGGCTGTCTGTGCACAGGGTTGGATGCAGGGTGTCCTCTTGGGACTCTGTTTCACGAGGCAGCACCCCTGAGAAGGGCCACTAGACCAGGCTGCTCAGTCAGGAGCCAGCAGAAAACAAACCTCCTCTGTGATGCACCACAAGAGGAACAAACGTGATGCGTGGAGAGGGAAGGAAAGGTACCGTACTACAGACATGTACATAACAGGTCCAGTTCTGGCACCACCATTTCCCAAGTAAGTTGGAGAAATCAGGAATCAGAGGCAGGTACAGACATCATGCTGCAAAAAATCATCTACACAGGAAGAAAGTGGAGAAGTCAACTTCACATGTAAGATAAACTTAAGATGCAATTTCATCACAGTCTGTAAATGCCTGCATGAGCAGATAATTTCTGATCAGAGACAGCTCTTTCATTTGGCAGAAAAGGAGAAGAAACCGTAGCAACTGAAAGCAAAGGAGATGAAGAGCAGACACAAGGTGTGAATTTTTAAGAGATGGTGATGAACACTTTTCTGCAGTTGTAATAGGTTTTCCATTACATGAAGCCCTTTCTCAAACCCAGGCTAGCTATTCCTAAAAGCTACGTGCTCTGCCTCAGCCGAGATATTATGAGTGAACAGAGGCTCCGCAGCCTGCCATGGGCTGCCTGGGGCAAACCAGAGGCTCGACCCGATGGTCACATAGTGCCTTCCAGTATTAAAACACTAGGCACACTGGGGAAGTCAGACAACAAGGTCTGCTGTGAACCACAGCTGCCAGCAACCTTCGACAGATATGCAGGAAACAGCGCTTTTGGTATTAATCCTTTTTTCTTTCAAAGCAACCAATTCAGCAATGTGTACAGTCTGCATACAGAACTGATTTCTGGCATGGCCCTGTGGGATCTGTTTCAAATCTGGATGGTCCAGTGGTCTGGTTTGGACAAAGACCAACACATGATGCAATGATAGTACATACTGTTTCCCTCCACCCAGTGCCTGTTTCGGTAATGCAGTTAAACGTGGTGCCCTATTCTGACCAGTACTCTGCATCCCTTTGTTCTGCCGGCGGTCTGAGTGACGGAAGCAATGCAGGCGATGGAGGCAGCGTGCTGAACGGTAGCTGTCCCACCGCGGGCTGCAGTTTATCACTGCTCTGTCTTAACACACTTACTCATCACTGAGCAGTGTCTGGCTGATGCTTACTTAAGAGGTGATCTCTCTGAAACCTGTTCCCGTCAGGGATTTTACTTTCTTTTTTTTTTGTTTGTTTTGTCTTGGTGATGTATTGTTTGTTTATCTTATTTTGCCTGTTTATTGATTTCTTCTTTACCATTTTGAGTTTTGCAGTTGTTTCCCTTAGTTGCTCCCCTTCAATTTCAAAGGTATTTAAACGATCCACAATCCACTAACCCTGACCTGGTCCTGATCCTCTTGTTTCCCCAGCTCCTGATCTAAATTGCCTTGTCAGTCCAGCAGCCAGCCTTGCAGAATGGGTTCACAGAGGTCTCTCCTGGCTTGGAAAGCTTTTCCTATGTAACCTTGCAAAACCAAAATGTATCAGGGGTCAAAAAAACCTGGCTGCAGCTGTCCAAGCTCATTCTTGCTCCTGTCTCCTTGGATTTTGATCGTCTCCCTTGTGATGTTTTCTATACACCCTGCCTGTAGCTCATCAGTAACTTGCATTCAGCACGTTGCCACTGGAAAGGGGATAACTGCAGACAGCAATAAGCACATCCATACTAAAAGAGCCCAGCTGCCACCGTCTCCTAAATCACAGCCTTTCTCTGGCAGAGCAGTAATCACAGCCATAAAGTAAATATCCCTAATCTCAGTGTGAGTGACAGGGGCTCCCTACAGCCCTTTGAATTCACGGGGAAGGCACGTGTGTACGGCAGCACACTCGCGCCGTGCCGATGGCCAGCAGCCCCCGCGGAGGGGTCCTCTCAGCAGCTCACAGGGTCAGCGGGTGGGTGAGAAGGCTGAAGCTGTGGCGAATGCCTAATCGCTGTTACTCCCTGTGGCACAGGCATCCCGCTCAGGGAGAGGAGGACCTCCGCAGCCTGCAGGCACAGCGGTTCCTGCCAGGAGAAGCAGTGCAGCCTGCTGAGGAAGGTGAGGGAGCTGCCCCCCTGCACCGAGCCACCTCAGCAGGAACAGCAGCAGTACCCGGCTCAGGCTGGGGCAGGTGGGGCGACCCCTCACAATTGTCTTCCTTTTGCTTCAGGGTGGACAGGTTCCTTTGGGGCGCTGTCCTCAGAGAAGCGTGTCCCATCCCCACATCCTGCAGCTGGCAGCGTGCGGCTCACCCAGAGCTCCTGCCTCTGGCGGGCTGGCGCCCAGGGTCCTCGCCGCACAGCATCAGACCGGCAACTCAGGGACGTGACGATGAGAAAGGGAACCGCTCTGGGCCCTGGCTGCTATTGACACGATTCACGGGAGGGCACCTGGAGACCACTGAAGGTGACTTCCCAGCCATGCTCCCTTCACCTAGGCCTGGCTAACAAAGGTTAACATCCCTTGGCAGGGCTCAGTATCTCCAAACTCCAGTGGATTCTCCTTGAAGGGAGAAAAATAAATCGAATGCAAATTAAGTGCAATCACTTGTAACCTGGTAATAATGTGCCTGTGAAGGAATCTAGGGACATAAAGTGCATCCTATGGGGTCAGAGCAATGGCCCACTGAGCACCATGCTCTGCCTCTGACACAAACCTGGACACTTTGCAGTCCGTCCCTTGTGCTCCCTCAGCACCCACGACTGTCCTGTAAGAGGTGTTAGAAAGAAAAGTGTTGCCAATCCCTTTTAATACCACGGGACAAAAGACCCACAACACATCCCTACATGAGCTTGGGCAAGACATTTATTATATTGTTTTCTTCAGTTCCCTGGGTGCAGAATGGAGAAAAAACTGTTTTCCCACCTCACAAGTGCGCTGCAATGACCAGTGAATCCATTAGTGAGAGCAAGGCGCAAGACCCTGAAGGGAAACGGCCGTACAAGCAAGTACCTAAAGCGTGCAAGACCTGCCCTGGAAGTCATCTGTGATACAGCCTCCCACGTCTGCACTAGGCTGCCTCTTTGCCTATGCTTCAGAGCTTTCTGGAAGGGGAAACCCACCATGCTCAGCTTCCCAAGGGGATGTCCAAGCATCCTTTCTGGATACCTGCTCCCAGGGGAGGCTGAGGACACAAGTAGCTCAGGTCTTATCTGTGCAATGCAGGACCATCCAAGCCTGTGCAAGCTGGAAGCACTGAGAGAAAGCACGCAAGTGATTGCACTGGATGTGCATAAACACCTCTAGGACCTTTTTTTTCACATTGCAGAAGAAACATGAGCAGGAGATGCTCAGGAATGTTGAGTAGAGGGGTTAGAGGGAACAGGACATGGCTTTAGGATCCACCTTCTATCTCTACACTTTCATGCTCACATTCAAAGGATGAGTTACACAGCAGCATGCAGCAATTTGTAGGGGAAAAAAAAGAAGGCAGGTTTAGCTTGAAAGCACTACATTTCCTTTCTTCTTTCACTCCCCAGAACATCCTATTTATTTCATTTTCAGAGACTGTTTCAGACATTGCTGGGAAAAAGAAAAAGGGTTTTAAGAGAGAGCTCAGATGTATTCTCTTATGCGACACATATGAATAATTTAATTTGCTGCCATCAATAGCTTGAGTTCTCTAAATAAGCCATCTATCTAGAGGTTAGGAGGAAAACTAGCAGGAGTGTAATATGACAAATGATGTTTCCGGATAAAAGATGGCACTGCCTTTACACATGAACTCTAACAGGAGGGTATTTCAGCTAGCAATTCGTGTAATATTTCACTGCCGCCACATCTGACAAGTTGTCTGTCCATTAGTTGCTGCGTAAAGAACTCATAAGATATTTATAAGCATTCCAGAGATACCTAAATAGGGAATCATTTGATTTCAGGGATGGGCACTGAAGAGAGAAGTTTAAAGCTTTGACAGAAAGCGCAGCCTTCTGCTTTCATGCCTGGTAATCGCTGGAGCAAAGTGTGGCTGTATATGCTAATAAAAGCCATTTCAGAAATGTTTTTCCCTCCAGACAATTATGATTTTCATAGGCAGTATGAATAACATTACACCAGGACCTGAGAAACCCTGCTAGTAAAAAAATAAATAAAAGTTAAACATGGCCACATTGCTGCAGCGATGCGCAGGACCCCTGCTTAGGATGTCCCCTGCTCCTCCGCTACATCTCCCAGGTTCTTCAGAGTGCCCAGGCCGGGGGAGCGAAGAAGGTCCCTCCTTCTAGCACCTTGTCAGAGATATTCCTGGGCTGGACAGACCCATGCTGACAGGGATGACAGGTAACAGAGCAGCGGTCCTTGCAACCTGGCTGGGTCAGCTCTTCAAACCCAAATCAGATCGCTGTCAGCCAAAATAGCTGGGTTTTTTTTTCAGAAACTTTCCCTGGGGCAAAGTTTTCTGCAAGAGAACAGCAACCTTTCTGGTTATCAGGAGCCCAGCTCTCTTCAAAAACCAAACCCTGGCAGAAACACACTGACCAGCAGTAAAGCTATTTTCTGCGTGTGTCCATGGACTCCCACAAGTATTGCATGGAGGGGGTCACTACGAAGGGATGAGTTAGATTTTCCACATTTCTGAGAAGCTGAATACCCAGTCCTGAAAACCCCTAGGAAAGCACTCAACAATGAGACAGGCAATGCCAGGCGGATGTGGGGAAGAGAAATGTGTGGGGAAGAGAAATGACTCACAACCCCAGGGCTGCTCTGAATCCCAGAAGGCATTTTACTGAGATGCCTGCATTGGGAATCCATTCACCTTGCCCTGACATGTGAAGAACAGTTTTCAAGACACAACAGCTCTTCTGCACAAAGCTAATGTTTGTAAAAAGGCCTGTTTTCTCTCAGAACGACATGCTAAAGCAGGTAGGTTACAACAAAAAAACGTTCCAAGAACTGAGCCCTGATGTGCTTTTATACTATTCAGCTCCCGTCCCCTGATGAGCTGCGGCATGACAGTCAATGTGGCCAGATACTCAGCAACACGCTCCGCATCCTTGATGGCAGAACCAAATCTTTCAAGGATCTTGCAGTGGAGCAGCAAAACCTTGCACCTCTGCTGGATCAGCCGCTCTCATCGTTCTCTTTTTAACTTCTGCTCCCAGTCCTGGTGTTAACCCTTTCCACAACGCTTTGGGTCTATTAGCAATTTTAAAAACCATTTGCTTCTTGTCAGTAACTGGTGGGGAAAAAAAGCTTTCTAGTGATCCAGACCTGTGCTCACTAGAGTGAATCACCAGTGCTGTGTGATTCAGGTGCTGGTTTTTTTATTTGGACAGATAGGCAAATTTTTTGTAGTTAACAATCCGGCATGGTTCATTTCCCTGCTCAGTGACTGCTGCCCTCAAATACTTCTCTTCCATACCTGGAGTCTCAACACGTGAAGCTACGTCTCTAATGAACCTCCGTACTAGCCAAGCCCAGGAGGTCTTCACACATCTGGCCACATAGCTACAGCATCTGTCCGCATGGGAACCAGAAGAACACAACACAGCAGTCACCTTTTTTGCTGGTCTTGTGCTGTCAAATGCATCTCTCCTCCCCACCTTTCTGTATGACCAGCCACAGCTGCAGAACTTGGACCTTCCTGGGATTGAAATTCCTCCCCTGGCTGAGAACCCTCGTGCTGAGCGCAGCTGCTCAGCACGTTGGTCATTTGGGTCTGGTTCATGGAGAAACATGAATATCTCAGCACTGCATGGGGCTGGCCAAGTAGCACAGCGATGGAGACTGACACTGGGCTAGAAGCAGAGGCTTCGAGCAATTCTAGCAACGCGTGTGTTTCCAGTCAGGCGGGTACTTCCTCAGACAGACCTTGCCTCATTTTCTCCTCCCTTGCTTCATTCTCCTGGTGGAGAAACCCCAATACAGAAGAGAGGGGAGGCACATGGGTGAGCACTTTGTGAATGTTATCCTCTTCTGAGCACTTCTTGTTTGTAGGTCAGGATGGCTGCCCATACACCTCTCTGCTTATTAGCAGGGTAACAGCCCACAGGGTTAAGTGAGGCTGGGAATCCTGATGCCAAATGCTGTGTGCCCATTTAAGATGGGATACATGTGACCTTCTGGAGGCTACAGTCCAGAGAAACGGGTCAGAAAGAGGAGGAGCCAGGAAAAATGATGCACACACTGTCGCACCACAGTATCAGAATTTGAAGACTCTCCTTTCTTCGCTCGAGATCGCCTCAGGGGAGGTGAAGGGTGACATCACTTTCCTCAGACCTTGTTTTACAGGTGGTTTTCTAGAAACAAATGTTCTCTACAAAAAGTTCATCAAGCTCCTACAGTACCACTCTGAAGAGGCACCCAGACTGAGGGCCCTACCTTGCAATGGCACCTTAAAAATCCCACCAAGAAAAGGAGAAAGATTTTTAGTATAAAATATGTTTTCCCCGTTCTGCTTATTTTCCTGGCCTTTTTCAGCCTATGCTCCAAGAGCTGGCTAAAGAAGGGCTTGCTAGATTCGGATTGACAACAGGGAGACAGGGTTTTTTGCTGCCTAAATGTCAGGCCAGATGTGTTAATAACACCATTAGGCAATTACATGCCTGCAGCAGCCACATGCATCACTACTGCAGGAGAGAAACTAGGGCAAAAAGGCAGCAACTAGGGATTTTGTTTTGATTTAGAAAACGAGACTTCCCACAGCCAATTCTGAAATGCTGGAGAAGGGTGTGATTTGAGCTAACACCCTCACATGCCTCCGAGACCAACTTTTTGTTACCCTGTGGAGGCACTGAATGCTGCATCGGTGACACACCCAAGGAAAAACACGTCTCTTCCTACCTTATCAATACCGAGAGAAAAGAGGATAAAAGAGAAGCCAGGCTCTTGTTGGGCTGCCCCTGTGCTGATCGCAGGGTGAGATGCTGGTATTGCAGCAGGTGAAAATGGAAGTTTTAGGACTTGTTAGGTCTCAGTGGAGAAAACCCCGGCAACAAAGAAACACGAGCAAATAATCCCTCCATCTCAACCTGGACATTCGAGCTGAAGCTGCGGCTTTGCTCCAGACAGCCAAACGCTCTTTGCTAGGTCAGGAGTCTGTGACCAGCACTGGAGAAAGTTCTGGGACCAGCAGCGTTATGCTCACCCTCCAATCCCCCACACACTGGCAAACACAAATCTGTGCCATGCTTGGGCAGCTGGCTTCAGCCAAAACTAAAAAGATTTTTTTAAACAAAAAATGCATCATTTAAAAAAGAATGAAGTTGATTTCCATAGTCTGCCCCATTTGGAAAACAAAATGTACCTTAATTTATTGTGAGCCAATCAATGAAGCATGGGAACCTAAAAGAAAACATCGCATTTGGGATCTAATGAAATGCTTCACTCCATCACAAAAAAATCTTTGAATTATTTCAGAGACAGGGGGACTCATTGCAGATTGAAACCCAAAGACTTCTGATTTTTTTGAAAACCAAAGAGTTCATTCAGAGATAGAATTGTTTCGTGTTTGAGCCAGTACGCAAAACAATCTGCTTTATGTCTAGCTCAAGTCAGGAGAAAGTAAGAGGCGATGCTGGCCTGCTGAGTAAGGCAAGCTCCATCTACACGGGCAGATGCTCCTGGCCGTGACCTTACTTAGCATTCAAGCACATGGGTCTTCCTCGGTTTCTGACGGCCCATTCAGAGGCAGGAGGGAAATGCTAATCTCTGTTAGGGCTAGTGGAAGTTTTGCCATTAGTATCCGCAGAGCTGGGACTTTACCCAACAAATAAAGATGAGCAATCGCTCGCTGTCCTGGCTGGAGGAGAGCGTGATACAGCTGATCCCATGCAGACCAGCTCTTGGAGGCTGTACACTTAACCCCAAATAAGCCCTCCTCCCCGCAGCCTTCCCCACATATCCCACATGCCATCTGACCTCTAGCTCTTGGAAGTCTTCCTCTTCTTCCACATCATAGGAGAGGGTGTGAATCTTGATGTCATCCGCTGAGAGATCGATGAACTTGCTGTCCGGGTACTCCAGGCTGTCTTTGGTGGGCGAGCGGTCCTCGATGAAGGTGGTTTCACAGCACTCTGAGCCAATGTTCTCACCCCACGAGCGCAGCACGTTCTCCGAGTAGAGGATGATGTTGGGCCGGTAGTGAGACTCCACTGTCTGCTGCAGCATGTTGGGGTCCAGCAGCTGCTGCACGGGGTCATTCCTGCTGTTCTCCAGGCAGCTGGGAGAGGAAAGGCTGCCCGCTCGGTGGCTCTGGTACTGGGGGGTTGGGTACACAGAGACCAGACCATCTCGGCTCTCTGCCACTAAGTTCCTTGTGTTAATTAAACCATTCCTTTTCCCAGCTTCAGTGATCTTATTGTGCATTAGCACACTGTTCTGCTCAACCAAGCCATCCATACTGGGAGGTGTCTGAAGGCGTGGGACGGGTGGCCTTTATTTTGTTGTACCTTAGAAACAGGTCACACCGGGGCAGTGGCTCCCATTTTCCTGATGAAGAAAGGAAACAAACACCAAAGTGAGGACAAAGGCAATGAATAACATATCCAGGCACCCAAATCAACTCGCCTTTGGTGTCACCTCACGAGGAAATACAGCCGTACATGCGCGCATACCCTGCCCAAGCTCTCCATACATATCCCCGCTTGGAGAGGCCAAAACCCCCACCTCGAATCCACGGGGTGAACAGGAGCGGATGGATGGCAATGTGTGGTGACAGAGGACTTCTTGAGATGTCTTGGTAATGGTGGGCCCTGTCAGAGAAGGGCTATGATGCCTCCTCCATCCTCCCACTGGCACTTCTGGGGACAATGTCCCTTTCCTCTAAACACTCTGATAAGAGAGATGGGGAGGAAAACCAAAGATAAAGGATAAAAGAACCATTTTCAGTTCTCAGAAACCTGCAATTGCAAAGGGTAGGCAGCTGCTGCATTCAGCTGTCAGTCTCTGCAGCCACCCTTTGCCCCTGGCAAATGCTTTAGTACCCTTTGAAAACCCAGCTGAAGGCAAAGCAGCAGGCAGAGCTCTTTACATCAACCAAAAAACCACCACCTGAAGGCGAGATCAGACCTGACCCAGGGGAATTAAAACTCCTCTGGACGGGATGTCAGATCCCTGGTGTTGCTCTGGGCGCCCTAATTCTTCCAGGGCTGTCCTGGTGTGACAGACTGATGGGCTGTGATGGGGCTTGCCAGCGTGACCGTCCCTATCCATATTCACCTGGGAGACATGGAGCCACTGTCGCTTGAGCCCCCGGGGCTGTCTCCTTCTGCACGGGGGCGACAGCTGCCCTCTGCCTCACCAGACCACCACTGGCTGTTTTGTGTGGGATGCACTACGGTGTTGGAAACCAAAGGGATGGCTCAGAAGGCTAAAAGTACTTTCTTTGGAGGCCAAACACCTTCTCATCAGGACTGCGGTTCTGCTCAGGCGCAGCCAAAGGGAAAGGCTTTTTGCAATAGGGATGTACCTGCCACAGCAACAATGAGATCAGGGTTTTGTTTCTGGGCCTGCCTGACCACAGGAATCACAGAAACGCCCCTGGCTTCAAAGAGCTTCGCGTGAGATCCTCTAAGGCCAAATTCTTAAGGTAGGATTACCTGTCCCCGGTGTGCTGCCTGGAAGAAAACAAGAATTACACATACAAGCACATGTACATACGTATGGTTTTTACTCACTGCTTTCTGTTTCCCTTTTATAGCAGAGATCCTCTAACAGAGCAATGGCTCGCAAAAGCCTAATTTTATTTCCTCCAAATAACTCCAGACTTCAAACATCTGCAGTTTCCCTTTTGGCTTGCAAGAGATATTTAAACCATCGCTAAGAGCTGGTCTTCTGTTCTTATACTAGAAATGAAGCAAGAAACTTGTTTGATGCACAAGAGAGCTTAACGAAGTATGCTGCAATGTTTGCATTCACAGCGCTTGGTTTATAACGTGCAGGAAACCCATTTTATGGTGGTGTCAAATAGTTCGGTGCCTAAGCGACCTGGCAGGAAAGCTACACAAGTGAGACTACACCACGGTGGGATCCCACAGAATTTACATCTGGGGAACCTGCTGGTAAAATTAACCAATTTGCAGATTAGCTTGGAAGCTTGGACTCGGTTTCACCAAAGGATCAGCCCCAAAGCCCTCAGTCCCTTTGCAGCAGATAATTCTGAAAGCACGTGCCCAGCCTTCCCAAGGAAAACTCATTTCCAAATGCAGCCACGCCTGTGCTAGATGAACAGGGGACCGTGCCCTCCTCATGCTCCCAGCGGCAACGTGGGCCCTGGCAGCACAGATGTATGGGGGTGAGGTGGAGCTGCTCTTGGAGGAAGCAAGCCATGTGCAGCAGGAGACGGTGGGTTGGGAGACCAACACACTGATGTTTGCCGTAGGACAGGTGCTTGCAGAACAACCATCACCCATCTGCTACCCTCCACTGAGCTGGCAACCTGCAAGTCCTCCTGTGGGCTGCTAAGATGTCCAAATTTGCTGTTCAGGAGGCTTCAGAGGCTGGGTGGGATGCAGACACCTCAGCTGGGGAACACCCGCTGCTTGACCCAGACTGGGTGGGACCACTTGGTGGGGAGATGTTCTGCTGTGCCTCCAACAGCTTGCTCACAAACCTCCCCTTCCTTCCTCCCAAAGAAACAAAATAAAAATGTATCACCAGAGGCAGAAGCTGAGAAAAACTCAGCTGAAGAGTAAGTTGTCAGGAGACTGCTCAGTCCCCCTGAGCTGGCTTAAAAAATGTGCAGGGCTCCCTGACATGTGACACCAACCATCAACCCCACTGAAGACAGACTTCACCCAAAACTAAACCCCCTCTCCAGCATCCCTAGCCCTGCCATCTGTCTAAGCAATCTGAAACGGTCAGCAGAAACACGCCACAGCTGCAGTAGAAATTGGAAGAAGATGCACAAATCAAACAGGTCCTTTCCCAGAAAAATGGGCGAAGAGGTCAATAGTTTGTCACCACGCCAATGGCTACGGCAAAGCTGGGGTCAGGTCTCACTCCTCCAGGGGGTCCCGTCATTCCAACAAATGCGTATAGTCCGGCTGGAGTAGCACTCAGGAAAATGCCGTTTTTAAGGCAGCTTTACTGCGTGCTTTCAGGCTGCGCTGTCAGCCTCCCTTCACGTTGTCTCTGTGCTCACCTACCATCCAGATAAAGCTTGGCTCTGGAAATGCAGGTCTCGCTTCAGGTGCTCCTCTGACAGCTGTCCTCTCTTCATGGAAAATGCTCGCTCTAACGGGTGCAAATGAGGCTCTGCAAGCACAGCGGCACCACAAGCAGCTGGTATGCAGACCGGTACGTGTTCCTCATGCATTTTAGGTGGTCATCTTGAAAGGGATGGGTTATGAGGAACAGTCACTCGCATCTCTTTAAAGTTGACTTGCATGGGGACATTCCAAAATCATGGGAAAGGAAAACCACCTTTCAGTTCTTCTCACACTCCTCAGCAACAAGAGAAGAGAAGTAAGCAGAGGCCACAGTGGAAAATGCTTTAGTGTGCCTAAGTGACCTGAGACCCAGGAGCACTTCAGAACATCACTGGGATGTCAGGACTGCCCCACACCATCCCTTGCTCCTCAGTGTTCATCAGCTTACGTTATGCAGCAGCCAGGTCCCTTTGGCTGACTAAAAGGAGGCCTGAGACTCAACATCATTTCGAAAGGTGGTTTGGCTCCATGGCGTTTGGAGTGCTGACAGGTAAGATTCTGCAAAAGACCTAAACCAGGACTGCTTATGATGGCTTTGGTACTCTACAGCTGGTACCTCCGCCATCCTAAGGAACTAAGAACAACTACATCACAGGCTCAAGAATCCTCCCCAATCGCCCACACCAGCAAAGCACTAGCACACCCCATCGCCTGGCTTCAGCCTGTGCCCTCTCCCAGAAAATACCTATGCTGCAGTAAGTAAGTGCCATGCATGCTCCTGAGAAGCCCAGATGGGAAAACCACCTTGTTTTGGCAGGAAGGAGAGCTGAGCAGCATGGCCACAGTCGATGTTGGACCTTTCAGCCATCCTGGCATGCCTCACTTATTAGGTAGGAGGGAGCCTGTGGTGTTGCTTAGACCATGGACCTAAATCTATCTGGCTGGTGCTTACCTGCTGTGCATTGTAACCGGTCTTGTAAAGCAATTCTGCAGAGTCTGAGTGACACTTTCCCCTGGAGGGGGGGGAGGGGGGCAAGGAAACTTCTGAAATGAGGAAAGGGCAAGACAGGGAGCATCCTTCCCACACAGAGCTCCTCCAGCAGCGGGGCATTGCTCAAGACATCCTCTCTGGAGTCCCACATAGCAGCGCATGCCGCGGGCAAGGTCAGCAGAGAGAGATGCAGATGGCAGCATGCAATCAAGCAAAATTGTTTAACCCTAGAGTCATTTCAATCTGTAAGCTGGCTGGCTACCTTACCAGAGCCTGACCCAATCTTCCTGGCCTTGCAAGTGTACCGCTTAATGGTAAGGATCTGGTGAGACTCTCATGTCTTTTCATTATAATATCTTAACACGGGGGAAAAAATAATAAAAATAATAATGTGGCATCGATTTTTATTTTCTGGGTGAAATTCTGGAGTGGCTGGCCATTAGGTTTAAATCAATAGCACCTTGATTGCCAGTGCATTTTGATGCATAGCTGAAACAAGGTCAATTGCTGTCTAGGGAAACTGAGAAACGGTTGAGGTACCCAGAGATTCTTCATCAATAAAAAGGCAGGATTAAGAGTGTTGTCAGCCACAAATGAAATTTCACATACTCATGTATAAAAGAGAACCTCCCCTGGGCTTTTCTCTTCCAAACCACTGGCTGAAGGGAGTTAAATCAGATTTCCAAGGCTTTTGTGACTTGCTGCTACCCCAGTGTTGGTGGGAGAATTAGAGTGAAAGGCTGGACTTCATTTCACCTACTGCAGACACCCAAGGATGTTTCTTGGGAGAAATTAACTGCAGTTATGCAAGTTGCACAGGACCAGTGAGTGGGCTCAGTCTCCCTTTGGAGCAACAATACCCCTGCAAAATACAGGGGGGGGACCCTCTCAGCTTAATACTAACCTTCAGATGAGTGAGGCAGGTGAAATGAGTCCCCCAGGTTCAGATGGACGAGCAATGGACTGTGGCACGTGGTCACGAGTGATGCTTAGGGGCAAAAGGCAGCAAGTGCTTATGCAATGGCTCAGAGCCTGTCCCCTGCCTGCAGGGACTCCTTGAAGGTGGATTCAGTCGCCATCCTTTCACTAAGGGCTTTCACTGCCCTGTCCCGGGCCAGGCTCACATGTCTGTGACTCACAGGCAGGTCCTAAAATTAAGATTGCCCCAGTTTCCAGATCAAACTGCAGCCCAGAGGATCCCGGATGACAGCACGACTGAGCAGATACCCTCTGACAGACCACCTGAGGCAGCTGGAAGATGCCTCCCCTGCAGGGAGCCAACACTCAAAGCGAAAAAGAGCCACTCTCATTACCCAGGACCGCAGCAAGCTGACAAGTAAATGAAACTCATCAGAGCCCTTTAAATAAGTGAGCTGTTCCGTCTGCTCCGAGATGCAGAGTTAATTTAACTGGTTTGATTCAGGTTTCATTTGTCTTTGCACAGTTTGAATTTCTCCCCACAAATCACTCACGGGTACTCAGGCTGACCAGAAATAATTCTGCATTTTCAGACTTGAGGCTGGAACCAGAAGGGAAAATCAAGTTCAAGCTATTGACAAAGAGTAGATCAAACTTAAATCTAATTTTTACCTTGAGGATTAGACATTTTATCCAGGTCTCTGGTACTAAAAGTGAAACCATTAATGACTATAACCTTCATTCTTTCTGACTCCTTGCATTTCTGTTTTCTCTCTTTCTTATTTTAATAAGAAGCTGCAACCAGTGCCAAGCTATTTAGTTTACAATGCTGTGGTTTATTGAGCTATCACTTCTGTTACAGCAGAGCCCAGCTACAGTAGCTGCAATGAGAGCTACGCTCTGCTGGGTGTTCTGCAGGCTCCTGCTATAATGACAGTCACTGACAAACTAATTAAGCAAAGGGTGTGAGACAGAGAAACACAAGCTATAGGGAGGGCAAGGGGAGAACGCTGTGCCCTGGGCTCTGGCAGACGAGAAGCAGAAGCCAGCTCTGCTGCCGCCCACCACCTTCAAACTCCCTCGCTCCTCGGTGACCAGGCAGGACACTGTCCTCCTGCCTCCACCGGGCTCTCCCCTTCACAGAGCTCTAGCACAGCCGCTGGGCGTTTCAGCCTTCTGGAGACCCCTGCCAGGTACCAAAAGTCCTGTGTGAGCAGCCAATCCAGCTACCTCTGAAATACCAGGCTACAGCTGAAAAGCCCCAGCCCTTTCCTCCCAGCAGCTGGGAAAGACATTGATCCAGGCAGACCAGGCATCACCAGCCCAAAGGCCTGGCTGTCCTTGGTTTGCTGCAGGACAACTTGGCGATGAAGGCAAGCCCTGGTGAGGCTGAAGGCAGATTCCCATCCACTGTCAAGGCTTCTGGCTGCGCCCGCTGCCATTCCCGGCAGATCTCGCAGAGCATCAGCCAGGAGGGGCTCACAGAGCTCGTATGACTCTGCACGGGGGTCCTGGACGTACGGGGAAAGCTTTCCCCCATGAAGACAGTCAGGCATTGGAGAAGATTGCCCAGGGAGGCTGTGCAGTCTCCATTCTTGGAGGTTTTTATGACCTCACTGAATGAAGCCCTGAGCATAGTTCACCCTGCCTTTAGCATGACATTAGACTAGAGACCTCCTTGGGTTCCTTCAACTGGAGTTACTCTACAATCCACATCTCTCTGCTTCCACCTGACAGATTCCCATCTGTCTCCCATGTTCCCAACGAGACGAGTCACTGCTCCCATGTCCTTCTGCCAACCCCTCAGAGACTCTAAACCTAACACCCGCATGGCAAGAAGGGGCAATAGTGGCCATGCCACCGGCAGAAATGGATGCAGCCTCGTGACTACCAGATTCAAGAAAGTGCCGCTGGGTTTGGCGCTGGTTCCCCCAGTGCCAGCACACAGAAAACAGAGGGGAGAAAGTTTCCTTGAAGAGCAAGCCGAATGGTGAGAGCTGCAGCCTGGTGAAAACCATATTGTGAGAGGTTTGGAGGCTGCAGGTTTCCTGGTGCAAGCTTTCAGGTATGAGGGAGTTTTTAATGCATAATGCAATAGGCTTCAACACAGTTTAAGGCATTTCAAACATCTAGAAATTACAACAACACGTATGGACCTTTCGCTTGAAAGAAATCAGAGGCAATATATGGATCTGGAGAGATGATTATGCAATGAAATATTTAAGGAAAGGAAAGAAAAAAAACTTCCCCACTTGTATTTTTCTTCTTCAATTTAGTTGGGCTCATTAAAATAGGTTTTGTTTTAAGAGAACACTGCTATTTCAGCAGCTGAAATTCCTTTTGACCTATTAAGTAAACTACAGGGAGTTTCATAAGGTGACGCAACTAACTCACACTGGGAGAATTAGAAGTGCATGAATTTATGACAGTTAAATGTTTAATTTCTAACGGTGGAAGTAAAAAGACCTCCATGCTATTTTAGTATTACCAATATGCAGCAAATCCACCGTGAGACATGGGCCTGTCCTGAAAAGGAAGGACTCGGAGTACAGTGAAATGCCCAAGGTCACATCAGACACAGTGGCAGAGTTGGAAATAAAATTCAGGTCTCTTGATTGCCTGTCCAGAGGTATATTTAAATGTGGAAACAATTAGCATATGCATATTAGATCTGCCTGAATAATTGATTGCTTTATTCAGTAGCTGAACCAAAGAACAGGGGAGAGAGAGGAGGGATTACCTTGTGTTGACCTAAAACATAAAATGTTATCCCTGCAACCAAACACTTCTGAGTAGATGGAAAGACCCTGCTTGAGCCAAAATGAAATGTAATGTTTCATTTATTTATTTTTAATCGAACTAACTTGCTTTTGGTTCCATTTGCCTCAAGTTGCTTCCAATAAAAATGTGACACGTTCAGGATTTTTTAGCAATCCTCCTTCCCAACCAGTTTTGACAGCCTCAACCCTTTGTTGAGTTCAGTCCGAATTCACTTTTTTTTTTTTTTTCATTTGATGACAAAAGCTGCATTTTCCAACTAATAAATAACTGACCTGAATAACAGCACCTGGCTGTAATGTAATAACCCTGCCTGTTGTGGAAGGCACCAGTACGAAACCACCTTGCCACCTGCACAACTTACAGCAATTACTTTCCAAAGTGAAAGCAGTCAAAAATCAGGCTCTGTGCCTTTTTAACCGAGAAATTCATTTCACCAACACAATCCAGCAAAGCTGGGTGTCAGAAAGCTATTATCAGCTGCCTAACTGCATCTGGACACACGAACGCTATGAATCAGCCCTGACGAAGTGGCTGGTGAGCTCAGTGCGAATCTGTGCAACACCTGCATCCTGCCCTGATGCTGCATCTCCGCACCGGCCGAGCCGTGTGCACGTGCTTCGGGACGTGGTTTAGCGGTGCCCTTGCCAGTCCAGGGTTAATGGTTGGACTCTATGACCTTAAAGGTCTTTTCCAACTGAAAAGATTCTGTGATTCTATGCCCGACACATGCACCTCTCCTTCCTTCCCTCCTGGCTGCAAGCACGCATTCTCCACTCGGAGCCTGGCTGTCCGGTAGCATGCACAGCACAGGATGCCTTCACACCGGCTTGTACCACCGGGTCCTTCGCAGCACTGCTGTTCCAAGAGTCCCCAACACCACACAAGAGGACCACCTGACAACCACAACTGCATCCAGCCTCATCACATCCCTCTTGAGCCCCCCACCCTCATTTCAAACCAGGGAGACTGAGTCATGAGGAGTGATTCTTGCTTTAAAATATGCATCTCTCCCAACAGAAGGCTATGCTGACATTTCTTCTCCTTCCCTCCATCCATCCATCCCAAAAAGCTGTTCTGTAAAACTCTTGATTACGTCCAGCGCAATAAAACTAACTTTCATGATATAACATATAGAGAGACACCAATAATGAAATAGCTCAGGTCACTACCTTCAGCAGCGTGGTCAGGCTGAAGGATCTGTTGGCCAACTTGAAGAGCAGGAAATTGCACTGCCTTTCACTTCCAAAGCAAGTGAATACAGCTGTTCTCTGGAGTGTATAATTGCATCCTTAATTGTTCAGAGTGCCCTCACTGAGAAAAATCTCTTCCAAAGTGAGTCCCACAACTCTCCCGCATGGAGTCTCTGCCCAAGAGCTGCTCCAGCTCCTGGGGAAAGCTTAGACTCAGACCCACACCTACCATGCCAGGTTTGGGGCCAGAACTGTCGCTCTTGTGGTTCTAACCATGACCCAGAGTGAAAACTTATGCACAGCTGAACTGCTTGTTTATTTGATAGACAAGCCACACTCACAGGAGAAAAGATGCGATGCCTCAGTCTTCCTGGTCCCTATGCCACGGAGTCTGCATAGATTCTGAGAAGGACTGAGCTACCCACAAAACCTCCTGCCTAGTCTCAGTGACACCTTGTGTTGCAAGAGAACTAAAATTCTCCAGCTTACAAGAAGGTTGTTGGTACTCTGCCCTGTAGAAACCTGCAGCAAGGCAAAGTCCCTGCCACACACAACGGAGCATCGCAACGAATCCTGAGAGGCTCACCCAGGAATATCAACATCACAGCACCACCTGGCCCTCTTGGTCTGCCTGCAGGCTGACACCAGTGCCCCAAAATGCATGTTGGCATCTGTAACCAGACTGCCCACAGACAGAAACACCTATACGTGGCTCCAGGGCTGGGCCTACTCACTCAGCTCTCACTCCTGATGGGCAGCCAAGCCGCCCCCCGAGCCTGGTTCTCGTTCACACCCTGCTCATCTGGCTCTACTGGCGTCTCCACCCTGCATGCAAGAAGCAAAGCAGGACAAGACACCTGCCTCACACCTGTTCTGCATGTCACACCCCAGCACTATGCTCTAGGCTGGGATTTAGATACTCCTGAAGCAGGAATGATAAATAATGAGAGGATGGCACAGGAAGACAGCCTGGTGGTGCAGGCGTGGTGCAAAGTGAAGGTTTCCGTACCTCCTGCCCCAAGCAAAGCACCCCCGGGTTGTAAGTCACTTTGCTAGAAAAACAGATCTGTGATACTGTAAAATTGCTAGTGCCGGTTCATCAGGGCAAGGATGATTAGATTAAGCAGCCACTGCTGGGCAGCCTTGCTTCATCAGGCTCTAGAAGAATTGCAGAGCTAGGAATACGCTGTGGAACAAAAGCTTTAGAGAGTAAGTGATTTAGACATAGCAAAACTGGTAGCTGGAGGTAGATAGGGCAGGCAGGGAAACACTGGGAAGTAGCATCAGTGGGTGTAGATTGACATTTACAAGCCTTGCTTAACCCCCTACTCATCCCTCCCTGCAGAAATCAGAGTTGAAATGAATAATGGGGCCCGTTAGACTCAGGGCATCGCTAAAGCCTGAAGAAAAATCCTATAAACCCTTCCCCCTGGGAGGAGAAGGAACATAGAACATAGGAGACTTCTGCATGGGAGGCACAGGCATTTGGCTGGCAGCACATCAACTCAGCGCTGCCTCTTCTCATCTTGCAAGCCACACGCAGTGGGGAGAAGGGAGATCCTCCCGTTGCAGAGGGCAGGACAATAGGAGCTGGAAGGTGGGTGGGTGGCATGAGAACACCGTGCACTGGGAGAGGACTGGGTCAGCCATTGCATGTAGCAGGCAGCTGCGGTGGGAGATGTCCTGAAGAAGCACGCTGAGCACAGCTGTCCTGCAGGACCTGACACCAGGCTGGATGTCTCACGGGACCTAGGATGGGCAGGTCGCCCCTCAAGGAGCTGAACTCTTTGACTATGCCATCATTGTCTTCCAAGCAAATTATCCATTTGCAAGCACCCTTTCAGAGATCTTTGTTCTTCCTGGGGATTTTTAAGGGGTCTGAGCACATAAACCCCATCAAACCTCTGCTCGAATTATGCCTACTTGATGTGAACAGTCAGTTCATTTTTCCCATGCCTCAGTGAACTATAGTCTCAGAGCTTAGGACAGAAATGCTTTACAGTATGGATTTGGATGGATGGTTAATGAGGGAACTTTGCACATTCAGGTTTTATATAGATACATATGCACAGATACACATCTACAGGGATGCCATGTATAAAACTGGAAGTGCTAAAGGCATGCATGGACTCGCAACTCTCATATACTGCACCACTATTCAAAAATGCAGTCTTTGCTGATGCAATGCAAATCACCACAGTTTGTCACTTTTCTGATATTAACACACCGAATTCAAAGCACGAAATATTTTGATTCTTAGGTACTAAAAGTTGGATCAGCTCCACCTGAATCCTCGGGGTCACAGACATTTATATCTGAAGAGGTGCATTCTGCTGTGATCTCATTGCTCAAAGTAGTTTCCAACTTTTACTGGAGGAAGAGTATTTAGAAACATTTGATTTGATACCCAGAGAATGTGTATTTAGACATGAGCAGATATACCCTCGCACACTTACATGCAGACACTACTGACATTTCTCAAAGCAAAGTCACTGAACATGCAGAGTATCTTCCTCCTGTTTAAACATCTGCATTTTTTCCTCCATTGTTCCCCAATGGCACTGTATAAACTATAACCTGTAAAAACTGAAGTCTTCCAAGTGAAGAAAACAAAATTTGGAAATCCTAGTATGTAACCTGCAGTCTTAATAACCACATAGGCAGTATTAAAATCTCTCCTGGACAGAAGCATTTATACCTGCCTGCAGATACAGATATAAGGTAGAGAGAAAGATAAAAATCCTTATCCAACTATGCTGCACCTTTTCTCTAATACTTTCCTCAGAAGGGAAAACATTTTAAATCCAGAAAGATACCTTCCTCAAGTTAAATGTGTTGTGATGCTGCCTATATACACTAGTACTGCATTACATCTGCATTTGTGTAACGAAGAGCCTTCCCGTGCCTGTGAGATTTATTCCAGAGCGTATGGCACCCATGGTTGAGATGTCTGCCTGCCCACTTAATAAAGGCAGACTTCGTTTAATCTGTACACCCTGGCATGACCTGTAGTTACCAAACTGCCAATAAAATGTCACCTTGGCCAGTAAAATCAGAAGCGGCTTATTCTTTGGAGCGAGGTGATTTGAAACTAATATGGAGAGCATCTAAATGCAGCTACTTTGAAGACGATAGCTCATTAACTATAATTAAGAGCACGTAATTTAAATACATGAATGTAGAAATGCATTCTCTGCTCTGACTGCATTTTATGATATACGATAATCCCCCTGAAAGTACCAGTTAACTCATCTTCTTGGGTTTAAGAATATCAAAGCATCTTTTAATTGTTGTTAATGCCCTGTTTATGAGGGATTAATGTCTAATTATTTGTGATCTGAATATTTAATCTCCCTGGAAAGTTTAGATTTTTTTTTTTTTTTTCCACCTTCTTTCTCTCTCATTACACACTGAGGCTGCAGCCTCCCCTCCCGTTACTTTGAAGACACAGTTCAACAGATTGCTCTCCAGAGCAACTCCTGCCACTAGGTAGCTCCATGTTCTCACGGGGGACAGCACCCCGCAGCACCGCCCGCCCCGCACAGCCCCTTGCACCCCTCCCGCTGCAGCGCACCCCGGGCCGCGGGCGCTGCCAGCCGCGCTCCGGGAGGGATGCTGCTCCCGCGCTGCCAGTTCCAGAACGGTCTCAACGCATTTGCCAGCCTCTTCCTACTGAAGGGTTCTCCCCGAGCCCGTGCGAGGTGCTTTAGTGATACCCGGCCCAGAGTGATGGGACAGGCGTGGGGGACTTACCCGAGTGGCCCCTCTCTGCCACTGAACAGAGGGACCACTCCTGCCTCCTCGCCTTAAGCATCCCTCTCTCCAACTGGGCTGCCCGCAAACTGGAGGCTGGGAAGGCAGCGCCACGCACCCGGCACCTCTCGGGCCGGGCGGCGAGGGCAGGGTGGCTGCAGGGAGCCCCCCTCCCCTTTCCCGCCGCGCTGCGCAGCCCCGCGCCCCCTGCCCGGCCAGAGGCTGCCTTGCCCGGCGCTGCGAGGGGAACGTGCTCCGGTACAGGGACCGGGGGGGAGGGGGATTCCTCCGGGGGGAGGGAAGGGAAAAGGAGGACCCCACGCACAGTTTCCCTTCCAGTGCTCCCAATCCAAACCTTGCCCCGGCACTGGAAAAGCCTGATCCCTTCCCAGACCCCCTCCCGGCGCGGCGGGCACAGACGGGGACGCGCTAATTTCGGCTCCTGGCAGGGCACTGGGCGTCCGTGCCCCCCCCCCCCCCCCACCACCACCCGCGGTGCCTAGGGGGGCAGGATCCCGGCCCCCCCGACCCGGGCGCGGCCCCATATCCCTGCGCTCGCCGGGGCTCCCCCCGGAGACTCTTGGCCGCGGCGGCTGCGGGAGGTGCGGTGCCCCCCCGTCCCCGCTCGCTGCCCGGCGGCCCCGCTCCAAAGCATGGAGGGGGGGAGGGATTTGGTGCATCGCTTCCCGGAGGGGAGGGGAGGGGATGGGATGGGGTGGGATGGGGTGCGATGGGGGGGGTGTCACTCACCTCCCTGCAAGGTGACCCGCAGCGCGATGCTCCCGCCGGGGGGAGCGGCGGTGCTCCCGGCCGGCGGCGGCTCAGCGCCCGGGCGCGGTGCCTGGCAGCATCCCGGCGGCGGGGGCGGCGGGGGGGCCGGGGCCGGGCAGCGCGGGCGGGCAGCGGGGCTGCGCTGCCTGCACCCGCCGGGCTGCACTGTGCGCTCAACTCGCGGGGAGGAGGAGGAGGAGGAGGAGGAGGAGGAGGAAGAGGAGGAGGGAGCGAGGGAGGGAGGGAGCGCGGGAGGCAGGAGAACCAGCCCTGCGTGGCGGAGCGGCCAACTTTCCTCCTGCAGCAGGAGCAGCCTCCCATCCCCTGGTGTTTAAACCCGCCCCCCCGCCCCGGTACGGCAACCCCCCCCCCCCCCCCCAGCCCCCTGCCTCCTCCCCCTCCCTGGGCCTTCCTCCCAGCCGGGGGTCTCCGCTGCTCGCCACGCACCGCGGCTCCGCGCCCCTCCAGGGGCCCCGGCTCCTCCCACCCCCACCCCCACCCCCCGGGGCACCCCGGTACCGATTCCACAGCCACAGGCACCTGCCAGCACAGGGCACAGCGCCCCAACTCCCCCAGGTGATGGGGGAGCTCCGGCGCGTCTGAAGAACTTTATTTGTGTGGGTTTATTTTTTAGCTTGGTGACGAGGTGCCGGGCTGCGCGCTGCAGCACCGAGGGGGCGGGGGGAGCTTCCCTGCTTCCCTAATAACTACACGTAACCCGGGAAAGCAGGGTTCACTCGTTCGTCTTCCCACCCCCAGCAGGCCTGCCAGCCAAGTCATTTGCCTAAAAGCCTCTCTGTCACCACTTCTTTCTGGATGCTTTAACATCTATGGCTCGAGCTGCTGTGGGAAGATCACAGGCAGGGTTTGGATCGCTGCTGCTCCTCGCGCTGCAGGGGGAGGCGCGAGGCCCTACAGCCCTGGTGCGTTTGTGTTGCCCCCACCTCTCTCCCCAGGTTAAGGCTGTTTTCTCTCCCTGCTTGCTTGTTGTTATTCATACTCACGAAATAGCCCCTGCCAAATTTTGCTGAAGGAGAATGTCCAAGATTTAAAACACACATTAACTAACCTGAGCCTCTCTCGGGGATTTTTCAGCAGAAAATCCCTCAAGCCTCCTCTTTCACAACGTCTTAGTGCTCTTCCAAACTCTTTGTTTTCAGTATATCCTAGTGGTACTTGCAAAAGATTTTTCTTTCCATCTAAATAGCTGCTCCCTTGCTCATCCCTGACTTGCTCTGGACTTCAGGGAGGTTTTTTGTGTCTTACAGAACACAGCTTCTTCCTTAATGTAATAGGCACTGGGTGGCAGTAAATACGTAATCAGCAGAAAAAACAGCCCCAAATGGTGATCACCGTGATTCTCCAAAGTGCTTTTCACCTTTCCTTTCTTGGGAACAGAAGCCTGTAAACCACATTCATTCTGCCTTTACTGAGTAAGACTTTCAGGAAAAAGACTGTCTCTCTGTTCTGCTTGTACAGGAACAAAACTCTAGGGGGGCTGGCTTGCAGCCAAATGAGTACAAGCTACTACAGTGCAAATTCGTACCATCAGGCGTTACTGCTACTGATTGGAGATATCAGCTGGCTTGGATGGATGGTGAATTCCTGGCAAAACACAGTTTCTTAGTGACCACAACTATTTGTGCAGTAGGAGGAAGCATGGCAAGATTTCCAAAAGGATTTGTTATATATTTTCTTGGGAGGAAAAGAAAGGGCATTTATAGAAAACAGAGGGTGGAAGGGATATGTGGGTTATCAAGTCAAATTTTCTGGCTTCCAGGCAGCCACATCCTGTGAGCCTGTTTGTTTCCTTCTGACACTTCAAAATGAAGTGTTTTCCATGCTGTTTCGCAAGGTGAGATTCAGTGACATCAGTAAGGTAACCATTATCTCTAGCACTGTTCCTCCACCTTTCCCGTTCCCCCTATACCAAACAAAGCATGCTTTTCACTCAGTCCAGGAAGACCATGGACCTTTGTGTCCATGAGAAAACAAGACCTAATTTGGTTTAGTTGAGTTTTGCAGCAGAAACAAGAAAATCTTAGCGGAGCAATCACAATTCAGCCACCACAACGGTTGTAACTGTTGCTACAGACCAGGACATACTTCGCTCTTTCTTTTCGTCAACCTCTTCTCTTGCCGAGAACCACCGAGGAAGGAGCTTAGCAGTGCTCTGACTAGTGTTAATCGTGCCAGTTCCCTGTGTGCACTGAGCTTGCCGTAAATTGGCCTATTCCTGACGCTGGGAAGCTAACAGCTATGCCTGGCTTGATTTTGGTATTTGCAGCTCTCATTGTCCACCTGGTTCCCTGCTGATTTTTGGGGAAAGGCTTTCAAAGACCAAGAGAAAGCTTGTGGCGAGGTGAATTGCAGCAGACTGGTTTGTGATTGGGAGGTTTCTCTTCAAGTCTAGCAGCATCACTGAGCGTCTTCTTCAACAGCGCATAAGCATGCACAATCCTCACTGCATTGGACCAACACACTTCACAGCTTCTTGGTAAGAACTGTGGGTGGGAAGAAATTGGGGAGATTCATGCTACGTGTCTAGCAATGGCAACTGACCCTTTCTCTCTGTTTCCAAAGGCACTTTTCATCCCGCCAGGGAGGATACAGATGCACCTCAGTCGAAAGCTTCTGTGTAGACAGAAGCGCGAAGCACTGTAGTGACAGAGAGCAGCATGAGGAGATGTTTGAAAGGGTAAGGCAGGGGAGGAAGAAAAGTCCAGCTCCCTCGGGTCTGATGGCTGTTGGAGGCTTGCTGCAGCTGCTTGCTAATCTAATTTTATGCCAGAAATCTGCCAGGACAAACTGCATAGCAGGCAGGGACCCCTTCTTGCTTTGGAAACAGGTTTGCTTCCCAGGGCCTCTAAGCAAGGCTCAGCTGTAGCCTGAGCTCCTGAGAAGCTACCATTCCAAGACGTGATGAATAATAAGAACAAGAAAAATCCTTGCAAAAAGAAAAAGTGAGAGGCAAGGCCACCTAGAGCAGAGGGAGAGGTGGGAGCAGTGCAGGGCAGCCCAGCCTGGCCTGGGAGCCTCCATGGGTCCGGCGGTCTCCTGCTGTCTGTGAGGAGCTGGGGATTTGGGAGCCATAAAGGCAGAATGTAAAGAGAAAATGCCACCCAGATGCAGAAATTACTGGAGACATACGAACAGCTTTTCTTGAAATGTGGTGTTTTGCAGAAGTTAAGGAAAGATGAGACTTCACAGGCGTATATCATTATAGCTCCAGGGAAATCATTTTGTCGCTGGTTGCCCTGATCAGGGCTGGTACAAGGACTTACCCTGACCAAGCATTTGACCGCTGGCTTCAGTGGAAGCACCCTAAGTAACTGCACCTGGTCGGAGAGACACACAGTCCTGATCGACAGCCTGCTCTTCGCTCTCTGGATGCTCTGCGCCACCGTTAGCAGTCAGTCTGTGAGAGCCCTTGGAGGCAGAGCTGCTCTGAAAGCCTCCTGGCCAAAACCACCCAGGAGGCATCACAGCGTTAGGAGCAGGAGAGAGGCTCCATTGGGAAACCACATGCCAAATGCTGCAGGCAGTGACCATTGCGGTAGCCATGAGGATTTGGGGAGCATCATTAGCTGGGACATCTATTGATGTGCTGAAACGCTCATGGGAGCTGGTGGGAGAAATGTTAGGCTGTGGTCCTCACTGTCCCAACAAAGTCTGAGGGTCTCGGGCGTGGTGTATGCTCTGGGAGGCCCAGGACACCCTGCGCAGTAGAGTGGAAAGACAGTGACCTGCGAGTGCATCCCTGGGCGCTAGGAAGAGCAGCAGCACCACCTATCACCAGAGAAGGAAGAAGGAGAGAAGACAGACAAAACGCTGCTCCTTCTCACTGTTCCCAGTACAAGACTGGAGCCCAGACCTTCGAGATGACCAAAGAGAAACTTCATTCTTCCAGCAGAAGCAGCTGGCTTCAGTCTTTCCCTGCAACTTTCCTGCTAAAGGCTCCTGCTGGCTCTGTGGATAGCTCCGTATAGGTCCATGATCTAGCATCCTTTGCTGCAGAGGAAACAAAACGTCACCTAACGCCTCTGTCAGGAACAGACCCCAGGTAACAGGACAACGCCTGTCTGTCTAAGGGAGGTAGCCCGGTCGATGTTCTCAGCCTTAACAGCCTGGGGGAGTGGTCATGGAGTGACACTGCGGTGGTGCAGAGCTAGCGGAGGGAGATGGAGGGAATGGAAAGGAGCAGGTTTCAGGAGGAAAGGACTGAGAGCTGGTATTTACAGTGATAATGAGCCGGGGGGGGGCGGGGGGGTGGGAAACCTGCAGACCAACCAAACAGGTCTCCGAGACTGCCGGAATGGCTCATTGCTTAGAGGACAGATCTGGGCTCTAGGACCCTGTGCTCCAAACATGTAGGGCTGTTGGCTCTGCAGGTCAGCACTCAAGAGCTCTCTTTGTCAAAAATCCTGGCACCATAGGTACCGGTGTGGTCTGAACCACATTTCACTTGATTATAATTCAGAGTGATGGTACAGAGCAATCGGGAAGTAGCCCAAAATCTGTAATCTCTTTCTGCCAAAGGCAAGAACAATCTTTCCATTTAATTGGATCAGACCCCAAAGGTCTAGCCAGGAGTGCTTTTAACTTTCTGAGAAAGAAAATGGGTTAGCTGAGATGGCTGAGCTGGGTGGGTGCTGAAGTTTGTGTTGATTTGTTTGCTGGCAATTGAAACCAGAATAAAAATGAAAGCTTGGGTTAACCCAAGCTGAGCAATTTTTTTTTCTTATTCTGTATTTACAGCAAATGGAAAAGTAAAATACATAATTTTTTGGCTGAACCACGTAGCTTAGCTTACAACCAATGTTTCAGTGCTTTGAACTGTTCTTTACTCCTGTTAACTGGATCTGCTTGTTTACTTGCAACAGAGGAAGAATGCAAACGCAATCTCTGCCACGCTTAGCCTAATCTGCACCAAGAGAGTGGAGTGTGGCTGCTAGATAACATCTGCTGGGAGGATGGAGTAAACAGGATGTGGGTCTTTACATCTGGTACTAAATTAACTTGGAAAGACCTGTTAGCAAAAGTGTTTCACGTACACAAGTCCTCAGCCCAGTCTCTGGAAGGGATTGTCTGTGCCTCCTTCCCTCGAGATGAGTTACATGAATTCAGCTAAAGTGGCCCAGTTTCTCGTATGTCCAGGATCTAAGAGACTCAGAAGCTCAAAAAAAAAAAAAAAATCACATTGCTTTTATTTTGCCATCTGTGCCTCATCTCACTGCATGCAGTTCTCATGTTTGAACTTTTTGGGATTCTTCCAGGAAGCCTTACAGCAAGCGCTGGCACCAGTGCTTCTCTATTCATAAGGCAGCTACTTGACTGGTACAGACGGCTCCAGGGGAGAGGGAACTGCATCATTGCTGTGCTGCCTCGCATTGCTGGCCTTCCAAGGTACCCAGGAAAGGCACAGGTTAATGCTAATTGAGATGCGGCCATCTGTCAGACAGAAAACATGCCAAGGCCACCCTGTGATTTTTTATAAGGGAAAGAACCAGTCACTGGTGACAATATTTAGGTGCTACAGACCTTGACCAGAGACAGACAGATATCTAAGATGATAAAGGTTCCCTTTGGACATGATTAGGAATCTCCTGAGTTGTTCAGCTCCTCACTTTAAATGCCTTTTCATCCCCTGGGAAACTGCAGCATGACTGCTTTAAGTTAAACACATCTTTGGTGCTGAGTGCCATGAGAATTGACCTATTATTTGTCTTACGGTGTTGCTCAGGTTCCCAGTATGGAGAGATATGTATGTAAACATGGTAAGAGACAGCCCTTTCTCCAGAGATCTGATCCTATAAGTAACCAGGACAGGAAAAGCTGGGGGTGGAGAGCAGCACCTAGTCCCACTGGAGGTCTTGGACCTAGATTCATATGGGCATGTTGATGCCTAACTGGGCAGACATTAAGTTAAATTAAACAACTTGCAGATTGTCATGTTGGGTTGGTTCATCCCCTTAAACAGAGCTGCCTGGGCCTGCGGAGAACCCTGTGTCACCCAGACAGTGTCAATGGACTCTGCACGAGACATCTGGGAGAGCTTGACATCCCTGGAGCAATGGCTGGAGGCAGGAGGATGCCCCAATAGTTAGGGACCTGAGCTGAGCCCTACGGATCTGATTTCCACCTTGGCAATTGCAATTTAAAGAGCATGCCAGCACCTTTTCTTGCTGCCTGCAGTGGGTGAAACCCCCTAGCTTAGGAGCCTCAACAGCAGCTCTGCATGAAGGACGCAATGGTTTCCAAATTCTCCATCATCCTGCAGATTTAAACTAGTCAGTGCCTGTCCTGTAACATTCAAAAAGTGCTTTGGCAAGAAACAAATGATAATACCTTTCCTTTCTGCACTAACAGGCCATGAAAATAAAAGAGTTCCAATTCCCACCTTCGGTCTCCTGCTGCAGCTCCCATGGTAAGGGTGCAGCCTCACTGCTCCTCAGGATGTCTGCCAAGAGCTTGCGGAGGGTGAGACCTGTTTAAGGCATGCAAGCAGATGATGGGACCTGGCCTCAGGTTTGCCTACCTGGAAAGACCATGGGAAACTGCTGGGCGTGATGAGAGAAGATGCTGAACATGAAAAATAGTGAAGTGAGAAGCTGATGAGGGTTACAGGTAGCGCCATGAGGAACAGTCAGGTTTCACAGGCAGGCAGGACAACGACACTGATATGAAAACCTGTGGAAGTGCAAACTTATGGAAACGGGCCAGAATTATAGGACATCATGGTTAGCAAGTAGTATAATTAAGGAGAGATGGCTTCAATGCTCCTTAATGAACAGTCCCACAAACATCTCACTAGATTCACTGAAGGAATTAATCCGTCTGGCTGATAAATACCCAGTTGCCAGGAATACTCATTGAATTAACTGATGCCACCTTAAAATGCAGAGGAGAATAAAATTTTATTTTATTAATTTCTATGTGCTTACCTGCCTTTTATGTATGATGAGGGGTTTTCCTCCCCTTGGAGCAGCTGTTAAAGAGAGAGGACAGGATTTTCACAAAGAAAATGGCCTGACAAATACCCTGGTGGTGCTCTGGTGGTTCTCTGCTTGCCCTGTGCAATGCAGGAAGCCTTGGAGGGACCCATCGGCATGCTGTGTTCGGAGTGCTGTGTTCGGAGTGCTGTGTGTGTTCGGAGTGCTGTGTGTGTTCGGAGTGCTGTGTTCGGAGTGCTGTGTTCGGAGTGCTGTGTTCGGAGTGCTGTGTTCGGAGTGCTGTGTTCGGAGTGCTGTGTGTGTTCGGAGTGCTGTGTTCGGAGTGCTGTGTTCGGAGTGCTGTGTTCGGAGTGCTGTGTGTGTTCGGAGTGCTGTGTTCGGAGTGCTGTGTTCGGAGTGCTGTGTTCGGAGTGCTGTGTTCGGAGTGCCGTAGCTCACGGCGTGGCTCCTGTGGCACCCTGCTGTGACTATGGAGATGCTTTTGAGGTGGGCATACTCCCCTTGTCCTCATCTATCCAGAGCTCTCAGGCGTGAGGCACCAGCGGGTGGGTAGGGAGGGATGTGCACAGGGAAGCACTTCAGGAAGTCTGGAACCTCAAAGACCTCTATTATTTTAGGGGAAAAAGTCATGATCTTGGAAAAAAAGGCAAATTTTTTCTCTTGTCCTTCCTGTCCATGGGAAGAGGTCTGAATCCCAAACTGCTTGTCCTTTCCACCTTGCTCGCCAACATCCCCAAAATCAGATCTCTCTTTCTCCTCAACAGTGAGGGGTTCACCTATAGCTTATGGTTCTCTGCCAGCTCTTGGCATATCCTTACAAGCAAGCAGAGTTTTGAGATCCATTGTCACAAAAGAGAAGACATTGTCCAAGTAAAGACAATATTAAAGGTAGTCGTGGTAGATCAGGCCTCAGGAAAACCTCCAACTGAAATCAATGAAGGGTTGTGCTTCCAAATTATTTGCATGGTTCTGTCCTTAGCGTCTGGGCATGGAATCAAAAGCAATAAGCCAACAAAGCAGCACTGAGCTGCTCCTGCGAACAGTCACCATCAATAATGAGAAATACTAGGAGAAGTACTCTTTGAAATTCAAATCACAAGGAGCATCATTTAAAAAGGAACTCAAGAGAAGCAGAAATACCATGCGCCACACTTTAATTGTCATGCATGTGACAAAATCCCCTGCATTGCTGTTACTTAGCAGCATTAAATTTATTCCCATATTATTAATGCCATACCTGAGATGAAGTAATTAAACTGGCAGCCCATTTCTTCTGAGCTACAGGCCAGGCCTTCAGCTGGTGTAAATCAGAATACCTCCACTGCAGAGACTGGGATTTACAGCTGCCCGGGAGCCAAGCCCTTGTTTTGAACAAGGGAGAGCTGAAAACGAAGTCAAAACCATCATCACTGTGTGTTGTTCCTTCTGCCCCACAGTAAGGGTAAGTGAGGCTCAGGTCCCTGCTGACCTGGAACTGCTCCCGACGCACACTGCAAGCGATCTGGGAACTCCTCCCAGCAGGTTTAACAAATTAAATTTGGAAGGTTAAATATTTAATAACATGCTAGTGATTTCTTCCAAATGGGCACACTTAGTTGCTACTATACCCTGTTCCTTTCCCAACCAAAGTCACCAGAAATACTCACAGGCCTGTTTTGACAGAAATGCTATATTACGTCTGCAGGGAAAGAACTGCTGTAGGATTCATCACCCCGTCCTTCCCTCCCAAGCCCCCCAGCCACAGCTGCCTTTTGCCCACCTTCCAGCCTGGCTCCCAGCGTGCCTGTACCTCTGCAGCAGCAGGATGGCTCCACCTGCATCCACAGCACCTTCCACACCGTGATCCCAGATGGCAGGACTGCCCCACGGACAGGAGAAGCAGTTAAGCGGGTGACTGCAGTGATAGCATGGACCTTTGAAATTATGGGTGTCCTGATGCCAGGCACATTGTTAATCAGCGAGTGGCACCTTGCAGACCACAAAGAGATTTGGGAAAAGCCAGAATCTCACCTGGGCAACTTAAAGGCCCATTCAAAAAATCCACTGAAGCTGAAGAAAGGAGCTCACTGGGAAAAGGACCACATTTCTTGGATGTATGCTGTGCCTGCTCTTCTTGTATATGAAGGGAATAAAATATGCCTTTATGTGGGCACGTGGGAGAAAAGGGGAGGTTCACTGATTAAGCCCCCCAGGCAAGAGGGGAGCAGAAGAAGGTGAATTTTGGTGTATAATTAGGCTGACTGCTAACTGCCATAGCTGACATCAAGTGAAGGTAAGAAGTGCCAAGCTTCCAAACACATGGTGGGAAGGGGTTGTCTGTACAACAGGCTGTACATCTGCGGAGCACCTTGCTGAAGGGCACTGCGGGTGAGGCAGCTTATCTGGGAGAAGGAGGAGACGGGGTAGGATTATGGAAGAGATTCAGTGAAGGGTACTGAATAGATGAAGTCTGGTTTGGAAAAGCCTGGAACTGCAAAATGCCAGGGGCTAGAACAGGGTTTAGGAGAAGTGTCACCATCTTTGCCCTGTTCTTGTAGCTATCCCTCAGCACCTGCATTTGGCCACGTTTGGAGAAAGACAGACCTTTGGTCTGAACCAGGATAGCTGTTATGTTTCTGTGGCATCCCAAACTGCCAGAAGTACTAGACATGCATCATCTTACTGCATGGGCTGAAAAAAATGCATGTGCAAGTTTAACAACCACTCTTCCAGATGACTTTTTTGGGCTTTTTTCATTTCTAAGGTAGAATGTTCTGAGGGTTACATACCTTTCTGTAATCAAGGCTGAGTTTTACAGGCACTATCTGGCCCTTAAGCAAAAATGGTAACATTGTCCATTGCAATTGCTTTCCAGCAGAAATTGTTTGAGGGTTCTGGTTTTTTGTGGTTTTGTTTTGGTTATGGCTTGGTTTATTTTCTTTTCAGGAGCTGTTTGTTTTCCTTGAGAACTTTTGTTTTTAAAAGGAAAACTGAACCTCTCTCCACAGTGTTTAGTTGTTCCAAATTTCACATCTTCATTAAACTGCAGTGTTCGAGGTTTGTGGCATATTTTTTTAAGAAATGTCACAACTTCGGATTTAGAAGCCTTCATGTTTCAGGGCTCTTCTGTTCTGAATATTGTGTACAATGAGATACTGATGCAAATGAAAAAAACTGTATTTAATTTAAAGATGTGTTCCAAGTAGGTTTTTTTTCTTATTAAAAAGAAGGAAGCTGCCTTGGATGTTTGTTCAAGGTTTCCCGCTGACATGAGTGGCACTGGTGCCCAAATCTCTTAGACAGCTTTGAAATTCATTCCCAGGCATTTTGGCCTAAATAAAACAGCAGAAGTCTCTTAATCTTATTGCCTCTTAATGTACTAGGTAAAATTTGCCCCAGACTTGCCTTACATCATCCACTTCAAAACAGCAGCTTCTTCTCCCTTTCGTGGGCCTAACCAATTAAAGATACTTTGGATGGATAACCCAATGCTTTTGAACTCGCATGTCTGGATTTTTGGTGCTACATTGCTGACAATCTTTTTCTTTTTCTTTTTTCTTCTGCTGACAAAAATATCAATACATTATGTAAGTTTTTATGGGTGTCTTGTAAATTTTTCTTTGCTTGATTAGTGCAAAAACACTCATCCCCAATAAATGCCGCTCGCTTGCAAGCAGTTAATCCGCCAGTTTTATCCACCTCTTGTAATCTACCTGTTCTGTTAATTACTGGAATCAGTGGGATGGTAACCCTCCTTTTCCTTACATTTCTGTGTAAGACTTACCAGAACGGAGGCAGAGAGAGTTTAAGCTTTGGGATTAACACCAGTCATTGCTTCATAAATAATAAATCATAATAATATACAAACACTGACTCTTTTCCTTTTTTCAGTCCAAAAATCTCCTTTACTCCAGGGAAATGCATAGCGGGGTTCCACAGAGAAATTTTCTACTGATCAGCAAGAGGAAAACTTACAGCAGACTATGCTGAGCATACAAAATGCAGAAATCAGCACAGTCTGCTCAAGACGGTTGACAAAGCAGAGCTACCAAATCCAGATTGGTACGTACAGCCACAGCTCCAACCCCAGAGCTGGCCAGCCGGAGCTTCCTAGCGCTGTCACTTCAAGCGATTGTAATTTCCAGCTACAACACAGTTACAGGTGAGTCAAGGAAGAAGACATGGTGTAACACAGCTTCAGCTGGGGTGAATTGGCATGGCTGATGAGATTAGACGGGTTTTCATCAGGCAGTGCCCTAGGCATCCCATGGCCCATGACCCTATTCTAACACTCCCTTTCGAAAAGCATAAAACCATTGGCTTTACATTTATATAAAAACCATATGTATGACTGTATTCTCACTGTTACACATGCCGAAAGACTCGGATGCAAGCTGCAGAGACTGTGATTTCAGGTGGTTTAGTAAGGGTTTATGTTTTGTCCATCTTCCTTCTCTCTCTGAACAGCTCTCCCATCATTATCTTGACTTCACGTCTTTCTGGAGGCACCTGAGGAATTTCAGGAGGCTAATTCTCTGGGATGCACTGAAAACCAAACTGGCTCATTTTTAAGGCCAGTTAAAAAGGTGGGATTAGAAGGTACTGATCTTGTAAAAGTCCTGAGGAAATACTTACCTTTCATCCCTGTGAACATCTGAAATGTTCACTGAAAAGGCAAATTTAAAAAACACTGAGGCGTTCACACTTTGATGTAGCACGTTCCTTTGGTGTGTGCGAGAGGGTCTTTCTCCTCCCAGTGCTGCATTGCTGCCAGGGGATGTCACGCCTTGGCTTCTTCAAACACAGATTTTCCAAGTGTCTCAAGTACCAGCTGCAGTATCTCCAAAAATCACTCGCCTGCATGCCTCCTGGTCAGGATGCAATCCTTCTCCCATTGAGGGCAGTGGCAGAGCAGGGTCGTTAATTTCTTTAATTGCCTTGGTCCTAGGGGTCAGCAGTTTGCTCCACAATGACCCTGGAGGATAGTTTTGTTCCAAATGTAATCATTGTGGAAGACAAATTGTTGGCTGCTTGATATCACCAAGATAGAGACAGGTAACCACAGGGCCCTTGCCGCTGGTTAGAACATCTCTTTGGGCTGGTGCTGCTGGTGAGCTTCAGAGATCGGGGAGCAGAGCTGGATGCACATAAATGTGCGTCATCCCAAAACATGAGCTGCTCTCTGATCAGTGCTTCAAACTCCTCAAGTCTTGCTGTCTGGTTTGCAGTCTGGGTTAAGTACATTCATGCTGCTTTACAACTGTCAAATACTAGTAGTAGGTTCTGTGTTGTGTCTCCAGCCTAATCGAGTTGCTTCTCTGGCATTTCAGTGTCTTGGATCCACATAATCACACTGGGGGTATAACATCTGATTGATCTTCATGTGTGATGACCAGCTGCGATGTATGCCCTATATACCTTTCACTGGGAGTCTGGCCACAGCAGTCATTCCAAGCCTGTCTGCAGAGGTTTGCCCAGGAAACGTTGCTGGAGGTTAATATAAGTATTTTCCCAAATGCAACCTCAGCAAGTTCTCCATGAATTTTTCTTATACACTGACTTTTGAACCTTGGTCTGAGTTCAGGAAAGAGACCAAATGAGACACAGCTGTGGTCTTCAAGTGTTTGTGTGTGGATTCCAGATGCTTTGCCAACTTGCCAGAGAAATCTACACATTTGCATCTCATTGCATGAGATCATAATGACACTGATGATTCTTGGGCTACCTGATACCTGTTCTAAAACCCAGGCCAGAGCTGTGAAGATTATCTCCAAGTTAAAGATGCACCCTGCCCATGTTCCTGTTGTGATGTTGAACCCAAAGGGAAATCTTCCTGTCTTGCTGTTCTACACATGTAAAGGTCATGCATCGCATGCAGCAGGCTATTTCATATTTCAGCTGCTGCTGCCTTGTGCCCTGCCTCTCTGCCTGAGGAATGAAATGCAAGTCTCCCATCTGTGAAGGCAGCACATAAAGGGCAGCTGAGCTGCTGGTGTCTCTCTGCTGATAGCTGTAGGACACACAGTGTGCGTGGCTGATCAACCAGCAGTGAAACTGCATTGTTCTGGGTGGTGTTTACTAGTCAGCAGCAGCTGAGTTTTGGCCAGGAGAAACTGGGCATTGCTCTCCCGGGAGCAGACGGGGCTGCGGTTGGAGGGCAGCTGCTGCAGTCTGGAAGCAGACCTTTGCCTTTGGCACTGATCTCACGGCACCCCCCGCACCAGTCCACTGGGGTCTTGCCAGACGCCTTGCCACTCCAAGGCAGCTCGCAAAGTGTGGTTGTGGCAGATTCAGCAGCGTAGGCTTGGAGTTCTGCTGAAACAGTCACACCCCATTGTCCAACAAAACTGAAGCTTCTGAAACAACCTTTCCCACCAGCAGCCATGTCTGTTGCTTCCACAGTGAAGGAGATTTGTTATGTGCAAGGTGTAACCAGTCCAGCTTGAGGCACCAAACGCAAGTGGAGATAACTACCTGGCCTGTGGACTGATATGGAGCTCCTGTCAACAGACAGCGGTAGCTCTTGTCTACAAGTCATCTGAAAGACATGATGAACATGAATGGCATGAAGCAGCCTTCTTTAGAAAACTTCCATGCATCACTTAGTCTTTGGGGAAACCTGGTTTCATCCCTGTCTTTGTCATTGTGGGATTTTGTTCTAATGCATTGGTCAACCCTAGCTATTTTGTGGAGCCTTGTGAGTTCATCTTCAGAAGTTCACATTGAGACACAGTATTTCTTTCTTGAACATCACAGCATGAAGTACAAGGGCCGGTACACACTCCCTGAATGGGGTAGCTCTCATGTCTTCTGAGTCCCCAAGGTGAGCAAGAATTTATACCAATGTTTGCTTCAAGAAGATCTATTTAAAATGCCAGGGCCATGAAAGATACAAGTTTTGTTGATGTCCCACTGGTGATCACCGTCCCACGCAATCCTTCTCCATCGAGCTGTAATTCAACAGCCGTCTCCACCAGGGCAAGTCTACCTTTCTGAGCCAGGAACATGTGGTTAAGAAACCTGTGCAAGAAATGCAGAAAAAGAGCAGATGCTCTGTACAGTTGATGCTCCTTCTTCAAGATGTTGCCCAGTGCTTTTTCAGCACGGCAAACCTGGAGCAGAAATTCCACCTCTTGGGTAGCAGCTCAGAGCAGGGATGTCCAGGGTAAGCCATGTCCTCAGTCAGGTTATGAAAGGTGTACTTGCTCCCACCAGCTCTGTGAGGAAAATGTGCATTAGGCACCAAGTGCAACAGTGAGTGAGTGTGTAAGAGGCAACATCCTATTCCACTGACCCTGCCTGTCTGCCACGTACTTTGTCTTTTCCATGACCCCTCTGTGATTCCCCCCAGTCCCCAGCCATGGAGCCAAAGGGAAGCAATGGCAAACCTGAGCTGCCTCCGCAGCCTGCAGCTTGCCACTGGTGTTACTGGAATTTGCAATAACGGGGACCCCTGCCTGGGAGGTAAATGTGAATCACACGGGTTAAAGGGCAGAAGTTAATGCAAACCACCAAGGGAAGTAAGATAATTTACAACTATGTATTTCAACCTTTCCAGCCCTTGGCTGAAGTTAGAATTTCAATGAATCATAGGCTCATAGAATCATTTGGGTTGGGAGAGACCTTTAAAGGTCGCCTAGTCCAACCTCCCTGCAATGAGCACAGACATCTGCAACCAGATCAGGTCGCTCAGAGCCCCATCAAACCTGACCTGGGATGTTACCACCTCTCTGGGCAACCTGTGCCAGTGTTTCACCACCCCCACTGTAAAAAATGTCTTCCTTATATCTAGTCTGAATTGGCCCTCTTTTAGCATAGATTTCTTCCAAACTTTGTATTTCCTCAGTGAGGAAGTGTAAAAACCACCTACCTCAGTGCTAACACAGACCTGATGTGCACAGGTGGGCTTTGCAGGAGCCCCAGGTCCAGCTGAGGCACTGCTACATCCTGCCAACAGAGAGCAGGAGGGAAAATATTACTCCAGGAATTAATCTGGCCCCTGAACAGGCTGTAGGGTGCTGGCACCAGTCTGCTGCAGGCTGAGAGATGGTTTTCACTGAGACACTGAGAGCTGTAGCTTATATATCAGAATATAGAGGACCCTATACTTGGGCCCAGCAAGCATACTGTGACAGAGAAGGAGCAGTTACGGTGTTGTAACCACAGTCACAGTGGTTTGGCACGGGTACGGACTTGTCCGCTGCTGGATCACAACAAGCTGAATGCTGAGGCTGGGAATCCAGTTGGTCCCTGGAGTCGGTGCAGCCCTGGCTGGGGATGGAAGGCTGTGTCAAAGCAGTGCCTCGCTCTTCCTCGTCCTTCCCACAGGTCCCATGTCTGTCCCAGGGTGGCTGCCGAGCAGGGTCAAGCAGAAACATGCAGCCAAGTGCTAAATGTTTTATGCTATCGCCTGATTGATTTTAAACGATGCTTACTTGGCAACACACCTCTCAGGACTTGTTCCATAAGATTAGAGACGTTTTTTCCTAATGCATCACTGTGGCTTGTAAACCTTCTCTGCCCCAGTAACAGCTTAAGAGCCTGTGTTTAAAACCGGAGCCGCAGTAGTGTTTTCCCCGCACACCACCAGCTCTGCCTCTCCATCCCACGGCCCGTGATGGGACGGTGCTGTGGCACACACTGTCTGCAGCAGTAAATCACGGCGGCGTGCAATGGCCAAGCCTCAACTGTTCAGCTGCTGTCCTATCCCTCCAAGACTGGCTAGAGTGACTACAGGGAGGGGACATCCACGTGCTTATGTTAGTGGCCTCTTAATGTCATCTCAGGTATTTCCCCACTTCATGGAGCTGGTGCTCACTTGCTTTTCAAGTGTCGGGTGCTCTAGCCCCCACTAGGACCACTGCTGGGTGGGACAAAGCATTGCAGGGCTCCTCTTGGGATGGAGAAGATCCACTGTTGGAGGAGTCTTCAAAATCAGCTTCACGTGGGCTGAGGAGTGTTTCAAATCTGTGTGTACTCAAAATGATGTTCAGCTGGGAAAAAAGTCCAAATGGAGAAGAAGAAACAAACATCCCTTGTCAATACTACACAACTGGCAGTAAAATTTGCTTGGTTATCTACAACAGTTACATATATCTTTTTTAATTAAAAAGAGAAAGAGAAAAATAAAATTATGTAACTATAACGAGATTGGTTGTTGTCTTGCCAGATTTTCAGTAGTAACCTCTGAGGCGGCTCAGGAAAGACGCCTGAGGGTGGAACGGCAAGGAAAGGATGGCATAGCAAACGTGGCTGAGCTGCAAACAGCAGCTTTGTTGTGCGAGATGGGAAGAGCTCATTTCTTCCAGAAAATGATGTGCTTTTCATTGTACTTTGTCACAGTCCATTCAAAAAGTGAAGGACCGGCCATTACACCCAACAGCACGTGCCAGCATGTCAGCTGTGATGGATGGCAGCCTATTCAGTCAGGCCTCGGGGAACAGAGGTTTGCTCATCTCAGCACCTGCCAGGAAAAGTGCCCTGGCCAGACAGAGCTCTCGGCAGACTTCGGCCCTTGCATGGCTGCAAGGACGAAATGCCCCCAGGTTCCCCCGCACCTGCAGCGCTGCCTGTGCAATCCTTCCCAGTGCCTACCTCTGGGAAGTCACCTTTGTGGTGGGAAGAAACCTGGAGCTACTGAAGGCAGAGGATGTTTTGCTGCTGACCTGTCCATCTATCTTTTGCCGTTATTAGTCTGCCTGTATACTGAGGGTCACTTTGAAGAGCAGATGTTTCCCACTAGCGATGTGAGACTGCCTTTAATTTGTGCCATGTAGCAGGGCTGGAGTTTGAAAATCCCTGGGTCACTTTCCATTTGTAATTGCTCTAAGGGGAGCCTAACTGGGAACCTGCAATCTGATGACACTATCTACAGGGACAAGAGAAGAGGAAGGGTCAACTCATTTTCTCTTGGTGAGAGAGGTCTGGAAGTTTGGGAGATGTTGTGGAACATAAGGAGGCTTCTTAAACTTCTCATTAGCTTGTTTCAGGAATTGAGACTGGTGCTATCTGCATGCTTAAGCAGACCATCAATCTCAGCTCCCTATGCCACCAAATATCCTACAAAATGGGAGAAGAGGGGCTAGGCTGGCACGGTAAATCTGCCTGGAAACAAAAAACAGAGCTACTGCTCCGTGCATATACTGAGACATGGCTTTTGAGCGCAATGGGAAGACTTGATGGCTGGACGTGATCTAGGTATGCTGTCATGAGCTCCCCAGCCCTCTCCTAGCAGCACAGCCAGCTGAAGAGTGCTTCTGGGCACCTTCTCAGTCTTGCTCTATTAGGATTTGAGGCAGATTATGAGTCTGTTCTGCCTTACTGTCTCCAGGAGAGCAAGAGAAACTCCCTCCTGCACAGTCCCATTGCCACTTCGTTGTTATCAGGAAGCCTGACAAAGCAGTGGAAACAGTCACAAAATCTGAAAATACAGTTGTTTAAAAATCATACCTTATCCACATGGGTCCCTTCAGGGTTTAAAAAGGAGTGAGATCAAGGTTGGAACTGTTATTTCTTCTTTCTTTCATCCCCATTCTGTGTTCTTTAAGCGCTGAAGAGTTTCTTTCTCCAGCTCATTATTCGATTAAAGGTTAACTTCATGGGACTGCAGTTATAAATCCAGTTAAGCAGCAACATTCTAAATAAGAAGCACTGGGAGGGAATCTTATCCATGTCAGGCAGCATTATCCGAGTTGTCTTAGTATGGGAAGCAGGGCTAGGCAAAACATATCTGTTGAAACTTTTTACTAAACAGAAAAGTAATTTTTTGAAAAGATGAAAACTCCCCCTCCCCCCCCTTGTGTTACTTCTTTTTATATCATATGCTGTACTCATCAATAAATATTTTCAGTGAAGTTATTCCCAAATAATCTCCTTGTAACATTTGCTCTTTGTGGGGATCATTCTTTCAGCTCTGTTGGTCTCCAGCTCGTGGCTGAGGGTCAAGGGACAGTGGTGTCTTCAGCACTTCTTGGGGAGGTGATTATCCCTGTGCAAAAAGCGACAGGGACCCCAGCATAAAAAGGGTTAATATTGAAAAGAACTGGGTCATACTGACTGGAAGATCTGGTGATGCCTTCTGCTCCCCAGGGACCGTGTTAGAGACGGCTGAGCCATGTCCACCTCTGTGTAGTGCTCCACTGAGGAGAAACCAGGATGTCTCCTCGGGCCCTGCAGGCATGGGGACAGTAGCTGCTGTGCCACCCAAAACCTGCTGGGAATTATCCTCCAGGCACCAGGGTGGGCTTGGCTTGGCTCCCTCAGTACCAGCCTAGGAAGGTTACAGCTTCTCCCAGCTTCTTCTTCCAGCTGTGCTCCAACTCCTGGTCCTCCCAGCCCCTGGAGAGACAAGGAAGAGGAGGAGGAAGGAAAACTATTAGCTTGTCCCTATGAACTGTTTCCTTCACATTCAGGTTTTTTAGGCAGACGCTATCAGTTGTTTTAGTATTAATAGCTAACAGCATTTTGAAAAGCTATTGAGACAAAAGAAAGCATCTGGAATAAAAATGTCTGCAAAGGATGCCTTTAGCATACTTTCCACAAAGACAGTGGAGTTTGTACTTAGCCGCAGGACCTGGCTGGCATCGCCTGCAGCAGTGACCGCCCCGGGTAGGTGCCTGCAGCAAGAGCTACCTGACTGACAGGAGCATCCAGGAGAGCTGGGGACGGTGCGGCGGCTGCTGGTGCTGAGCATGCCAAGCCAAGCTGAGCCACGTGGCTGGCAGGTGAGGTTGGCCTGAGTGGCTCAGTGTCCAACCCAAGTGGCAGCATCCAGGGCTTTGGCCAAGCAGGGAGCCCACGAGAACATAGCTGGTGACTGAAGCGAGCCGTTTTTATAGATTAATTATTTTCATTGAGTATGAAGAGGTCATGTACTTTTTACTTTGTTTTTTTTCCCCCCACATTTTAGACAAAAGATCTGCCATGAAAAGTAGCCTGTGTGCAACCCTCCTCACACAGGCCCAATCCACCCTCTGCACCAGCAGGCTGCTGGTGCACACGACTGGGGCAAGTGCTCTACACGACCAACGGAAGGAGAAAACAGATGCGCTCAACTGGGACAAAACCCTGAGGTCCCTGATGGAGGCAGCTCGCTCATGCAGTGGCTGCAGCATCTGATTGATTCCCCTGCCTGACCTGAGCCAGGGGGAGCCCACCAAGGGCTGAGTGACGTGGCCCTCACCGGAGGGATGCGGCTGGGGTGACCTGGCTGAGAGGCTGCTTCTGTGGATAAACTGACCTCATCAGCCCTGCTGAGCAGGTCACTGACAGCACCAGAGACAACAAGAAAACCCAGATCATTTTTTTTATATCCAAAGAAAGGACCAGCCCAAATTCAATGGCCAGTACAGGATATGTCTAAATACATTGAAAACATAATTTTATTTCTCTATTCTTTTTTTATTTATTTCTGGTATCACCAGAACCACCGGGAATCCACCCAAAAGTTCTACAAGTACTGAAGGTGCTGAACCATTCACTCTAGTGTACTCTGACTGCATGAACGAGCCTCATCCCAGAGGAATGGAAAGGGTAAAAATATGTTTGCTATAGTGCAGAGTGGAAGTAGTAAACACAAGAACAAGTGGAATATGTCAGAGAGAAGTCGACAAAATATCATGCTGTCAAATCTGTTAATGTTCTTGGGAGGACTTTGTGTAACAAGGAGTCTTGCCCTGTCTACGTTTCTTTAAAAATTTAATAGGCAAGGTCCATCTACAAAGATCCCTCATAAAACCCATCAAGGAAAAACTGGGTCAGGCATATTACAGATTCACAACCTGCTCAAGGTAGGGAGTAAGGATCTGTTTTCACAGTGCATGGAGGTTACTGAAGACATCTCCCCTCCTTCTCATTGACCTGTGCTACCCATCATACTCATAAGGGACATGAAGAAGAACACAAGTAGGAGAATCGCAAAGACTGCAGATGATATAGAATCACATAGGATGGTGACTGCGATTAAGTGAAGAGCGGCAGAAGGGTCTCTCAAATGGTTTGCAAAATGGTAAAGAAGCTTTGATGCAAACTGGAAAGAAATGATAACATGGGGAAATAATCTTTACAATGCATGCTTACTGGCACTAATGGTGCACTAGCTATCATCACTCACAATTTAGATTTGGAGTTACTCTGAATAATATGGTTATCTGTAAATACAGGAGAGGTACACCGATACATCAGCATTGCTTTCTCCGTGGCCTGGATTAATGTACTTCAGTCTGCTTCAGCCCCAGGTGTGGGTGGTGGGCTCTGTAGCAGGGTCTGGGAGCAGGGCACTGAGCTCAAGTTTGCCCACTGCCCTAGATGGGGAGAGAGGTGTACAATTTATTGCTTGTGTGTTTGGTGCTTTTTTTTTAATCCACCCACGATAATGAACCAACTCAGTCTATTGTGAAAGAAGATACTGAGAACAGTAGATCATCTCTGGTTTGCTCCCTTGCTTTCCTCTGCCTCTCCACTTTCAGTAGGGATGTTATCAGCTGTCCTGCTGCTGTGCTATTCACTGGTGAGGGCCCCCTACACCCCTTTTCTGCAGCAATCTGTGGAGAACATGAGCTATCTCATCCTTCCAGTGCTGAGACTTGACCTCTTCAGCCTGAGCTGTCACCTCCTATGTTTTAGTTCTACAGGTTCTTGGCTTGATCTTCGATATGTTATGGAGGAAGAAGCCTTCCAAAACAGGGAGGTACCAGTCATGAGAAGCATGCTTTGTCCGTAACACTGTCCACTGAAGGACACTTGGTTTCGAGAAGCTAAGTGAAGAACAGATAAAGTTTGAGCATGAGAAAGAAGCACCAAAAATTAACTAAGAAATCACTTTGCTTCCTCCTGTTGCTCTTAGGTCTTTCACTGACCCCTAACTCCCCTCTTTTCAGCATCCAGAGCCTCAGAAGAAACACAATGGCTAAGAACCAGCTAATTTGCATCAACACAACAATGACCTGAAAGTGCTACTACCTTCCTCAACATCAGACGCCCTTCCTGTCCATCAGTCTTCTATTTTGAGAGACCCGTGGTCTTAACATAAAGCCAAATTCCAATTTACACAATGTTTTGACTCCCCTGCACAAAATTCCGGGACACTGCAGTATTGCCTTTATGGACAACTTTGCCAGTGCTAAAATTGTTCAGATTTGCCCATTGTTTCTTACAATCCTGTGTGCCCTATGGAACAGGTTCTTCAAGAGGCAAAGAAAAGACCAGCATCCTTCCTTTTATCAAAACCTTTCTTTAGTGGGGGGATCTCATACACACCTCATGAACAGTGAGAAACGAAACATCCTGTTTTGCTGTTCAGCTTTTATTTGCATTTAATTTACTTGTGATCCTACAGCTTCTCTTTTATTTCTGGTCCTTATTTCTTGCAGAGCACCCCAAGTTCATCAGTTTTGTTGGTATGGCCTGCTCACATATCTCACACTCTGCCCATCACCTTTGCCCTAAAGAACCTCATGTTCACAGCCGGTTTCTTGTGGTACCCATAAAAAAACCCAAACCTCTCCATCCTTCGAGAAGTTATTCATGGTTTTCCACCTTCTTAAGAATTAAAGTAAAAGAGAAGAGAAAAAGAATACAAGTTCTCCTTATGACATTCTTTCCTTCCACCAGTTATTCACCATGTATCTCATCTATTGTCTTCCTAATGTCTCTCTCCAGCAGGATTCTCTTTCACCAAAGTTTTAGCCTGTCAGTTCTCTACTGTTCATCTAGTATTCATTAAATGTTCCTGTCATATCTTAACCTTGCTGTATTTTCTCTTAATCTTCCCCAGAAATACGTAACCTGCTCTTGCTTGAGTAGATTGTCATTAGTACACACGGCACGGCTGCTGCTGTTGTTATTCTCATTATTACCATAATGGCTGGGGCCAGAAGAAAGAGGCAGCTTTAGGCATTGTACAAACACAGGCAATCCCTGACACAAAGAGAGAGCTCTCGTGTTGTTCAAAATAATTCTGAAATCATTCCGGTGAGTATCCTACTTTCCCTTTTTAATATTCAATTTTTCCCATCAGAAAGCTACTACCGAAAGTGATGTGTTCAGCCCTCCAGTTTTTTGACCAAGCTGACTATTTTGCATTAGCTCTTCCTCACCACCTCGCTTTGCAGCTAGTTTGAGTGGCCACGTTTCAGCTACAGCAGGTGAATCCCCACAAGACTTGCCCTGCCACAGGTTTCCTATGCACTTTGGGGAATCCAGCTGTATATTAACTACTGCAACAACAACATATGGCTTCCAGGCTTTTTAAGAAACCTATCCTTCATTTTATAGCTGTGCAGTTACCTGTCCCCCTTGCCTACCCTGTGCACAAAAACCAGCCCTGCTGGGTAGGCTTTTATCAACATTTTGGTCTTGAGATCAGATCTTCTCCTTGGAAATGAGTTTACTCCCAGCCAGCCACCACTGGCTGGTACCACACAATAAGCCAGCAAGCTGGAGTGGTGCACTCGTTTGGCTCAATTCTCTGTCAGCACAGAGCGACACGGCACTGAGCCCCAGCAAGCAGGATACAGCTTGCATTTCTGACATGGTGCCAGCACTCATCTGCACAGGAGATCAAAGGCAGAGACTGAAACACAGAAAACAGCTAGTAAACAGTTGGGCAGTGCTCATTAATACTGATTGATTACATTATTTTCTTTCTCCTTAATTAATTTGGGAGATTGTCTATGTTGAGCCATCCTATAGAACTGTGGATGGGCCACTATAGCATAGGGGATGCATGGAGCCTTAGATGGCAATATAACATTGGGGCTGGCACCCAGGGCAGATGCGAAAGCAGCATCAGCAGCCCAACAGTGTAAGCAGTAAAACATGAAACACTGATGGAGCATGATTTCTAAGCTTGGGAGTTAAAGAGCAGAAGTGCAGGGAAGAGCCCCCTGGCTGTCAGAGATGGGCACCAGGCCACTGGTCCTTCTGTCAGCAGGAGTCTGGTACCTCCATGTCTCCCCATATCCTGGCCGCATCCTCCCTCTGCGATGCGTCACCCACCTGCAGAGCAGGCCAAGGAAGTCTTTACATTGTATAAGCATGAGAAGACAAGGCACTGAGGTACAGACAGCCTGGGAGGGAGGCAGGACACAATCCCATCCTAACAGGAGAGCTGGAGACCTGTACAGGCAGCACACAGCAAGGCATGCTTGTGAGACTGGTGAGTTTAGATTAGGAAAAAAATTCTTCACCAAAAGGCCTGTCAAGCCCTAGAACAGGCTGCCCAGGGAAGTGGTTGAGTCACCATCCCTGGAAGTATTTAAGAGATGTGTAGATGTGGTGCCTGGGTTAGCAGTGGACATGGTAGTGCTGGGTTAATTGTTGGACTTGATGATCTTAAAGGCCTTTTCCTGTCACAGCACTCTCAAAACCAGCTGGCTGCAACAAGGTCTTTTACCATCACATACCAAGTTAACTTCAGTAAGTAGTTACCACGCCTCACCCCAGCACGGCCACCAACCCCCCACAAGATCTCAAAGGTTTATCTACCGTTCATGCCATTTCTTCATACTCTTCTGGCTAGTCCCTCTGCTTCTCGACTCTGCTGCTTCTCCTTGTCTCACCTCATCTAGGTCTCTCTTTTCTCCCTTTCCAGGTCCCTCTTCATCAGCTGTTCCTCTTCCAGACCTCTTACAGCTATTTAACTGCTTAGCAGGAACCAGCCACAGCTGCACCTTACCCACATCAGCCAACCCACCGCCCCTGAAGCCAGCCCACAGCTGTATGTTATCAATGTTAATTAACCTGCCTTCATTCCTCAGCATTTTCCAACATAAAAGGTTCTGTGATTCTATGATAGTGGATATGACAGTGGGCATTGCCTGTTCTTCCCACTGGCAATCCTTTGGGAGGTCACTGCAGTAATGCTGTTTGGGTCTGTTGTCTTGCATTAAAATACTTCTTCGCCTGGGCATTGAAGAAAGGGAAGGACACCAGGGTGAGAAAGCTTTAGGATGTGAAGTTTCCAAAACCTGGGCTCTGTCCCTGGTTGTGAAGGTATTCTCTGGCCAACATGCTGCTTTTCACATCTGTAGAATGGCTGGTAGTGGAAGGCTTAATTGATTAATATGTGGAAGACACTATATTAATGCAATGTTATCATCCCTGGAAAATAAAGGAAGGCTAAAAATAGTGTAGTACATTCTGACAGAGCTTTTGTTATTTTCTTTTTATGTTCAATTCCTTTGAGTCTGTCTTTTTCTTTGTTAGGAAATCCTAATTAACATTTTCTTTTTCATTTCATTACTGGGCCCAGGTTTTGGTACCCTGTAGGCAGCCACTAATCATTCAGTCCCCAAATGAGATGAAGGCTTCTTTCTGCGAGGAACGCTGGAGATACCGAGGGAACAGACCCTGCCCTCGGTGCTCTGGATGGAGGCAGTGGAGGGGAACGGACCTGCCTACAGCCACACTGAATACAGGTTGACAGGAGCCCAGTTTCCTACCCCGTCACAACGCATGTGCCTGTCTGGTGGAGAACAGGCAGCAATGCAGATGCAGACATGCTCTCACTTGGGACCTGGCATGGAAACAGCTAAAAGATCCCAGCCGAAAGCTATCAGTACTATAGTTAGAACACGAGCTGTCTGGGAAACAAACTTTTCATAACTGTGGCAAGGCAGAGCTCTAGGATCCCCACCATAAAGAAAGGCATGGGCTTTCTGAGGTTGTTTTCCCAGCTTTTTAATGCTACCAGTTTGGACCAAAGTTCTCCAACTATTTTGGCTTTCAACTGAAGCAACCCAGGTTGAAAAAGTGCGCTGAGCTCTGTGCCCCCAGTCCTCTGGATGCCCTCCTGCATGGGTTCCCATCTTGGTGTGGCTGGTGGAGAGGCTGTATGGAGGCAGGGAGGGATCAGGCTGAGGAAATTCAACCTCCAGGTGCTCCTCCATGAAGCACGAGAACAACCAGCTGTAGAGAGTCAGCAGAGAACGTCAGGCTCTGTACCTGCCTCTGACAGTGCCGGCACTGGGTGTTAGTGAGAGGGTATAGGTGGGGCAAATACAGAGCTGTACATGCCCAACACATAAATTTTATATCAAATGTTTCTGAAGGTCTGTCTATTAAAGCTTGTAGCAGGAGAGAAAGTGTTTGGGAAACAGAGCTGAAGGAAGAGATAGAACAGGAGCAAGAACAGGAAAATAAAGAAGGAGGAAGAGGAAGGAGCAGAAAGAGGAATGGGAGGAGCAGGAGGAATACCTCCTCCTCCTGCCAGCCTGATTTCCATGTCCCCTCTCCGCAGGCAGGCTGCAGGTATGGGGCACCCCTAGCACCTTGCTAACACCACCCGTGTCACGAGCAGGCTCAAACCCAAGGTAATGGGCTTGAAATTTAGGAGGCTGAACACATGGCCTGGCTCTCCTCCTGTAGCTGGGGAGGCAAGTCCAGCATGATGGGGTGGAGATATCAGTTGTCTAAATGAATGAGGCTAGAGCAGAGCCTAAACCCTGTACACCAGTCATCAGCACCAGCACTTCCCCATTGTGGCTCTGACATATTCCCAAGCAGCAGCACAAGGGAGGAAAAGAGAAATTTAGCAGTACGTTCAGGGACTGCACCGTGCCACGTACCCTTTGGGCATGGCCCCTGCTTATTTACAGCGAGGACGTAGCCCTGGGGGCTCCCAGGAGCGTAAAGATGGTAAGCCTCAGAAGACAGTCTTTATTGCAGTGTTTGAGACAACCTCTCCCAAATTGCAGCAAGTGCCTCCTGACTTCGCAGTGCCAAACAGCTTTGGGCAAGACCTGAGATAAAAGAGGTTGGGGAGGTGTGAGGTTCCTTCCCTTCACTTTCTTCTCAACATTGCAAAATGACAGTGTCGGTAATGAAAGCTGTTAGCGCTTGCATGAATGACCTGACTGTCTTCATCAGACAGACAACACCATGGAAGTTTTAACAATGCCATTAATAATTATACATGGGCTGACTTTGACTTATATGGGAGCCCCCTACCTCACACGCTCCCTGCCGAAGGAGCGGTGTGAAGCAGGATCATCTGCCTATGAATTAATCATGGTGTGAATCTCTGTGGCTGAGCTTTGCTCTGCACATGGTAGCGCACACTAGCTGCATATTGAAAGGCTAAAAACTTTGCTCCCTCCCCTCCAAACTCCTGCAACTTGCTTGGCAATATGGGAGAATATTAATGCAGTGCTCAGCTGTCACCTGGTGTTCCTGACTCATCTGAGGACCCGTACCACACTGCAGAACCCCTCGGGGAGGGGAGGGGTGAATGGGCAGATGAAAACAATCCGGGTATCTGTAAGTCACATGTTTGCTCATAATTTGAAGCAATGTTCTCATTTTCCCCGCTTTGGTCTCTGCTAGACATTTGTAAAGATACTGAATCCTTTCTGAAAATGAAACCTGCTTTGATATTTCTGAAAGCTCCCTCGTCCAGAGGTGTTCTGTGCCTTGGCTTTTAGAGGCAACCATAACAAAGGTACAAGTGAATGGAACCCCACAGATCTCTAGATGTCTCCAGCAACCTGAGCTTCAAGCCTAAAAGCCCTTTGGACTGGATATAAATGCTTTTGCCTTATCCCACAATTGGCTTCTGCAAGAACAACAGAAGATTAAGTGGTTGTCCAAGCCCAGGTGCATCTTACAGTGATGATGTAAATCTGTTTCTATCACTCATCTGAGCCCAATAACCGCTGAAGCTCACGCTGAAGCTGAGCGCAGTCTACACGAATCAGAAGGTGTATTTCTCAGACCCCAGCCCTGCGATGGCAAAGGGTGCTTTGCTCGATGCCTTCAGCTGTGCAACACCCCGTACTACCTCTGCAGTTATAGTGTCGGTTCTTAAAAAGCAGTCATTATTCTGGTGGGTTCTCCTTTTTCTGCTTGTGTGTTTTATTTGTTGTTTTTCTGCATTTTGCTTTGTTTTCTAATTGCTTTCTATCACCATAGCTAAGGATTTCCTACCAAGCAGGAGAACGGTTGTTCCAGCCCAGGCCAGCCCTCCAGGCTCTTAGAATTCGGCTTCATTCCGGTTTTTCTCTGGCTCAGGGGTGAAACCAGCCTAACTGCTCAGCTTTTCCAGAGCTTAAATCCAGTAACAGGGCAGAGAACACCTCTGCAATTGCAGTGTCGGTTTTTGAAAAGCAGTCATGATTCTGGTGGGTTCTCCTTTTTCTGCTTAGGTGTTTTATTTGTTGTTTATCTGCACTTTGCTTTGTTTTCTAATTGCTTTCTATTACCATAGCTAAGGATTTCCTTTGGGTAGCATGTTGCAGCTGATGATTGCTATGCATGTTATAAACGCTGATGGATTTCTGGGGTTGTCAGTTCGTGTAATTTTGTTTGTAACTGCTGTTTCCCAGGTTTGATAGAGAAATGGTAGGGGTAGTTCTGACCGCAAAGCTTGTGAGCTGTCTGAGTTTGTGGATAAATAGGTGCATTGAGTATGTGGCCCTCTGCATCACAGCAATAACGGTGTGTGCTGAGGAGCACATTACTTTCACTCTAGACTTGCCCTACAAGTCATTTCTCAGAGTGGTAGCCACATACTCTGAGCTGCTGCCCTCAAAATAGAGCCTGGCTTTCCAAAACTGGAGCATGGACTAGTTTCTGGATTTCTGGAGTGTGGTTTTCACCCTTGTCCCTCAGAACTGGCCATCCCTGTGGCAATGTTTGATTTAACTTTAATATGTGCAGGATCAAATCCAGAAGCAAGATGAAGAGGAAAAAAAAAAAAAAAAAAAAAAAGACTGCCTTTTTCATAGTAGAGCCTTCTAGCACACCTCCCTCCCAACAGCCTGGGTGTTTTAAGAGAGGGGTGAATTGAAGTAGAACTGAGCAAATTGGAGGGAAGTGAGTGTGGGTTTTACCAGCCTCCGGCAGTGGATCCAACAGGCTTTGCGTGTTTATTGATTACAGCATGCTCTGCATCCTGGGAGGGGGTATTCTGAGCTAATAGTGGGTGTATTTGTTATGTCTGGTTCAGAAATCAGAATGAATAAATGATAAGCAGTGGAATGTGATTGGACTACTAAGAAGTTATTTGTACTTGCTTACAAGTGAGAGGAGGAGGGAGCCAAGCTGGCTGTGAGCTCTGCATGGGTACGGAGGGGCTGAGGGCTCAGGGAAGAGCACGCTGGACCTTGTCACCAGACCTGTTAGCAGGTCATCAGGCAGCTGGATGAATACATACCCTTGCAAATCATGCATATAGTCTCCATTTTTCAGAGAGCATAAGATATGCACCAGGATTGGCCAGATGGGGATGCAGAGCTGAGCAGCCACGAAGTGTGTCCAGCCGTGGTGGCTGCCACCATCCTTATCCTTGCCAATACAAGTGGAGTGAATAAAGTCAATAAGGGGGCAACAAAGGGGAAGTAGACCCTTGCCTATTAGAAACTTTCTAAAGCCATCATAACTTAGCTCTCCTAAGTTTACCATTTCCTTCTAAATATATTTGTGTCCATACTGGGGGTGCTTCTGAAGCCATCCTCAGGGCACTGCTTGCTTCTTTGGTAGGCAGTGAATCTGCAGTCATGGGTTTGGTGAGGCCTGAAGGCAGGCAATTGGTGTCCAAAGAGCCCCTCAGACCTGATGACGTCCCACATGACCACCTTGCTGGTGGCTCATCTTGTAGAAATCCCCTGCAGCCCTTCCAGTGCTTCTCGGTGGGCACCCACCTTGTCTGCAGAAAAGTGCAGTAGCTTGGCCACTGCTCAAGCCTGGACGGGTGAACACCTGGAGGGACCATCATCGTGTCAGTGATGACTTCCCATGGAGCTTTGGCCTCAGAAAGAAAGCTGAAAATCTACACCCTTACCTTCTTCCATTCCTCTAGCATGAGTGCTTCTGACACGTCTCCTCCCTGCCTGAATACAGGACCAAGACTGGCTGAACATTTTACTGACTTCGTGCTCCGTGCAGACTTCCTTCAACACTATTACTTGTCAGTGTAATGAGTAAGTAAGGTTCTGGACCCATGGGAAGCCTTAGTAATTATTTTTACTAGTTTTTGTTTGTTTTGTTTTGGCATCTTTTCCCCAGGAAAAGAAATTGTAAATTATCTGTCAATACAGGAAAGTTGGAAAGGAGTCCCTTTTTTTTTTTTTTTTTTTCTAGTTGGCCTAACATGAAGAAAAAAAGCCCTTCCATTTGGATCGCAGACATAATGTCTACCCTTTCATTCTGCTGTGGAAGGATTTGCCTGGGGAATACAAAATATTATATACCTACTGCCTGTGATAAATTTCATCCCCTCCGCAGCAGCAACATTAGGAACCAAATTTGGATTTACAACAGAGCCTAGACAGCAATTCTACTGCAGCAGCATAAGCAGCTCCTTGTGTGAACAAGAATCAGGCCCATTGTGTCCCCATAGGTATTTGAGGACACTTGTGACAAGCAATAATTTGAGTCACTGACATCTTCATTCTCTTAAGGCTGCATGGTGGTGTTCTAGTCAAATCTGAAGTTGGAAGGAAGACCCCAAAACACTTCAACCCCAAATCAGTGACTGGGAGAGTGAGTCAAGGTTTCTGCTAGAGTCCTAAAACTCTTTCAGGGTGCAGGAGGTGATGACTTTTCTCCATGTCTTCTGAGGGTAGGCTGGAAGAAAGCGGTCCTGTTGTAACAAGGGGTATTTAAGCCAGACATAAGAGCGTACGGCAGCATGAGAACTCATCCAAAGAGGAGGTCCCAGGGCACGTCAATGGAGCTAGCAGAGCAAACTTCTCCCAGGATAGTCCAGATAGATTGGATTTTCCTTCAGAGCAGGAGGAAGGAGTAAGCTGTTTCTTGGAGTCTCCTGGTGGCTGACGTTTCCATTTTTCCGAGAATCTGTTTCTTAGCTAATTTTCTCATCCTCAACAAACCTTCCTTTCCCCAAATCTGATCTGATGTCCCTCACCTTCTACAGGTCCCAGTGGTTTCCAGGCACAACCTAGGCTGTGCAAGGGCTGGAATTCTGTCCCTCCATCTATCTCACAGGGGCTTTGGGACCTTCACTCCTGTTGCCATGGATCTGATCTCTCTCCTCTCCTTCATACAAGAAAGGCTGTCACCTCCAGGGAACAGGGACCATCACTCAGGTGACAGGCCCAGGGCTGCCTGGTGAAGATGCCTGAACTGGGAACATTGCTGTGGGCTGGGACTCGGTGTGCCTCAGCTTAGCAAACAGGCAAGAACATCCAGTCCCATAAAGATGTCCTGTGATGGCTTTGCTCTGCAGGAGTAGGATCCTGAGGTGATATTTAATGAGGAGGTTTCAAATATCTTAAGAACACAAAAGTTTGCTCCTAGTCCCAAAAACCTAATGTGGAAGTGCTCCAAATGCGTTGGATACATCTTCAGTCAGGATCTCTGCCTCACACCCAGCTGCCTTCAGCGGATCGCTGAGACAAGGTCCGTGGGGAGATTACAGCTTCCAGGAGAAAACGAACTTTTTTGAAGCGCACAGTGACATCTCCATGCAATGTGCCACCTCCTTGCTAGGTACATGGAAAACCCCACCGGCCAGCATGCTTCAAAGCCCAGTTGTGACTAAAAGCAGCACAGAAAACCTGGACCACCTTTATGGGCTGACACCAGCACGCACAGGGTCACCACCTGAGCTGGCGGTTTGAATCACTGCAGATCGGCCTTTGAAGCCTGTCAGATAAGCCATAAGCACTCCCTGCCCCCTAGGCAGGAGAGAGAATGCATGTTGGCCTCAAGGCTGTGTTTAGGAAGGAGTGGAGACTTGCTCACGTCTGGTCGGCAATGCTGTTTGCAGCACGCCCCTCAGCTAGACAGTCAAGTGCTACAAAGGCTGTCTCTGCCCCAGTCCTTACACATCATCCCCGGCTTGGGGAACCCCCCTGGCCCAGCGGTGAAAAACCAGCCTGTGCTCCGCTACCTCCCTGATCCTGCTGTGGCGATATCCCTACTGTTGGTCAGAGCTCAAGGAGTCCCACAGTTGAGTAAAACCATGGATTTTCTTTCTTTTCAGCATTATATTTGTAGCTTATTTGGCTGCAGGCAATGGTTTGACACAAAAGCCCTAAGGAAAATGAGGAGATACCAACATTTGTTCCGTTTTTCAAACTCCTGTTTTTAAGATAATTAAATGTTGGAGAGCTGACTTCTGGGTTTTCAGCTCCTGAAGGAAGTAACTTCATGAAAGTCTTTGTGGGTTGTTTGTCAGCTGATGTCCTTCTGTAGAGCTTCCTCCAAGGTAGAGCAGTGAAAGGCAGCACCCAAGGGACAGCCTGACTCCCAGCCCCAGAGCATCCTGGAAGTCAACTTTCTCATTGAGAAAAGGTCTTGGGAGAAATTGAGCCAGAGGTACCCCGATAAGGCTCTTCAAGGTCAGCACGGGCTTGGTGCTAAGTTGCAGCCCCACAGATGAAGGCAGACTTCTGTGCTTGTCAGCAGTTTAATCAGGGATAATCATTTCACCTGACAACAGCATCAGATTTTTGTCACTTGGAGCCTTTCTCTCTTGTTCTCTTTGCAAAAGAAAGAAAAAACCACCACCCCCAACCCCTCTGTTATAATTGCTTCATAGAGGATATTTTCTGCTTTAATTTTGTACCATTTTTGCCAGTAACTAGCAGGAATTGTGAGTCACTCTGAGCAAGCTGGAGACTGGCCAGGGGCAGCCCAGGGAAGGGATGTGGATGCTGTTTTCCCTGCTGTGGCAGATCCCTTAGGCTGTGCCGCTGGTGGGTAAGCGCTGCTCTTGGCTCTTGCGTGAGGCCATATGGTGGGAAGTAGGTGGGAAAAGCCTTCCCCATCCAAGGAGAAGTCCTATTCTGTTGTGTGTGCTCAGGGAGTGGTTCCCGTGCATGCTGCAGCTTTCCTCTCCTCCAAGATGAGCCAGAGGGACAGGGCTTGGACGCAAGGATGCTCTAGTTGGGAGAAAAGCAATTGTCCCATTAGAAGTTGAGTCTGAAAAGTCCCTGGAGCAAAAGGGGCAGGTGGGTACCTGAAGGCTTGGGTTTATATGGCCACCAGTTTCTGCTGGTTTAACCCCATCAGTCTTGCAGACCAGCAGCCTCCCTGACCTCCAGAGCCAAAGGGAGCTGTTGCATTTTGCAGGAGAGGCTGCGTTTAGTCCTACAATGAGACAACAGCAGGCTGTGCACGCCCGTAGCCCTGCCTTATGGCCAGTGATGCACAGCAGGGCACCGGGAGGGAGAAGGCAGGGCAGTGCATCTCCTTCTGCACTGGAAGCGTTTTGTGCCCACCATGTGCTGGGTCACTGCGTGAGCCAGGGCAGGATTGAGCCCCAAGCTCTGTGCTGCTATGCTGGGAGTAGCTGGGCTCTGAAGAGGTGCTGGAGGCAAGATTTGTCAGGAGAGGTAATATTTTTTATGGGAGCAATGCACAGAGGTGGATAAAAGGGACAAGCTCTAGAGCTCTCAGGTCCTTCCTCATGTCTGAAATAGGAGCGGCAAGAGACAAGTTGGGGAGCTGAAATTCATAACTCTGGACTCTAAACATCACAGGCTCGATAGAGATATTGGTTTTACGGCACTTTATAATTCTTATCCCCTCCTCTCAGCTAACAGCTTCTTTTTCCACCAGCAGTAAATTACCTGCCGCTCTCATTTTCACTCTCCCTCTCTCTTTCCCAGCAGACTGAATGATTTTTTTACCTCTCCTCATGCTAGAAACATCCTCCTCCTCCACTGACTGAGTACCAACTACCTTTTCTCACCCAAGGTGTCACCAACTTAATTAATCAAATTAAACCCCAAACAGTTGTTCTCAGTTTGTATTCAGTGCTGCAGCTCACACGTCTACCCCAGACCTACAGACAGGTGTGTATGCCCCAAAACCAGCTTGTTTCACACTAAAATACACCACTTGCCTTAATCAAAGATACTATACTTAAATGGACTTGGTGCCACCAAACAAAGCAGGTGTGATTCCTGCGGGTATGGTGCATTGGCAGTTGTGTTGGGAACTTTTTCTGGCGTACAGAGCTGCTGTAGGACGTTTGGGCTGTGGGCTTTTGGTGAAGGCGATTTCTCCAGCCCCCGGGTGGCTGTGGGTCCACCATGCACATGCATGAGGGCTCATTTCCAAACTTGGGCACTTTGAACCACAAATTTTAACACCTCCTGCTGGATCCACCCCATTATCATTTCAGGGGCTTAGTCACCTGGCACAGGCAAATGAAATGCAAAGCATCCCTTGGCTCTTCCCGCTGATGAGCCTGGGACTGGCAGAGGGAGGCTCAGGTCTGAGCCAGCCCCCGGCCTGCCCGGAAGGATCTCTTTCTTTTCATTAGGCATCTGGAGTTTACATAGTGTGAGTCTAGGCCTCACAATTACTAAAAATAGGGCTGGCTATGTAGGCAAGGGGATTGTTGGAGTCTTTTTTATCAAAGGAGCAACAAAAGTGATGTTTCCCAGCCTCCAGCCCCAGCCTGCAGCACCCCCACCCACCGGGCATCCCAGGGTGCCTCCTGCTCCTGGTGAGGATACAGATTTCACATGATACGGCAGCAAAACATGACCCGGTATTTGCAAATGTGATCAAGTATTGCAGGAGCGGTCTGCAAACTACGACCATGCATGGCAATCAGTTAGCTGAGGGGAATGTGCTCGAGCTTGTCTAGACAACAATTAACATGATGAGGCATGTTTGCAGAGCACAGGGGAGTGGGAGATGGATGGCGCCAAGGAAAGATAACACCTTGCTGTTAATTGATGGCAGCTAACCACCAATCAGAGATTGCCTAGTATGCAAGGCTTAGCTTCAAGAACCAATTAGTTTAAAACGCGCAGCTTCTGAAAGTCTATAAAACCTCGTGCTTCTGTACAATAAATTGACATTTGCTTGCATCAAGCTGCGTCCCGTCTCTTCATTCGCCGCAAATTGGTGACCCCGACGTGATGCGTTTAAGCATCTAACGTGAAGGGCTCTCGAATCGCCTATCTGAGCGACATGCAGCGAATCCCACAGAACTTTGAATGATCTGCTGAAAGGAAGCAGGAGCCGGCCTGAAATCCCTCCGGTGTTGAGAGGTGAGCTGTGGGAAATCCGTAATGGGGAATCAGGCTTCGTCCCCAGAAAGAGACGTATATGGACTCATGAAGGGTCTTCTAGTCAGATCAGGGAGTCCGTGCCTCAGTTTCCTCAAATGGTGACCCCTATGGTGGTGTTCCGAAGCCTTGGAAGAATAAGGACGGAACTGGTCGATAAAAAAGACAGCTCATGAAGAGGGCTGTGTTCCGGAGGAGACGGCTTGGCTGAACGATCATCTGGCTGTCTGGACCAGGCGGACAACCTAAACCCCGAGGATAACACCTGTACTCATCGAGACAGGTGAGCAGCCAAGAAACTTTAGAGACTTTGAAAGGATGAAAGTGTGTACATACAGCAGCCAATTGTATGATGCTGCCGCGGAGGGGAACTCCGTGTCGGGAATGCATTTAGCATCTTGGTGGCAAATTCTGACTACTCTTTGCCAAGTGTGGACTAATTCTACTAACGGTGCTAAACCAGAGGAAGCTGTAAATTCCACCGACAGCACGACTCTTCTCAAGACACCGTCAGTGATGGCGATTCTGTCCACACCTCCTCTGCCCCCAAAGCTTCTGTCACTGATTGCAGCGACCCTCACAACACAGGACCAAGCACGGGAACAGGACAACTCGGACAATGATTCCATTGACACTGATAAACCTTTTGATCCAGGTCCTATAGATCTGGAAAAGGAGCTAGACCTTTCCCCCACCCCCTTGTCTCTCCTGATGCATTGATTGTATTTCTGGGGAGGGTGAAAGGGGGTCTGAGGGATTGGTGGCAGGAATGCAAGTGGGAAACACTTCAGTGATGGGTTTTGGGAGTCGCTATGGCATGTTCAGTATTTTGTCAGACAAATCAACCTGCAGAGTGGCAGCCTGTGCAATACGAGGCTGTTAAAGGGTTAAGAAAAGCAGTGCGGGACGGGAGGATTCATAATACATTTGCTATGTCCCTTCTTGAAGTGATGGCAGAGCCTTATACACTCACACTGCATGATTGGAAGTCATTGCTTTGTATGGTACTAACTGATACAGTATATGATGTGGTTATTTGATTTTTGTGAGCTATGTGTAGTGGCCTTGATTGAAAACCTTAATCGGGGAATTGCTGTTAACTATGAGCAGTTGGCTGGAGAAAATTAACTGTGCCGATTCTGTGACTCAGGCAAGGTATCCCAGGGACAACTCTTTGCAAATGAATGAGATGGCTATTAAGGCAGTCCGGATGCGGGAGTCTTGCCACAGTCTTGCAGGGTCCTAGAGAGTCACTAACTTTAATACTAACTTGATTGATTGGCTTCAGAATATTTTGCAACAAGTCGAACATCAGGAAGCTCAAGGGATGCTTTTAAAACAACTAGCTGTGATAATGTCAATGAAAATTGTAAACGGGCAGCTTTCACAATCGCAACCCCAACATGTGTCAAATGATTGTAACGCAGAACTCACAGCAGACTGTAATTCTCAGGCTGAGTTCTGGAATGCAGCATAACAGATTTTTGCTTCTCTAATCTCTTCTGTAAGAATAGTACACGCTCTTAACTTGCTTAGTAAATTAGGCTGCTGGCTTGCTAAACAAAGTAATACTACAAATAATATTTTTTTTTCTGGCTTATTAACAGATGTTGATTCTGTCCATCATATGTTGCTACAGAACCAAGTTGGTATTGATTTTTATTATTAGCACAGGGACACAAGTGTGAAGACTTTGATAGGATGTGTTACGTGAATCTGAGTGACCACTGTGAATTAATTTACAAAAGTATACAAAACTCAAAAGCCTTAAAACAAAGATCTGCAACAGAGCCAGGGGCGGGATGCCTTTGGTCTCTTCTCACGGCTGGGAAACTTTGGGCCATGACTCAAAAGTATTACAGGATTTATTATAATTATCTTTAACCACCTTAGTGACGTTTGCCTTAGGTCTCCCATGCTTTTTTTTTCTGTATCCAGTGTTTAGTTGATTGTAACATAAAGCAGGTCATGGTCACCCAGCTACATACACCCTTTGCCTCCTTGCAACTAACAAGCAAAAAAGGGGAGGATAGAGAATGTCTGAAGAGATATACAGGAGAGGAAACTGGAGAATATTTGACCTAACAAGAGATGAGAGAACAGCTAGGTATTGTGAAGGAGAATAGGAAAGATAAACGTGGTTATCTAGTGTTTAATAGGTGTCTGCACGCTTGTAGAGATATATAGCATTGTAACTGCATGAATGATTCCTGCCCTGAGCCTGGTGGAGCATACAGCTGCGGTTTGTGTCCGGGCTCAGAGATGTAAATAGGGGCTTCTCTGTTATGGTAAAAGTTTTTCTCTTTGCATAAAAAAGAGAGGGAATGAAGGGAATGACCCCAGAGGTATGTTCAGAGAAGGCATGCTATGTTTCGAACTTTTTGACTGAACCAGTACTTGTTTGGTGTGCCTTTCCACCTATGTATAATGTTAATCCAAAAGAAGATGATATTGTTTACACTTTGAATGTCGATCATTGTCTTTCTGTAGATGCTATATGTAGTAGGAGGCTATGATGGGAACGTGTCGCAGCGGTTCTTCTCTTATCCGGAGTAACAGCAGGGAAAGCATTAGAGTTAAATCACCTTGTTTGGTAGGCAGTTAAGAATGTGAGTCAAAATTGCCACTGCTTTTTGTTGTTGGTTCAAGGACGTGGCTGTGAGGATTTGGATGGTATGTGCTGCGTGGATTTTAGGCGCCCCATTGCAGCAACAAGTTATCAAAATCTGAGAAAATGTCAGCCTTTTTGGCATCCATTCACTCAATTGGCAGTATTGTTTGTTTGCTATTACCTTGGTTGCTGTCATGTTTGCAAGGGCCCTGCAGAACATGGCAAACCTGGTACCAGCTGTTCAAAAACAAAAAGGGGAAATTGTAAAATTGCACGGAACAGAGACAGTGGGTTATTTTGACATTGATAATATGTCTTAGTTGCTTTTTTATGTTCTATTACTTATACCTTGTTTTTACTCGTTCGGTTTCAAAGGTTCTTTTTGTGCAACAGGAAGGGGGAGATGCAGGAGCGGTCTGCAAACTACGACCATGCATGGCAATCAGTTAGCTGAGGGGAATGTGCTCGAGCTTGTCTAGACAACAATTAACATGATGAGGCATGTTTGCAGAGCACAGGGGAGTGGGAGATGGATGGCGCCAAGGAAAGATAACACCTTGCTGTTAATTGATGGCAGCTAACCACCAATCAGAGATTGCCTAGTATGCAAGGCTTAGCTTCAAGAACCAATTAGTTTAAAACGCGCAGCTTCTGAAAGTCTATAAAACCTCGTGCTTCTGTACAATAAATTGACATTTGCTTGCATCAAGCTGCGTCCCGTCTCTTCATTCGCCGCAAAGTATCTCAGATACAACATGCCTCTGCAGATTTCGCAGAAGCCCTCGTGGGCTGTGGGTGCTGAGCAAGTGCTGCAGTGGGTGCCTGGCTCTCTGGGTGGCTCTGTCGGAGTCTGTCACCTCGGTACCGAGGCTGGACAAGGTGAGGACCCTGCCAGAGCTCTGAGTCCCAGCCTTTGGCTCCACGGACACCCTCAAAGTGGGAGAGAGGATCGGTGAGAAAAGCAGATAGAAGTGAATCGTGTTAAGCAATGAAAATGAACATTTTTGGGGCCAGGAGGGGCCGGGCAGCCATGCAGCCGTTGCTGCATCTCACGATGCTGGGGTACGAGCCCCTGAGCAGCACCCAGCACGCCTCCCTGTAGGCTCACAACCCTACTTCCCATGAGGGCCATAGCTGTGAGCGGGCTCCAGCCACGTGAGCAGCTTGCCCCAGAGTTTTTATTGGCCCTGGTAATACCTGTCTGGCCAAACGTGGTGAATGCAAGCTGAGGACAAACGGGGGAAGCTGGAGGAAGCATTTTTATGATGTCTGTGTCACACTAAACCAGCAGAGGCAATTCCTCTGTAAGGAAAGACCTCTGGAGGAGCAACACGTCTTGGTGTCGGCCCCTCCAAGTCAATCTCTCCCCATCCCTCCTACCCCTCGCTCTGCACAGCTGCTGGTTGTAGCCAGCTGTGGAATACCTTGGCAAGGGTGCTTCAGGGAGATGTCAGCCACAGCTGGATGGCTGTCGGTGTTTGGGCAAGCTCATTCAGTGGCCAGGGGGTGCCAGTCAAGGGTGGTGGTATTAAATACAAATTTGGTGAAAAGATTCAGCCAGAAAATCAGGAAAGAAATAGGACAGCCGGAACTGCTAATTTGAACACTTCTTTTAAGAGATCTGTTTTGATATTTTCCCTTCAAAGCAACCTTTTAGGGGACGAATTTAGCACTGTGTGTTTAAAATAAATAAAGAGCAATTGAAGTGAAGAGTCACCATCTCATTTCAGTTAAATCAAATATTTCTGCTCACTGAAAATATTTGAGGAAGCCTAAAGTTTCATTTCAGACAACTTCAAAATATTTCTACAATTATTATTATTTTGATTCGGCTACTGAACTGAAAAATGATTTATTTGCACAGCTCTGATTAAGGCAGAGAGAAACTTACTTAAGCACTTTGATTAATTGTGCCTCTGTTCCCAGCTGAGCAGAAGTGGGAATTCCAAATCAAAGGAAAGTATTGCTTCTCTTTTCTTCATTACTTTGGTAAATGGCTTTGAATATGTATGTATTCCCCTCCACTAGGGTAGGGCTTCTGCATGCTGCTGGAAGCCGCTTCACGGCATAAGTCATTTACTTTTTGTCTGTACCATGCCTGTTGTGGCAGGGTCTGAAGTAATTTCTTTCCAGGTCTCAGTGGCATATTAATATTAAATAAAAATAACAGTGTTGCTTTTCCTTATTCACTCCACTGTTTTCCATGCTTCTTACTCTCATTCCTAAATGTTTTATTGGTGATGTACTATCTGAGGGTCTGGAATAAGGGAGGGGGGAATAAAAAAAGGGTGCAAATTTGAATACTGGCAAAATTTCAGCTGAAAATGACAATGCTTTAGTTAATAACTGATGTGTTCCTACTTAGAAACATGCCCTGAGCTTCTGTTCTCTCTGTCGTTGGTTGCAGGTCCTCTGCTGCACCTTCTTTTCCTCTCTGCAAAAGGAGCAGCTGGGAATTTCTTGGGGGAGCACAGCATGCACGGGCTGGGAAGCCTGGACTGGGGGAACCTGGAGCAGGGGGAGCCTGTGAAGAACCCAAATTACAGCTCCTTGGAAGCACTAATGCAGTGTAACCGTCATGGGGAGAAAACAGCAACTGCCTCAGGAAGCGATCGGGGTGGGGAGAGAGGGAGGTTGAGTTCCAGCAATGTGGATGGCAGTGCTCTGCCCAGCTGTTGGCACAACTGGCTGTGCTGCCAGTCGTTGTGCCTGCAGGTAGTGGGGTTCATCAGAGAAACAGGTGCCCATTTCCCATAGAGGAGTGCTAAAGCTATGCTTGTCTCCTCTGCTTTCTTTAAAACGCATTTCATCTGACAAACGGCCAATCAATACAGCCCCGACTTTCTGGTTTTTTGCTCAAAACGTTGATCAATAGATGTTGCAGCTGTCTGCTGTCAAAGATTTGATTCACTGTGAATTTTACAAAAGCTGAGCTGTTCTGAAGTCATTTCTATTCTCCTTAAATTGCGTTTGAATTTGCCTTGAAGCAGCTGCTCGATGCTGCCCAGGGCTCAACCATTTCTCACAACCAGCGTTTTCTCCAATAAGGAAGAAAAGTGTCTTAAAGCCCTGCACTCCTTTCTGTCCCTGATGTCAGCGATATCCCTGCATGTGCATTATTCCACATTTTTAGGAACTGGCTCCAGAAGAGCAGCCTGTCGTCACAGAGAGCCGAGAGAGAGCAGAGTTGTCATGGAGAGCAGCACATTATCATGGCTTTTGTTTTCAGCACTGACTAGATGAAATGCTTTTGACTGGCTTGAAAGAGTATCACCAGCTCCCTACAAACTTCAGTGCCCCTGGGACATGGTTGGGAGAGTAAATTCCCTGCTGCTGTCAAGCAATCTGCTGCTTAAAGGGTTACAAGAGCAGGAATGCATTGTTTTCCTTGAGATTGTTGAAAATAGGCATCGATAAGTTCTTTGCAAGAGAAATACAGTTTTACTTTCTGGACACAATTGATAGAGGGTAACTACAATAAGCCTTAGCTCTCCTCGAAGAGAGGTGTCCCACCACTTTGTAAATGTGGTGAAACTAAGGCAACAAGATGACGGAGGTGGACATCAGCCCATCCTGCATGAGCAGCTCACCAAATCCTCCTGATCCATCCTTTTAACCTGTCAGCCAAATCACAACTTTAAGGCAGTGGTCAACAAGACATTTTGTGACGCTGAGCACCTTTAAGCCCTTATCTCAGACAGAGACAGCAAGAGAACCCCAGCTCACAGCAGTTCATTGCATCCCTTGCAGGGCTGTGGCTCTGCTCTCCTGTCCTCTCTTCCAGCGAGAAAGTGAGGTGCTGCGGCTGTATCTGAGGAGTTCAGGGAACAGGGCGCTGGGCACATATCCACTGGTATCCCGTGGGGAAAGAGAATCTCTTATTGGTATTTAAAAGCTCAGTGCTTCATCCCTACTCTCTCTGTGCAGTCCAGACAGGGAGACACATGAGCAAATAAATAATGATGGGATCAGATGGAGGGGGTGGCAGGGCATAAATGGACAAACACCTCATACAGCTGAGGGGATGGGCCCATGTGGCACCTTTTTCTAATACACAGTGGTCCCAGGCCTTGTTGAAAGTGGCACATTTTAGCAATTCCCTTGTAAATGGTGGAGTTTCCAACAACTGCAGTGATGCTCTGACAATTTGTAGCATTTGAATACCGCTCAGGAGCAGGCTGGCCCCAGTCTGAGAGAGGTACCTCATGTTTCTGCTGGTCTGCTCATGTCTCAGACCTGGGAAGGTAAACAGGCTGAGGTGTGAATAGACACGGAATTTTGAATTCTGTACTCATCCTTCTGGGTCCTTGTCCTGGTGATGACAGACAATTTCAGGTTCAGTACTGATCTCTGCAGACCTTCATCACCTAGTCAGCTAGATAAATAATTTCAGTTTATCTGCTGATCCCTGTGGGTAAACAGATATTTTCAGATTCTGGCCCGGTCCCTCCAGCAGGCCAGTAGGTAAGCAAACCCAGGGACAATTCAGGTCCTGCTTTGAATTTTTATGTCCTTTCAAATCTGGATTAACAAGAGGGCCCTTGTCTCTCTTTTCCACCCCTCCTGCCTGCCTCTTGCCTGGTTTCTGATTTGCCATGCAGCCTAAGAAGGGGTGCACCACTGCCGAAATCAGTAGTGAAACCTCAGGGCTGGATGGAGGTGTGTCCTCTGTGCTACCCAGCTGTGACAGCACAACCAACATCTGGAATGAATCAGAAAAGGGACTGTGAGTGGAGGGACCAGAAACAGATGCAAGCACTAGGTTTACATTCCCCACTACTGAGCTCCCTGAGCCACAGGATACTCAGCTACGCTGGAGCAAACAACAGGGTGTGAAGATGCAAATACCAGGTGACATTTAGCAGTGGTTGGCATGGTCTCCATTTGCCTAGGTCAACAGGTAAGCTCTGTTCTACCAGCCAAGACAGTTGATTTTTCATGCTGCCCTTCCTCCTCATCCAGGATACCCCAGGGGTGCCACCCACAGCTTTGCCCTCCTCTTGCTTACTACAGCCACCCCTGCAAGGTTGCTGAAGGCTGCATCCTTGCTGATGCTGCCAGGACAACAGTACTTGTCCTTTGTCGCTGTCACCAAAGTCAAACATGGGGCAGTAGAGAGGTAGCAGGTGATGGAGGTCTGGATAAGAGGGGAGAAGATCCTTGGAAACAATTCTTCCAGGGGGCAGTTAGAAGACAGTGCTGGATTTGTGATGAGGACCAGAAAAGGTTCATTGATGGCCTGGATGCGAGCATGTTGCTCTTCACCCCCGTTGCTCTGGTGCTGTGGAGAGACTCCCTGGCCCTCCCTTCTGCCCTAGCCTGCTTCCACAGTCCCACCTCACCTGAATCTTGTCCCCCAGAGCTTGGCTCGGGACTCCTGGTAGAGCGAGTGGTGTCTGGACTTCAGGGACTTTGATACTCCGTTTTGGAGCAGAGCCTGCAGGACTGCCCTGCAGCGATAGTTTGGGACTGGTCCAGCCCAGCAGCCTTGCAGCTTTCAGGTGCCACAATGGCCATCGGGTGCTGCAGATCTGGGACCCAAAGTCACAGCGGTCTTAGAACCCTGCGGTCATCTTATGTGACCAGCATCTCCCTCAGCTGTCTCTGTCCCCTCAGTCTGGACCGCTGGCACTGTGGGGAGCAGGCTCCAGTGCTCATAGCATATTTCTTTCACAATGATTTCAGCATCTGCTGCAAGTGATTTGCAAGCATAGACATATTCACTGCTCATCTCACCCTGCTTCCTTGCCAGGGCCTGGCAGAGAACTGAAGCATCCTGACCCCCAGCCCTTCCCATCTTTCACTGTTATACATCCATGTAGGGAACCGAGGTCCCTCAGCCTTCACAAACCAGCTGTTCCATGAGATAGGAGATGAATCAAGGTGTCGTGACTCCCAGGTTGTGCCGTCTGTGGTGAGCTGGAGAAATGCTGCGTGGTAAAGATGGGTTTAGGGATGGAGGGGGAGGGGTGTAATGCTACTGCTTTCCGTCAGACACAGAAATCTCAAAAGGCATGGGGGTTTTTTTCATTCCTTTAAGGCTGGTTGCACAATTTCTGTTTAAAATGTTTTATTGAGATACCACATGTACTTCTTTTCTAAGATAAATCTGCGTGACGTTTTTGGCTTAGACCACTGACAAATCCAATGCCTCCCAAGAGCCGTGATTTGCTCCTGCTGTCCCATTCTCTTCTATGTTTTCATAAAAGAGTATCTTTTACAGTAACTGTCTGAAAAACTTTTGATGAAAACCAATCCAGATTATTTTTGCCCAGAACTGTGGGATCTGTGGTGACCACCGGGAACTGCAGTTTGACCTCATGCTCCTTCCCTCTTTTGTGTTGGGGAATGTCCTGCTGTACTACAACTCTGCGTGCTACAAGTCTCCTTTGGGAGGGAGGATAATGAGCCATGTCACGTCAAAGCATACAGTGCTTTCTGGGGTATTTCCTGAGATCCTGACTCAGAAGGTCTTGCTTCAAGAGCTTCTTTTTTTGGCCAGAAATTTGCAGCTTTTTTTTTTTGGCCAGACTCTTCAGGTTATTGCAGAGCTTTGGACAGTTTTAGTGTCAGTATGTACTCTGCTTATGGCTTCAGTTTGTTTATGGGCCCCTCCAATTAAGCAGAGAGCTCTCCTGAGCTTCCCTGAGTACTTGTAACCCCAAGAATAATAAGTCAGCCTCCCAGCTAGAGTCATTAATTTAACCAGTTACAAATTGCAAAGTATCTGGAAAAGCTGAGGTCTTTTATGCATCTTCTAGATTTGTGGCATCCAAGGAACCTCCTTTCCATGCCTGATTGCCTAGCCAAAGGCTGGAAACACATTATTTGGTTAACAAAAGTTGAATTAGTTCTGTCATATCCCAACTCTAGGGACTGGGTCTTTATGAGAAAGACTAACAATCAGATGAGTTTATTACATGCCTGTGATGCAGTGAAATTCAATTAATTTGTTTGCTGTGCTTCCCAGGATGAGAAATAGACATGCCATAAATGTGAATGATGCCATCACTCTGGTCCTGTGTCAGTAAACAAATGTAATCTGATGACGTCTTGGAGTCTCACCATCCTTCCTCGCACACCCCTGGGTCCCCTGAGGCTCTGGGCAAGATGGGAGGACACTACATGAGCACGCTTTCCCTGGTACAGTGTTTCAGACCCCTGCTTTAGCATTGTGACCACCTATGACCCTGCTGGGAACAAAGGAATAGGAAACCTTCCCTAGGGAAGGAGTCCTTGGCTGGCCTGTTTCCCTCCCAGCTGCTGCATTTCCATGGGCACAGGAGCCAAATGGGACAATTGCAAGGAGTCAGTTGTCTCCCCACGCAAAAAAAAAAAAAAAAACATTCTCCAAAGACACTGCAGAAATACAAAAAATGTTCTCTGAAGATGGTGCAGGAAATTACTTCAAAGCAATAAGCTTGGGGGAATCACTCAACCTGAATGACTCCAGCTCCTCCTCTAAAGCAGCTTTTTGGGACCAGTGGCATGGATCACAACATCTATGGCTCCTCAAGAACTTTGCTACCTGGCCTTGAACTAGGCTTTGGGTCTGCACTGCTTGGATGGAGAGGTGGTCCGACCTGTGTTCCTAGATAACCTGCAGGAATGAGGGAGGGAGCGTGAAGTGGAAAGTCAGAAAGATACTGTGCCCTTGGTCAAGGACTTTGTTGGGCTCAGCAGGATCATGCCCAGCTTGGTGACGTGGGACTGGTATTACTGATGTGAGGAGGCAGGGAAGCTCAAAAGGAAAATCCCCAAGAGGAAGCAGGTGGGAAACATGGGCACGGCAATTGTTTTACTCCATCTGGCAAATTCTCCTCAGGAAAAAATATCTAATAACTTTTTCCCCAGAGGATTGGAAAGCTCTGTCCTTATATTCATTCTAAAGGGGATGACAGAGAAATCCTTGATAGCTTTGAGAATTGACAGGTCATGACTTGAAGGTATTTGGTAAAATGGAAAAAAATAAGTTGATCTGCAGCCCACGAATGGCCACAAGTGCTGGAAGTTGGTCCAAGGTAAATGATCTCTTTCCCTTTTTTCCAAGTGCCTTTGATAAGTGAGAAAGGCTCAGCTGCAGGAGGGGAGGGAGGGAGGAGCAAGGTGGACCGGGCAGCTAATAGACAAAGTGAAAGGAGCGAGGGGGCTTTAGCAGGCAATCCCTTCCCTACTGTCCATTGCATCCTCAGAGCATCCCAAGGCTGCTCAAGTTCATGCAAGGGATGCCAGCACAGTTGTCCCAGTCCCGAGTGCAGTGCCAGCTGGTAGCTTCAGACACAACCCAGCAAAGGCATCCACTGGGTCTGATGCCTTCATGTGTACCATTGAGGTTTATCCTGAACAAAAAGGTCCCCAAAAGGAAAACCAGCACATAGACACAGGTGAATCATATATCACCTAGGAACCAGAGGTGCTAAAAAGCACCTGGGATAGTTGGCTAAAGTTTTGCCCCCTGTGCAGATACTGCTAGGTTATGTGACAAGAAGCTTCACATCCCCAACAGAGCATTGGCAGGAAGGGGACAAGTAATAAACTGACTCCTCACGTGTCAGTGCTATCAAAACCACCATGCTGCAACAAGGCTTTTACCACCCCACACCAGGTCAATGCCAGTAAGTAGTTACCACGCCTCACCTTGACACGGCCACCAATCCCCCACAAGGTTTTACAGCTCATCTACTGTTTGTGCTGTTTCTTCATACTCTTCAGGCCAGTCCACCCTGCTTCTTGCCTCTGCTGCATCCTTCTCGTTCCTCCATCCAGAGCGCACTCTCTCCTCCCTTTGCTTCTTCCAGGTCTCTCTTCATCAGCTGTTCCTCTTCCAGACCCCTTACAGCTATTTAACTGCTTAGCAGGAACCAGCCACAGCTGCTCCTTACCCACACCAGCCAACCCACCGCCCCTGAAGCCAGCCCACAGCTGTATGTTATCAATGTTAACTAACCTGCCTTCATTCCTCTACACTCACAGGCCCATGCCAGGGGCTATCAGCCTATCAAAGGCCCAACTGCACAAGCCCAGCAGAGCACGGAGCCCCAAAGGCAGGGGGAGATCCAAATTTCAGGCTCAGAGAAGGTCCAGGCTTCTCTCAGGACTGTCCTGGCAGACCTTCAGCCTTGTGGTCCAGGGGTGATACCCATCCTGGGGACCCCATGGCAGCAGCTCTCTGGAGCACCCTTTGGACTGAGCAGGATCAAAAGACGCATTATAGGCATTAAATTCCATTTATAGCAACTGTTGGTGAGGAGGAGTTGCTCCCTGTTCTGTGTACGTGTGTGGATGGGAATGTGGGTGCAGCCGCTGCAGTCAGACCATGGAGGGGGGCAATCTGTGTGTCTGTGGTGCAGCAGCCGGATGGAGTGTGGGTGTGCAACTAATCCCAGCAAAGTTCAAGCCAGACCAGTAGGTGATATGGCCTGGGATCCCAGTGTGCGTCCCAGGTGAGACCATGGAAGGAGCTGGCTGCAGGGACCGGAGGGTGCTGGCCAGCTGCTGGAGAGACGGTGGGGCTGCTTGTGTGTGAAGCAACAGGGCAGAGTGAGGATCCAGTTCTGGCTACTGGGTGGACTGGTGTCTAAGCCCAGCTACTAGGGCTCCACATTGTACATACCTGACTGTCTCTCTCTCTGTATGTTTTTTTCCCGCCAACCTTCATCCTGATGAGCTGGAGAGGGATGAGTCCAGGCTGTTGGTGCTGTTTGTGTTTGCGTGGGTGCTGAGCATCTCTGACTGTGTCAACCGCATATATATGTATGTATGTGCTGTACATGTGTGTGCCTGCTGGGAGTAGGTGCTCAGCCTCACCAGCCTCGCCTCCATCAGGTTGGTAGATTAGGCAACTCCCCAGCAGATAAAGCAAGAAATGAGGTTTCAGGCATCCCTCTTGAAGGGGATGGAAATGTTTTGGGGTATCAACACCACCCTCACACTGCTGTCTCCTTCCTGGATGTCTGGGCTGGAAGAGAACAAGCCAGTCCACTAAAAGAGATGTGCTGTAAGGAATCCAGGCAGCAGGGAAGGCTATTGCTTTGTCTTTAGTTTGCAGAGTGAACAAATGTAGAGGCTTACCCAGGATTTCCATAATGTCAGCTCCGTGAGGAGCTGGATGCTCGCCAGGGCGCTGTATGCAGGGGAGGTTCTTACTCCTCCTCCCTAAATCCAAGGCTCTATGTGCAGCGCTGTCCCATCCTGGGGAAAAAGCAGAGAGAGGGTTTTGAAAGGAATGAAGGAACGTGTTATCCTGTTCAGGGGCAGCAGTAGGATGTGTGGGTATATTTGTTAAGGAAGTGAGATGACAAAGTTTTGATCTGTACCACGACCCACAAGAGGCAACCTGGGGAAGGGCGTGCTTTGCAGCACTGTTAGTGCAGAGATGGTAGGTGATCTATCACAAGCTTCTCAAAGAGTATTTTTTAGTTTGGGCTAGTAGGCACTTCAGTGTCTCACAGTCACCTTCTCTGAGATTTCACATCACTCATCCCTGTTGGTCAGGCTGTTCCCATTGTCCCCGCTCCTCCTGTTCTCCTCTTGCAGGTACTGGCCCAGGAATTTCCTCCCATTCCCTAGCTTTCTGTCACATTTGCTATTTCGACTGACCTTCCTTCTCTTTATCCCACACATCACAAACCTTTCTCTGCTGATCAGTGGTCCCTCATCTTTGTCCATGACCCCTAAGCATAACCCCTTCTCCACAAACGTGGGTGTACACCTGCAGTTCACAACCGTCCTCACTTTTTGGACTGTCCACAGCACCTGGTATCTCCCGCCTGCACTCCACAAGGCAAACTACTGATTCTCCACACCCTCATCCACAAAAGGGAAAGGAGGGCTGTCCGTCTGTACATCAGTGGCTTGCTACCTCACTTTTTTCTCCTGAAGTAACAATAAGACTACAGGGTCTGGAGGGTTTTTTCTTTGTTTTTGGAGCAGAGTGTGAGATACAGTTGTTTGAGAAGAGGTGACAAGGAGTTAGGACCTCAGCGCGCTCTTCCTGTTATTCTGCTTTTCACAGAGGAAGCAAAGCTGTGACTTACAGCACTAACCTGCCATAAATGCTGTCTTACAGGGAGCTCAACAGGATGGAGAAGTGGCCTGGCAGGAGCCTAACCAAGTTCAGAAGAGGCAAATGCAAAGTCCCACACTCATGATGGAATAGCTGCAAGCAACAGGACAGGCTGGGACTCACTGGTCACCAAGCAGCTTTGCGAAAAAATCCCTGCAGGTCCTGGTGGATAACATGATGAACCTGTGACAGCTGATGGTCTTGGCAGCAAAGCAAGCCAGCACATCCTGGGCTGTATTAGCAGGGGTGCAGCCAAGGGTGAGGGAAGGGATCCCTCCCCTCAGCTTGGCACTGGTGAGACCATTATCTGGACACTCTGTCCAGTTTGGGCTCCCCAGTATAAGACAGGAATGGACACACTGGAGCGAGTGGGGCAGAGGCACCCAGCTGGTCAGGGGCTGGAGCACAGAGGCTGAGGGAGGTGGTCTTGTTCAGCCTGGAGAAGGGGAGGCAAAGTTGTCTACCACTGTCTAATGGGAGGTTACAGAGAGGATGGAGCCAGACTCTGCTTGGAGACGCACAGACGCAAGATGGAAGATGGGCAAGTCCTACTAGATATGTGGGGAAAGAATTTCACCATGATGGTAGTCAAATACTAGGGCAGGGGAGTAAGGGGATGAGTAGGAACCTCACCCTTGTAGATACTGAAAAGTCATCTGAACAAGGCCCAGAGCAACCTGCTCTAAACTGACCCTGCTTTGGGCTGTGGCTGGGCTAGAGACCTCCAGAGGTCCCTTCTGACCTGAATTATTCTGTGTGTTCATGGTTGTTTACATGACCCTGGGCAGATTCCTTTCCTGACAGTGGTCCCCTTGAGGAATCCAACCCAGAACTGCAGACTGAGGGAACAGGACCTGGTCATGATGACCATCAGAATTTCTGGTTTCTTCCATCATCCTGTGGAATGGGGATCACTGTTTATGACACATACCTTCTAAGCAATTGTGGTGTAATTACAGATCTTGAAAAGCGTGCCAGTCCAGGAGACAAGGATCCCTTGATCCCCAGCCTTTTCCTTCTTGAACCACTATGCCAGCTCTGTCCTAAAGCCTGTTACAGGTCTCAGAAGGTCTAAGCCCCATTCTCCACCTTGGTTTAGGTACACATTTACCACTGTTTAATTTCAGGTGGGAGTACCCCACCAAAGGACTGACCACTGAGCATAGTGTCCCAAGGTGTTTCATGGTACACTTCTGCCCTGATAGATCCTCAGAGAAAACCCGGTTGTGTGAACTACTTCTCACGGGTGGGGACTGATTAGAAGACCTCTTCTGCACTCCAGTCTGGGACTGCAACTTCCTAGGGTCACCAAGTACCCAACCTTGGTCAGACCCTTCATCCTTCTGCAGCACCTGCTGCAGATCGGGGAGATCTGATGGGCGTAACACCCCTTTCTTGCTTACATCTTCCAGATTATCCCACATAGTGCTGGCTACAGAGATGTCTTAAAATAGTCCCTCATGTTTCAAAGCCATTTATCAGATCCCAAGCTTGTAGGATTGACCTAAAATCCACTAGTTTGGGAGGGAGAGTGGGAAGGCAGAGTAGGGGTTTTTTTTGTTTGTTTTATTAGACACCCTGTGGAGTCTGTCTTGTCTTGTAGGATTTGAGCCTTCAGAAATCCTGGTTTTGAGCTTTCCTCTTCAGCCACAGAAGGATGGAATTTTATTTCTGGTTTAAGGAAGTTGAACTGCCCTGTCAGTTCTTGAAAGAAGACTGATAACAAAGCAGCATTGCTTTGAAATTCAGATAATGTACCTGCTGTGCTTTCCAGATTCAGCTACACACACTCCATAGCAGCTAAAAGTGTTTGAGAGTGCATGAAGATTTCTCTGAGACGTTCTTCTCCCAAAGGATGCAAAGGGTGAGTTATAGAGGCGGGCACAGTGGAGGGCTCGGAGGTCCTGTACATCGGGTATACAGTTATTCGCAGAAGAACTCAAATCTCAAAACTGAAACTGGAAAAGAAAAAAAATATGTTTGTTCTAAGGCAAACAATGAAAGATGGAAAGACAGATGGGATAGAAAAGATTCTGTCCACAGCCACCTTCCATTTGGTGTCCAGCTCCCTGGCAGCGGGCGACAGCCCACCCCAGCTTGTGTCACCCCAGGGCCAGACCTCTTCAGCCAGCACACAGCCTTTCTCACTGAAATATTTGCATTCGTTTTCAGCAGGTAACGTAGGATTTCTCAGGCTGAAAGAAATGTCATGGGGATGGGAGCAGAGAGTGACAGATGCCTGGCAGGTCATGAAAGGGTGAGTAGGGATTGCCTGATTTTCCTTTAATTTTCCAATTGGAAAAGAAGAAACAAATGAAACTGAAAGGAGTCAGATTCAGAAGCTGGCGGGACATGAGCTTCATCGAGCATGTGCTTTATTGGTGAAGCTCGAGCTGCAGGAGGTTGCAAAAGCCATGTGCTTGCATGGTTTCAAGGGGAGACTGAGCAAGGGGATGCAAGAGAAATCCTTTCAGGGTAAGTAAACAGGCAGGAACTGTATATGGGCCAGGAGGTCATCTTAAGGGAGCCTGAGATGGAGCCTCAATAAAACTGTAACAGTTTGGAATATAATGAAAGCAGATCTTTGAGTGTTGTCTACTGATACAGGGCTCACCTGCCAGGAGATGGAAAAAGCAGGTGGTAAAATGTATGGTTCCTAGAAAACATAGGCTTCAGACAAGCCTTTTGTGGCTGATGGACCACAGCAAAAATCTAACAGTAAAATGTACTGGGAATGTAATAGAGTAGTGGGAGAGAGGACTGAGCTGCTGTGATTTCCCTATCCAAGAAATTAACTTTCTGTAGAGTAGACACTACAGCTGACTGTTCCAGGAAAGCTGCCAGAAAGTAATGAAAGCAAATAGGGATTTTGTAAAAAAAAAGGCAAATTCTCTTGTTATCTGAGAGAGGAAATGCAATCAGTTTAGAATAGAATGACAGAAGATCTTTTTATATCTGACCTCTAAAAGCCCTGAAGTATATTAGCTAAGGAAGATTTAATTGTGTGCAAGCAGCACTGCTGGTGGAGGCCTAAGAACTTTCACCTGGATTTGGGAGAACTTTTATAGCAGACTAAAGATAAAAGGGTTAAAAAACCCAAACAGATCCAAACCAAAACAAAACAAAAAACCCACACAAAAAGAAACAAACAAAAAAATCCACAAACCACCAGAAAAAGGTACCTTTCTGTCACTGTGTTTCTGAAACAGATTTTAACACCATCATATCAGAAAACAAAGCACCCCCACAAACCTCCTGCGCTTTAATCGAATTACAAGAGATTGTATTAATTGTGTAAATAGATAAGAATGGGGATTCCTAGACTGCTGGAGTTAGAAGTTCAGGCTCTATTCCATTGCTCGCCAACAGAGAATAAAATATCTGTGGTGACAATCCAAAGAGCAGCATGGATGATTACATTTGCTTTAATTAGTTTCAAGGAATCTTGACTGAAATTAAAAACCAAAGTGCTGTAAACGAGCTGGTGTGCTAGCTTAGAAAGCAGAATGGGTTTGATAGTGCTTTAAAACCGACGGGGCAGGGAGACCCTGACAGCTGAGCAGCTTTGACAGCTCGGCTAGACCCCAAGGCAGGCTTTATGCAAGCTGTAACCCAGGCAGTGTCTCTCAGACTGAACCCTGGGCGTTGCTTAAAGAGGGCAAATTTATACGGATTTGTTGATGCGAAGATAAATCTTAAGCTCTTTGTTTCACTAGACACACAGCCAGATGTTGGCATTAGTTCTCCAGAAGAGCACAAGCACCAGCTTCCTGCCCAACGTTCTTGATTTGGGCCAGAAAGTAGTATTTACTTCAAAAGGAGCTGAATCTGCCCACAATATAACCTGATTTTGCTATTAAAAAGAGAAGAAAAAAATATATTAAAATCTGTTATTGATGAGGTGGAGAAATTATCTTGGTATGTGGGGGAAGCATTTGCTTGGGAAATAAAATGAGCACAGAGCAGAGGCCAGAATGATGCTGGACTTCCTTGCAAAGCAAAGATCATCGCTAAAGGAAATCCATTGCAGGAGATGACACGGGAACTAAAGGCAAAGCAGCACTAATTCAATTAGAGGTACAAAATCACGGCTTGGCACGTTAAAAGCACTAGCCACACAGGCATCGAGAGAAGTGATAATAGTATGAGGCACCTCGAATGGGGCAGCCACGGGGAACAGAGTGTAAAATGCGTGTGAGGTCTGGTGGTAATGGCATTTGTGAATATGCTGAGGTATGAGTGTAAAGAGCAGCTTTGCGATGGCATGCAGGCAAGGTTGCAGAAGAGAACAGAAGTCCCTCCAGCCTGGGGAACGCTAAGGCGAAGCTGGGAGCTCTGCAAATGCTGGGCTGATCTGTGTCGTTTAGGCAGGAAATGAGAGTGGGTTACTTAGTTGGAAAAAGAAACCTGGCATACCGTTTTCTTAGTAAAATAAAAGCTTAAGACTTTCATAAAGCTCTGGAACAAGGTATTCATGGTCTTTAATCGTGATATTCACTAGCCAACAGGAGCAGTTACAGGAAATAAAAGATGTGCTTGATCTTCAAGCTGCCACTGGAATGCAAATCCCTTGGCAAAGGATGGAGGTAAGTCCAGTTTTGAGTAAATAAAAATGGTCATGTCTTGGATGCTCCCGTATCAATCCAGCCACATAAAGAACCGGATCATTAGCTATGGTATTACTGAGGAGAGCTGAACACCACTGTAGCATTCACTTGTCAGGACGGCGATATCTCAGCTCATTTAACAGTGGGATGTGTACTTTTCATTATGCTGCTGTGGCAAAAGTGGAAGTGCTCATTAACTTCCCTGGGAATCAGATGCTCCTTCTGGATAAATATGCCTGTCACAGATTTACCAGATCATTATGTCATAAGGGGATGAGCTGTCCTGACAAATTTGCAGCAGATGAAATTTGAAATTAAAGTGGATATTCAAGAGACAAAACCTTTACAAGTGAAATCATTGTGGAAAGCAAGGCACAACAGTTGAAGGGTCACAGGCGAACGCGGCAGGCAGGAGCCGGTGGTCTGCAAGCAGGAGGGCTGATCTGCACATCTTGGAGCCATGACAAACCATTCGTCAGACAAACAAAGGAGGTAGCCTGGCAGGCACGCAGCAGAGCCCAGAGATGATGGAACTGCAGAGCAGATCTCTCATCTACAGCTGGTTTTTATCTAAACAGACAGCAGTCAATCCAGACCAAAATGCTGGCATCCTGGTATTACAGCCTCATGTACAGCGAAAGAGGAATTACTTGCAGTTTATAAACACAGGTGGTTTGCAAAATTAAGATCTCCAAATAGTGGATTGTCTAAGAAAGAAGCAGTAGTTTGCATCTAGACACAGCACTGGGGGGAAATGGAAAAAACCCAACCTTCTGAGAGGCAGCCATGCCTGGATTCTGAGTAATACAGATGGTAGAGGTTGGGGTTTCTACCCTTAGAGCAAAGGGAGTTGCTGCCATCATGAAGCCGTGGGTGAAGACGCTCACAGTCTTCAGTACTATTTCAGTATGTTGTGAGATTTTTATAGCTGGATTGCTTTGTTAGGTCTGGGAAGGTGCCACGCTGGGACCTGGAGGTTGCTGGAGGCAGCTGGAAGTGCCAGTGGAGGGAGAGTGGGAAATGCAACTCTGAGAGAGAGCTATTCATCCCTTTGCAAAGAAACCATCAAGTGCCAGTGGATAATTTGGCTGTCTCCCAGAATTTCTTATGTCTGGGGCTTCCCTGAAATGACAGGGTCATTCCCTGAGAGGATGACTGTCAATTGGTAATGGATATATTGGATTTCAGAAAATAAAATCAGAAGGTGGGGTCAGGATTCTGAAGAGACTGAATCTCAAGGGTTGATTATTTTTTGCAATGCTTTTGGCAAGCTCGTGACCTCCATGTATAGTCACAAATCAGAATTAATTGTGTTTTTTCCTCCCCTTTCCACTTATCATGTATGTAAATCTTCTGCTAAGAGACCAGGCTTACCACCACACCAAGCGAAAAATACGAAAATCATAGTAACTGGTCACTGGTGAAGAATCTAACCCCTGTAAGTATTCCTGACATTGCTCAGAAAGCTGGAATTTCTAGCTTTGAATGGGTTATGCTTGGCAGAATGACATGATTAATTTTGTTTAGTGGAATCCTTCGTGCTTTGTAGGTAGTGCCACACGTGAACTGGTGCCTTCAAGTCTGCAGAGGTTGGTGTCACAGTGCACTGCAATTAAGTGATGATTTTGAAAGGTAATTATCTACGAAAATGGAGATGGAGGTGGAAGAAATGGAAGTCTGAGTTACTCAGAATACCCCTTATCATAACCAGCGGAATTAATTGAACTTGATCAAGACTGCTTTTAAAATCACTGTATAGTTCTTGTTGGTTTTGAAAAGGGGCAGCAAAGAATTTGGAAGAGTAGCTATTGGCCTCAGTTCTTTGGGCATGTGGACAGTAAACATAAAGCTTGTTTCTTGACAAGGGTCATCCATATATGAAAAAGATCCTATTATTATTTTTTCCATTGTTCCACAAAGACTTAAATCATTACAGGTTTGTTTCTCGGTTAAGATGCCCGCTTAAATGCAGTTATTGTCATTTAATAAGAAGAAAAAATGATGCATTGTCTCAAACTACTCTACGTGTCCGTTAAGAGCAGTAGGAAGAGATGGCAGGTGAAATCTGGCCAGCGCTGCCATGCCAGATGAGTCCCTGGGCAGATTTCTAGGGGAGCGGGGCTCTCTCGCCTCAAGCTCTGCGCAGTTTCTGCAGCAGGGACCTGCCACCGCAGTGGTGCCCGTGCTCCGCGCCCAGCCAAGGCGAGCGGGGCTGCTCCACGCGGTCTGTGCAGCCCCACGCAGCCCTGCCTGGGGGCAGGGAAGCGTCTGTCCCACCTGCCCCAGCTTTACCAGAAAGAGGAAGCACCGCTGGAGCTGCGGTAGGAAATGCATGGTGGTTCGTGGACAAAGTGGCGTTGCTTGCGTTTTTCTCAGGTGAAGCACGTTGATTTTGACAAAGGTGGCTTTTTTTTGTTTGCAGCAGTGTGCCTAAGGAGAGAATCTTTTCTCTTCTGCTGGCTGAATCCCACTCAAGGATGCAGAGGAACCCATCCTGCACATCTTGTTTCTATGGAAACTAATGCACTTTGCACAGTCGGGGGGGGGGGGGGGGGGGGGGGGGGGGGCAAGGGAGGCACAAGGAAAAGCAAAATAAAAACTAGAACAAGTAGCTAACAAAGTAGGATAATTCTATACCTTTTGTTGACATTTGTCTTTGAAGATTTCCATGTCTCACAGGTGGCTGTCTCACCCAGGACTGTAAGGCAAACTCCCTAAATCCTGAGGCAAAGATTACTTTGATCATATGATGTTGGACTCAGGAGGTAGTTTAGAGAGACTGCTTAGCGCTAATTGTCCTCGCTTTGGTGACTTCAGGAGCACCAGACTGGAACCTGAAATTTCTGAGGTGCCCATAAGAATAAATATTATTAAAATTCTGGGATGGAGTCTGCTACCAAGTGTGACACCACTTCACTTTCCTTGACTCTTGGGAATATTTGCAAAGCTGAGCACTTCTGCTCCTGAGGAAGGATGTGAGGGTCTGGCATTGTAAATCCACATTTTTGAATCTCTGCATTTTGTGTAGAAATCCTGGTTTGCAGAACAACTTTACCATCAGGCCCAGAGAGTCTGACTGGCCAAACCTCTCATTTCAGCCATTAGCTAAGGTTCTGGAGAGCAAATTTTTGGATTGCTGAGCATGCTGGAAGATGCAGGAAAGCTTCTTGAGATATCCAGAAAATACCCATTGAGTAGATACCAGTTGCTGCGTCTGGTCCTCCCAGGCATCCCGAATGCCTAAAGATGCAGATCTACCTGCCCCTTTAGGCATTTACAAAACCTTTGCAAGTTTTTTCGTAGACCAGTTCTGAAAATAGAACCTGGACACCTAACACCCAATTTCAAAAATCTTACAGTCTCTCCTAGATAAACCAAGCAGCAGGAGAACAAAAACCCCTCACATTCTTCCCATCTGCTAGCTAAATGCACACTGCAGCACATCGTGCTTTGCCTACGGGTCCGTGTGATGAAATAAAGCAATCAAACGCAATGTATAATAATGATACCTCTTTCCAGAACTGTCAGGGTGCTGCAGTGTCCAGGCCAAACACCCCCAAAAGCCTTTATTCAGCTATTTTTTTTCCCATACACTGCACAGATTTATTACCTTTATTGACTTTCCAAATGTTTACACTTGGAACATTCATCTGTCAAAGCTGCTTGCTGCATCTGCAATCAATCTCCGTGGTTTCAGTGCCACGGACAGCAATATGAAGGCCTTGTTTTAAAGATCACCTAAACCTTGCATTAGTCATTGTTGCTAAGTAAGGGAAGCTGGAATAATCTACCCAGAGTGCATGTTCAGAGTTGTGTCAGGGAACCCGATTAGTGTACATTGTTGTCACAGCGCTCCAGGTTTCCTAGATAGACAAGCCCCTCTGTGTCTTTGCTCAGACACAGTAAATTGATGATGACGAGGACAGGTGCAACTTTACTTTCCATAGAACGTCCAGCTCTTCAGAACAGGGAAACTGAGGCTCGGTTTGCTGTCTACTCCCCCAGTTCATCTAACGATCCTGCCAGCAGTATTTCCCATGGGGAAGTTGCCCGTGTCTGGGCAAATTTCTCCCAGCAATGTAGTGAACTGGCTTTTAGCTGAGGGCAGGCAGGCTGCCCGCCCACGGCGAGCACCTTTGGAGACAGACCAGCGTAAGGGTGCGTTCGGCTGTGTCGCAGCTCTGACCTGGATGTAAGGGCCAGCAGTCACTGTCTTCCTAACTGTGAAACCATCCGCAGAAAAACGTGTTCTGGTTTCCTTGTGACATGATGCACTTGAGTGAAGGCTGCTTGTCCTGTAAAGACTCTGGGCTATTTTTGTTTTTCACTTGACTTCAGCCAGCAATCTCATGCATTTATACATCTCATTCCCCAAGTGCCTGAGCAGCTCACATCCTCCTACAAATCTCCTCTCAGACATCCTTTCAAGGGGCAGCAGCGTAAGCAACCTTGACTTATGGATGGCCCAGATTCAGGCCATCAGATTTCCATCAGCGTGACAGGCATTTTGTTTCCTCCTGGCTGTTTCCAAGGCCATGACAAGTGCCGAGTCCCCGGTAATGAGAAGCACAGGGACTTGGGTGGATTTTAGGTCTTGCAGCCCCGAACCATGGCCCAGCTCCACCACAGGGTTTGCACCCTTCACATCCAGCTGCTGCAGGCTGCCAGGTGACCTTCCGGCACGCTGGACCCTGCTCAGGGGCTTTCTGGCAGAGCCAGGAGTTGGACTGATAGCCAGTGACGGATGGAAGATGGCCAGCTGCTTTCCATTTCAACAGCACGATGCAACCCAGGGGGTAACAGACCAACCCTCTGCATCATGAGTCTGGCATCACGCACGCTGCTGGCATGGGAAACGCCAACCTCCTGCTCTGCCCAGCCAGAGGTGTATCATATCTATGCATTTTTTAAACACCTCCATGGGTGGAATCATCATCCCTGGAGGCGTTTGAAAAATGCCTAGATGCGGTGCTTAGGGACATGGTTTAATGGTGGACTTGGCAGTGCTGGGTTAAGTTTGGACTTGATGATCTCAAAGGTCTTTTCCAACCTAAGTGATTCTATACCCTGGTTTTGCTGCTGTTTATGGTTGTAGATTAAAGTTACTTCTTGGGGACTAAAGCCACTCAGCTGAAGGAATGTCTTCATCCTGTCCATGCCCTATCTCATAGTCCACATCCATCCATTTTCCATCAACACTCCCACTCACCGCTTTTGCAGTACACTGAAGGTAACAGTTTCCATCGATAAAACACCGGCATTAACTCTGGGGTTAGCACGCCTTTGCCCATCCGACAATCCATCCTCTTGCTCACTTATCCCCTTATGCTGTTGAGCAGAATCTGTTAATAATGTGTTTTTCACACATATAAGGGTCTTCAACCACAGCCATCCCACCAGGTGACTGGAAAATAGACAACATCATTTAAAAAGCGATGACTTTACCAAGCAATTCTTCCCTCCCCATCACCTCACTTGCCAAAGGATTTGTCACTCTGGCTCTTGTTCAGCTGGACCCCGCTTGGATATTTTTGGAATGAGGTGCTGTTCCAAGTCCTTTGCAAATATCCAGTGTCCTCGTGCTGCTTTCTTCTCTAAGGAAGATGAGCAGAGAACCGCACTCACGGCAATGGCATTCCAAGAAAAGGTGCCTGCCAAAGTGGTAAAAATAGCTTTGGAAGAGCTCTTCCTGCCCACTCCCCTCCACCCAAGATCTAGTTCATTTTCCACCTTCAGCTTTACTGCCTTCTGTACATGGGCCAAGGAAAACTGACTTTATCTAATGCCAGGCTTCTCTGGGAGAAGTTCTTTTTGGAAAAAGAAAGTTCCTGCACTGGTTCCTTTGCCCACAGAGCCATGGAAAGAACTGACCTCTCCAACAAACTACCTAACCCTGAGCACCACAGAAAAAGTGTCCAGAATCACCTACTCAAGCCCCAGGCTGAGCCCTGTCTCTGATGCAATGGAGACTGACATCGCTGGTGCTGTTCTCTCGGAGAACACACCTGCAGCCCAGATTTCTTCCCTGCAGGACGGGCCAGGCGCTCGCACACAGCGAGGGCAGATTCACACTTTGACTGGAAGCTGCAGAGTCTGGTGATGCTTCCAGGATCCCCTGAATGGCATGGCCAGGCACGAGGGCTTGGCTCCGGGCACCAATGCTGGAGCGCTCTATCAAGCCGCAGAGTAACCGTTCCCCATGCCCCATGGCTGTGTCCTGACCCAGGCGTTGCTGCTGTTTGGCACAGAGATGCTTCTGTCGCCTGTAGGACTGATGCTTGCTGCAGACAGCTCCTTGATGCCATGAGAGTTCAGAGCTGGTTGTTTTCTAGGAGATCTTTTTATAGAAGACTAGCCCAGAATTTCAGCAATTTGGTCACTGGGCAATCAGAGCCAAAGCAGAACAGCCCCAAATTTACAAAAACTAGAAATTTAATTCTCTCCCCTCTCCCTCCCCCATCAAAAAAGCCCGTGAAAGTAGCCATCAGGAAATAGTAATACTAAGAACACAGTAGAAGACAAGGGCACATTAGCTGTTTTTATGGCTAAGGAGAAGGTGCTGAGGTACAGCAGTGAAGATTTAGATAGCCACATCTCCACATCCACATTTAGAAATCCACATCTTCCAGCCTTAGAACAGCCGCTAGTTGGTGGAAGTCAGGAAATAATTTTGGTTTGGACAGATTGTTATTTCCTAGGGGGCCTTATGCCTTCCCAGTAGAAAAAAAAGGTTATCAGCAGCTATTCAATCCTGTCCAGCAATTCTGCTTTTATTAACATTTCATACTATACACTGGTTTCCAACTGCAGTCACTGACGTCCTGGGGACTCATACTGTTTAATCGTCTGGCATTATGTTGAAATTCCTATTTGGTCAAACAGGTATGTTATGCAAAACCAAAGATCATTTATGTTTCCAGTACCTTTCCCAATACTCTCGCTGGTGCTCATGCTTTGAGCAGTTCCCGTCTCTTTGTCCCTCCTCGGCGGGTAACTGTGAGAGGACTAATGGTCCCTCATGGCCAGGATAAATACATTTTTCTTCAGCTGCCATTCACAGAATGCTCTCCCTCGCAGGCAGTTTTGAGAACAGTTATTTGGCCTGAACAAATGAATCTTTGCTTTAGAGCCTGTGGGATGTGTTTTCATGGATATTTTATTTTGCAGTGTAATTAATGGTATTAGTGTTAATGGGACTCATATCTTCAAATCCCTGTGTATCCTGTTGCCGCTGTCCCCCTGTGTGCCTTACCTCAAATATGTATTCAAGTGAAGCAGGGATCAGAAAGAGAAAAAGCAGAAGCCAGAAAATGAGAAATCAAAGGCATTAAATCTGAGGGATACACCTGCACAGGGAAACCTCCACTCAGACTGGGTCTCACCTGGGACAATCTTGCTGGCAGCTCCAAGGGCTTGTTCCCAGATGTGGCTGTGCCCATCAGAGAAGCGTCCTCCTGGAAGATGCAAACATGGAGACGAGCAGACGGACAGCCCTTGACAGAGATCTGTACTCTGAACTCCTCTGCATAATTTTCACCGTGAAGCTTCCACCACCTTGATGCCCACGCATAAGGCGGTTCTGGCACTATGGCATCTTTTTGGACTGGCACTCAGCCACACAGTGTGGCAGAGCACGTCATGACAGCAGGACCAGTGCTAGCAGCTGGTGGCTAATGCCTTTGCAACTTTGCCACAGTCCTGGAAAGCAAAACTGACTGCGGCTCACGCCACAGGGTAGCTCAGGAAAAGGGGGCATCTCCCAGTGGGAGGCAGATAGGGCTTGCAGGGCCGTACTTACCAGCAGTCGCACCACCGTATCCTTAGCCTGTCTCCAAAGGAACCCCGGATTACACTTCTCGCTGCCCAGAGGAAGAAGCCACATGCTGCAGGTCTCAAAAATGCAGGTCATTTCTGTGCACCAGTCAGAGCTTCTCCGAGGTCCTGCCGCAGCCTGGAAGAGCTCAACTGGGCACGCAGAGCTCTGCCAGCATCAGCCAGCCCTGCTGGGAGGTGTAGTGTGGTCACCCCCTTCCTTCACCTCCTGGGACCGGCACCAAGCTCTCCCTGCAGTCCCAGAACCTCCTGGCACGGTGCCATGCTGCGTCCCGTACACCTACCCTCTGCCTCAGCAGTTTTCCCACTCACGCTGGGTCCACCCAGAGCTACCACAGCTGGGGGCAGCAGAAAGCAGAAGCACCCAAAATCACAGTCCACAGGTTGCACCTGGCACATCGTACGGCTTCTTCCTGCTGCTTTTTCCCCCTGCCTGAGTCTCCTGGGCATGGCTGGGAGGTGGCTCCAGAGACGCTATGGTAAAGTCAAAGCCCATCGGGTCACATCACTAACTATGCATCCAACCCCGCCTTGCGTTACCATCCTCCCCCTTATGGTGTTACTGGCACCACGTGTGATCACTAATGATCTGTCTGGGGTGTATCTGGGAAGTGAGGCTGAGTGCTTCCACAAGCAGATCCACCAGCCCTGCAGAGACAGTGCAGGGCAGCATCAGCAGCTGGCCTAATCCCTGTGCCTCCAGCTGGGCACGAGGCAGAGCTCATCCTGCCTGGGCACAACAGGAGACACTAGTCCCCCTGTCCAGACACAACTTTTATCATTTCTGTATCTCTGTGTCTCACTTTTGTTGCCCAACTTAAACATATACCAATGGGAACCTGCTGCAGAGAACACGAGACTGAAGGCAAACAAAAATTTACTAACCCGTATAGACACTTACGCTTGATTAAACAACAAAGTTGTCCTTGATGAATAACAGACATGCAGCTTAGTGGGTGAAACAAAAAATGCACAAAACAAGTAAGCTTATCTTAAATTTATTTTGCCTAATCTCCAATGGAAGGTTTCACTTGGCTTTGGGCTTACTTAACAGCTTTTCAGCCCAGCTTATTCTCTGTTCACCCCCCACCCCAGACAATTCTAAACTACAAACACAATTCAGAAATTATCAGCATTTGACACAGTTGAAATGATACTGTTAAGTGAAAATGTTTTCACAGTTTAAAAATGTTTCCCCACATTTCCTGCTAAAGTCAATTCATAAACGAGGATGGGGGGGTTGGGGGGGTGTTTGCTCCAAAACTCCATTTTTTGTGCAAACTTATTGTTTTTTAAAGACAAAACAAAAGCCCCTCCACCAGCTCACTAGCTTCTAGTTCAGTGGGCGTGCTTCTCATTAGGAGTGTAAGGAATGTCACAACAAGTTTGCTCATTTGAGAATTCTTAAAATAAACACACAGAGAAGGCTGAAAACTGTAAGTAGGCATTTACATTAAAAAAACACCAAATTAAATACTGAGAAAAATTAGCTTGCTTAGCAAAAGGACATGCCTCATAAAGCCAGTACTGCATTTTTCCAGGCATAAATATATTGGTATGTGAATAGGAACCCATGTGGGAGAATTTATTTATTTATGTGAACACAAGAGAAAATTGTTTCTCGATTAAAATCTCACAATTTACATATTCAAATATTCACTAATCTAACATTTTACCTTCAGAAAAGTCTCACCAAAGCATAGGGGCAAAAGCGGCATTACCAAGGCAGCTGCACTCTGCATTAACCTCCGCAGACAATGTTTGTGTAAGACAAACACTGATTTGCTCCAGGGAGAAACCCAACAGTACTCACCAAAAAAGAGCACACAATAGCTCGAAACCCTGGGGCTTGCATGACAATTGTCATCACAGCCTGAAGAAAATCAGGAATTTATTCACCTCCAAAGCTGTCCCCACCAGGCTGCAAGTCCCAGAAGCATGTTTTGATGTAAACCTTTTTCCCCTACTTCCCTCTTTTTTTAAGGGGCCAGAAGGAAATCCGCAGCTCCTGGGAGCATGTGATCCATGTATCTCCTCTCCTCTCCCCATACTTGCACCTGGGTGACTACCATAATATTTCCAACTGTATCTCTTACTGTCCCAAGTGGTCAAGAAAGAAGAGAAATGGTCCTCCCCCTGGCCACGGGGGAGCCATCGGTGGCACGTCAGGTCAGACAAGCTGACCGAGTGTACAGACAGCTCACGGCTGGGTTTCAGCACGTGCCTCTGGGTTTTGGCTTGGCAAAAGGCAGGTTTGCCTCCTAGAGAACCTCTTCTTTTCCAGCTCAGAAGCTCAGAGCTTTTTTTTTTTTTTTTTTCCACAGAAAAACCAAAAATATCTTGTTTGGACCTCTGCACCCGTCCCTCAGCAGGAGCGGAGCAAGCGCTTTCATGAGAAAGAAGCTGCTCGCTGCCATCAGCACAGACGTGTTACAAGAGGGGCTCGCATAAAGAAGTTAATTTGCTACAGTCTTTAAAATGCAGTCAACTTATCATAGCCAGCCATGCAGTAAGCACTGGGCAGGGAAGATAAATTTCTTCATTTTGTACAGAGTTAAATCTTGCTAATTAAGACCACATTGCTGCTTGCTAGAGAGAATGTGCATTGATATCGAATATTTCCCACACGTACTTACCAGAAGAGAATGCCTCAGCCTGCCGGAAACACAGGCGTTAGCTTCCCCTGCTTCCCAAGAGCATCGGCTTTGAGAGACGGACCTCTTGCGCTGCATGAAGGGCTGTGCCTCTGTGGACCTCCTTGTTGGAGGAATATTTCTCCAGTGCTGTTATTTCCAGGCATACCCCGTCAGCGGCGTGCCCCACTCCCCGTCTGGGCACGAGGGTTTCATGAGGGCGCAGGAAAGGTGGCTGGAAGATGCTGGCCTTGTTTCAAGACATTTAACTAATATGTATATGGGATTGCAGGTCCCCTGGGAGAGTATTAATGGCTGCAGGTTGAGAGAGGATAAAATCTTCCCTTCCAGCTAGTCCAGAAGGACAGGAGATGTTTTCCAGTGCAGAAACTGTAAGAGGCTAAAGGTGAGATTGCAAATTTCCTTCTATACTTGCTGCCTGACATCTCCTTAATTGGTGATTCAGAGGAGCTTTGCATTTACAGCTTTCAGTTATGAGGAACCTTTCTTAAAATGCCTAGCAGGTGACCCAGCACAGGAGAAAAGGTCTTGGGAAAGGGAAGAAAAGAAAGAAAGGAGAAATGCTCTCACTTAAGTGACACACTGAGCTGGACACCCTGATACTGCCTACCACCCAGGACATGGAGCAAGATGAGGAATGCATCCACCACATGCCACTTCCCAGCTGGGCAGAGAACATATATCTATATAGAGGGGCTGGGTTGGGAAATGACCCCAGCGGACTGAAGGAGCTGAGGAAACCATGCCTCTGGGACTATCACTTATCTGGGAGATGACTCCTTGCATGGTCCCATATTCTGGAGGTTCCCCGTGAAAATATGCCCTGCTCATGCTGGGCCCTACCTCACCCTAAAAGCAACTCCTCATTCTCGGGTTTCTCATTGTGACGGCACTGTTGACCCTCTGTTCTGACAGCAGAAAGCAATTTACCCAGCAGGAGCAAGCACTGAGCTAAGGAGGTGATCAAGCTGAAGTATGTAAAGGACAGCAGAACAGGTGTGTGCCAGAAAGCCTTGTTAAGTAAGTATCAATATGCTAATTGATTAAAGACTTTTGAATGCAAAATCATTAGCATGTGGCTCTGCAGCTGAAGGGAAGTAAACATAAATCTTCCACCACACTGCAAGTTCTGGTGTTTCCAAACTCTGCTTTAATTCATAAATAGAACAAACATTCAAAAAGGCTGAGATTTTACTGCAAAATCCCCTCTTTCTCAAACTCTCAGCCCAGCCCAGTGCTGGCCAAACACATAATCCAAACTTTGTGATAACGTTGATTGAGTTTTAAGACCAGTAATGCCAAAGCAACCCACAGCAGGGAAGGCAGCACACATTTGACTTTAAAAATATTGAAGCCAAAACACTAATGCTGCAAATGGCAAGGTCCATTAACATGAAAATGCATGTTAATATGTTTGTGTAAAGCGAAAATGGAATTTAACAGAGAAAGTTGTGAAGCAGCATTTTCTGTCACTGGAACAAATCATCAGGAGGACTGAAATGCACTGGCTTGACATTATCAGAACAAGCTGGGCAAGGTGAAAAGATTTGTCTTGACACTTACTCGTGGGTGGATAATTTTGCTGAACGGATTTTCTGAGGGGAAACTGTTTTCTACTTTTTTGTGAGTATTCTACTTAATGAGCCAGCAAGAAAGACTGGTGAAGGGCACTAAAGCAAGCCCTGAGCTGCTGAGACTCCACTACTCCGCTGTCTCTGGCAGCGACACTGGTATTATTGCTGGTTCTTTCCATTTGAATACAAGCCTTGGTGGTTTTCAGGTTTGGGGGGGGGGCGGTCCTTAAATTTTCTGGTTCTGGAGCTTTCACAGGCCAGGAAAGATCCAAGATGCTGCTGCAGACCAAGAAATCTATGATTTGAAACAGATAAGCAAATCCTTCGTCTAAACGTTGCACAAATCACACCTTTTCACACAGGAGGTGAATGTTCTGGCAATGTTGTGTGTGGTTTCCCATCCTCTGGCTGCTGCTAAGTTCTCTAATTATTAGTGACTTTGATAATTACAGCATTGGGCTGGACTCCCATGCAGACAAATGGTTACCAGTCCCACAGCCACAAGTCAGGGAAAGCAGCACCTTCCAAGGCACTGATGCATAGTTCTGCACAAAGTGGTCGTGCAAGCTGTTGCAGTCAGAGCAGGGAGATGCGGGCTCAAAACTGGCATCTGCGAGCAGGACGGTGCTGGACAAATCTCCTTTTCCCTTCCCCCAGGAGAGCAGTGCTCACTGGTGGGCTGTGTGAGGCAGGTCGTGTCCTTTAGCTGCAGATGTATGGCAGGTGCCACCACAAGGTGCCACAAGCTCCAAAATGGCTGGCAAATGGGAAAAAAAGGCAGCCAGAGAGCAAGGAGAGGTGAGCTTCTGTCTTTAGTGGAGATGAAGAGGTAAAGGATACTCAGGAAGAGAAAGGCAGGGGAAAAAACCCTAGAAGTGAGCCTGGACAAATGATGACATCCATATTCTTCAAGTGGGCGAAGTAAGTTCTGCATTAGCAAGAAGTCTTCAGGTTGACGAGTCTTTCAGCCTTGCTCGGTGCAGCCGTGGTGAGGAGTGAACCAGGCTCTTGCAGCTGTTCTGGGCTGTGCAGGTGATGAACTGCCCCTCCTCTGCAGGAAAGTGGACCATAACTCCTGGGCCTCAGAGCCTTGCAATATGCTTGTTCCTTAAAGAAAACTGCTGAAATCCTGTGTGCTCCACCACGGGAGAAACCAGCCCATCTGCGGCTGTAAGCCTAAATAATGTGGCAGGTGCTTTTGGGCTTGGTCTGCACATGTGCACACTGAGTTTGCTCTTACAGCATTACAACAGCCTAAGTCCTGCCCTGCTCACCCTGGAGAAGGTCAGGTCCACTGTCACCACTGCACTGAGGGAGAAGAGGAAAGCACATGAGGAGCCCTGTGGGCAGCAGAGCATTGCCCTGGGCTCTGGGCTACATGTGTACAATAAGCAGAGCCAGAAGGCACATCCAGACCTTGTGTGGTTTGGAGCTGGGGTAATCAACAAAGCGAGGCTGCAGCTGGAGCGTTCCAGCGGCGCTGAGGGCAGATGAACCTCTGTCCTCCAAAGCAGGTCTGCAGAGCATCGCTCAGGGGCCGTTGCAGCCCGCAGCCTGCTCGGTGGGAAAGCAGGTGGGAGCCGACCTCTGAAAGCGCACCTCGGGAAATCTCCTCGCAGCTCCCCCCGAGCCCTCCACTCCCTGCTCCTTCTGCTCAGCATTTACCAACAGATTTTCCCAGGCAGCCTCCCATCTGCTCGGCTCTTTTGCAAATCTGGCCCCTAGACGGGAGCTCGGCTCTTTCAGAAAATCTGCTACGAAAGGAGGGCAATGAGAGCGTGCTGACACCCGCGGGAAGGTCCTTGCTTTGCTCGTGCTGATCGATTTCTCTATTACCAGCAAACTGGCACGGTTCTAGAGATCAAGGTGAAACAGGGACATGCACTTCGCCACTGATGTAGCACAGAGAAAATACATGCGGTCTGAAGAATACTTGAAGTCCCACTCTCAGTTCGTAACTTACTTTAACTGAGGATATCAAAGAAGAATAAATTTCATTATCATACTCAGCAGGAGAGGCCAAGTTGGAGGGAGGTGGTTCCCTATTAATTCACATGGCTGTACATCACACATAATGTCTGGCAGAAAATAAAGTGTTTTAACTTGAAGGGAAATATTTTAGTTGAAAAGAAAAGGTGCTTAATATGTCCACCCCAAACTTTTTTCAGCAATATGGCTTGGAATCTTGAGGTAAATAGTCTAATTGTTAACTTTAAAGTAATTGAGTCATTAAGATTTCTGAGGAAGAACATGTTTTCAATCATACGTACAAAATAAAATCACCACATTTCAGAGAGAAACCCAACAGTCTGGATCCCATTGTGTCTGCTGTAATGGATGGGATGATAAATTAATCTGCTTTTAATTTAATTCTGCCAGTTAAAATCTGCTGAAGAGCTCACCACTGAACCCAGAGTTGGCCAAGCTCTGTTCTTGGGGCATTCTGGATCGTTAAACACCTTGATCTTTCAGAAAAGATAAATTCTTGAGAGCGCAGGGCTGAAAGAACAGTCCTACCCTGGGTGTGACCCAGGGCTGTGGATCTGCACAGGATGGTCTAGTCCCAGAGAGCTGCAGGCTCCAACGTGTCTCTGAATTGGTCGTGATGGCCCTTTGGTACCCTATTGCTGCCTCTTGAGTTGAGAAACCAGAGAGAGAAATTGCTTTGAGAGAAATGCTAGGGAAAAACCACGGAACCAGCTGCCATGGCACAGGCTGGGCTGGTCCTCTCTGGGGTGGTGGCTGAACAGAGAACTGCAAGAAAGAGGCTGTAAATAGGGTGATAGGTTCTGCTTCAGCTCTCCTGTGGCAGCGAGATGTCCAGTGTCACCTGCATCAGTGGCTGTTCCCAGACCATCATGACGGAGAGTACCAGGAGGCCCTGTCCTCACCTTTCTTTCGCCAATGCTCTGTTGTTTTCAGCCTTCACAGCTGCCAGTGGCAGGGAGCTCCATGGTGCAACCACATGCTGTGTGAGTAGGCAGCAGAAACAGGGTTTCTTGATGTCCCTCCCTCTTCTGTCCCCACACACAAAGAGTATCTTCTAAAGCTGGAAGAACTGTCATGTGCTGAACTCTTACTAAAAGCCAAAACTCTCTTTTCCTCCTGCCGTCCCGATGCACTACAGCATTGCTGCTGCAATGCAAGGTAAGCTTCCAGCACCTGCGAGAAGTCAACTGCCATATTCTTCCCACTTTTGATTTCTTTCTCATTTTATTTCTTTAATTCCCCTTGAAAGAGAAGGACTTGCAGGCTCTACCTCCAGTGCCACCAGGTACCACGCATTAGTGAGGTGACTAATTAGGGGTGTCAGAGCTGAAACGTTAAGGTGATTTGTATTCATTAGGACTCTCCAAAAGAAAAGGTAATTTGGGGGAAGGTTGAAGCGGTGGACAATTCATTAGCTGCACATCTTAAAGGAAAGTGCCAGACATGAGAATCTGATATGCTTCTGAGTACCTGGAATTGATGTAATGTTACTGTGGAAAAAATATCTTTCACAGTTACGTATTTTGGAAAATTTGCCTTTGACTGTGGGAAATTGCCAGCTGGGCTGGGTCATGGTGGATCTGAGGCTCACGTAGATGAGTTGGCATGGATGTATTAGGAACTGAAAATCAAAGCCCTGTTTCCACCAAAGCATCCCATGAAATTTGGAATAAATCTTCTAATTGAAAATTAATTGGTGTTATACCGAGAAATGCAAAACAAGGCAGTGTTAATTCAGATAGTTTCCTTTCTCCAATATCAAGGACAAATTAAGGTTCCCACCAGTGTTATGCAGTGAGATGTATTTGCATCTGACATCGAGAAAAGACTGCCCACTCTGGGAGCTGTGCAAGCAGCTTCCTCTTCAGTGTTTTACCACTTCTTGCAATAAGAAACACAGAGTTCCACAAGATCTGAGGCTTCCGAGGCACCCTAACCTCCCTTGTACGTCACAGCACCCCCCTAATTCAGGATGGGGTGATACACAGAGCACCAATGCCTTCTGGCAGACGGAGCCAAACTTGTCTGCAGGTGGTGAGGAAATCTGGCACTCTGAAACACTGCAGCTTCGCTCCGACACCATCCCGTCAGAAACGTGAACTGGAACAAAACCAGAAATGCATCACTGCAGGTTGGCAGAGGTATCCTGCTTTGGCTGAATCAAAACTCCTTTCTGAGGTCAGCTGGTTAGGCTGCAAGAAAGCACAAGAAGTGACTGTGAAAATGAGAAGTTTCTGCTGATTTTTCTGTTTTTCTCCTCCTGGCCCCAACAAAGAGAGTAACTAACCTCTTATCCCTTTACCACCACCTTTTAATTCCTAAAAATCATTGCAAGTCTCTGCTCAGTCTCTTCTTTCCTAGGACAACCAGTTCTTCCCTCACATACTGTATATTACAAGTGGCCTCTCTTTCTTGCTCTTCTGAGCTGGCTTTTGTGCAGCGCCTCTGCGTTTTTCTCAAAGCTCAGCTTCAAAATGGGGCACAACCTTGAGTCAGGACCATACCAGCCCCAAGATGACTGGAGCAAAAGCACCTTTTTTTAAGTTGCACTCCTCTCTGCACCTCTCCAGGTCAGCTCTGCCTTTTCACCTGAGCCTCCTCCATACCTGTCTGTCCTTTGCATCCCCAGCACCTCCCTGCTTCTCGTTGTCATACCCGTACCCTCATGTCTAGGCTGCTGAATTCTCCTGCCCTGCAAGTCATATCCAGCGTGTCTTTAAGGAATATCTTCTGCACTGAGAGTGCAGACCATGTCCCTCCTTCACCCAGCCTGACCAAATCCTGTCCCTTCGGTGCCACCCTCAATCTCTCAGACTTTGTCTGGGCCATGTTAGTTAATCATTTCTGTATTTAATAAATCTGTTAATTAGAATCAACCATTTCTAGTGCTTCCTGGTGACCCACACTATGTATTAACGTGCTTTGCTGGTGGCAGCATCAGAAGACTTCACTCCCATCTCCTGATACCTTCCCTGATATCCACCGCTTCCCCCTTCAAGCAGGTCAGCCAGGCAAAGAAATGCCATCACTTTGTTCGGGCGTGACTTGTTCTTGATGATGCGAGTTGACTGCTTTTACTCCTCCAATTAGTCTTCATCAAGGACTTGTGTAAGAAACAAGTGCATGTCAGCGTCATCCTGGACGTCATAGCTACGCTGGTGGGTTTATGAGTCTCTACATCCTTCCTTTCAAAATAAGCACCGTTTCCAGGGCTGCGGCTTGCAGCCATGCCCTAGGAGAACTCAGAGATAACAGGTTCAGAAAGGAACACTTGAATCTTCTTTCTTCCAGCTTTGTATCAAAAACAAATTTCCTTTGAAATTAAAGCATTCAGAAATAGCCTATTTTCATGAAACAGTATTTTGAAGGAGAAAACATACTCTTTAATCAGCCCTATCCCTAACTCATTTGAGGAATAACACAACATTTTTCTTCTGTTTTGTTTGGCAAAGCTTAGGTGAAGAAGATTGCTTGTATTTCCCCCACTTGTTATGTCTAGTACAATGATCAAGTGCTATTCTCTGGCTGTGAAAGAGTTTGGTCTCAATGGATCTTAAAATACTTAACACAGGAATGTTAACGGCTCTGGGGTGGAGCTAAATTTGGGCGATTTCATCATTGTCTTTGCTGAGAGCAGAGTTATGCTGGAAAATGTTTGAACTTGGCACAAATCAAGTGAATCAAGAGCCTTTCAATACTTAGTGATAACATCTGAATGCCTGATCAATTGCAGAAAGTCTCAGCTGTCCTGCCTCCTTCCACCGTCTGGGTAGAAGATGTTTTAATTTTACAAGTTCTTGTTAAATGGTGGCCTTTAGGTCAATGCTCAGCTTGTGTTACTCAACACACCTTGCTGGTGTTTACCATCTAAATTCTCTTGCTAGTAATCTCTGAGGGACTAATCAGATCTTCAGTCAAGTGAAGCTTTTGCCTGCCCACAGATCAGGGCTGCACCCGTCCCTGGCAGTGTTTACACCTCCAAAGCACTTGGCTATTGGTGGGGAGTGGATGGGCGATGACCTGTTGTGAACAACAAATTTCCTTTGCATGTAGAAACAGAGAAAGGGAGAGATGGAAAAAGAGCTGGAGGTGATGGGAGGAGGGAACCTGCACCAAAAGGGCAGATGGCATGCCATGACCAAGGCAATTTATCTTCTCCTCAGCCTGCAGACTGGCTTGAGTCAACAGACTCTCAAGAATGCTGATGAAGGAGACCAAAGATGAAATGAACTGTCCAAGCGCCCAAGGATGCAGGATGAGCATCTGGATCAAAAGTCACTCTACATCTGGAAGGAGAGCCCTGAGAGTGACACAGCGGGGAGCAGAGGAGGACTTGGATGCTCTGTAGATCTCCGTGGATTGCTCCTTGACCAAGTGTGCTGAGAAGGGAACATGGTTGAGTCCCCTGACTTAGGACATCTCCTGTTACCAGAGATTCCCCAGAGCAGCATTGCTTGCCAGGTGACCTCCTCCTCTGAGCAGCCGGGCAGGTGTAGCTGAGGCACACTCCGCAGGCTGCAAATCACAAGGCAGGCTGCACCGGGGCTGCCGCTGCCAGGCCATAAAGAGCAAACTCCGTGTCTGCACCCATTCCTAGCGACGTGGGGAAAAGCCCACCCTTCTGCGCCTGCTCCCAGCAGAGGAAGCCTTGACATTGTTTTTCAGTGCACCTGAGTGTGCCTGTCTCTCCCTACCAACACGTTCTCCTGTCACCTAGTGCTTCCCATCCTTTTGACCCATTTCAAAGACCACCTTCCTTAATGCCATTTCATAGAGCAACCTAGCTTCTAGCTGGCTGGCAGCAACGGGGAAAGGGTCCTTTACCACACTGTGCCCCATCTCTGCACAGCTTTCCAGGACAAGCTCCCTGGTAACATCTTTTCAGACACAGTTTTAAGGAGAAGGGACAATTAGAACTTCATGAGGTGAGCCGCTGCATGAGTGCAACCCATTTCTCCCCGTACAGACAGTTCCTTGCTCTGTAGATTCCCATCACATGGAGGATTTTTTGCAAGGACTTTCAATGTCTCAATGTCTGTCTACCCAACAGAAAGATCTACTAAAAGGAAAGGTAGTTTTTCTCACCAGATTTGGCCTAACAAGCCCGCAGGACCCAGACACCCTGATAACCACTTGGTTGGGCACTCTGATTATATGGGGAATATACAGGATGACAGGATATGTCATATTAACATCCTACAACTCTCCACATTCCTGCTGCATGATGTTCTGAAAACTAGAAAGTATTCCACATATTGAAACAAAATACTTAAGTTTCCCTTCCTTATTGAAGACTATTTGCTGTTCCATCCTTTTGCCAGACATTTTTTTTTTTATCTGCTTCACTTCACTTTACTGCTAACTGTGACTTAAGTACGATTTATGATTCAAGTCAAGAGCTTGATTGCATTTAGTTTGCTGGTGACAGAATCAATTCATTCCGGGTAGGAAGAATGATGCATTGCTTGTCAGCCCCTTACTGGCCCATGGATCGTTGAGAAGCCTAGTGAGTGTCTTTGTGTGTTTTGGAGTCATGGGGTTTCTGTTTAAATAGCTTCATAATTACTGAAATTCAGTAGTCCTGTCCTCGTTGGAGCTTATGGGAATTCTCACCTAGAGTGAACATATCCTGGCTTGCAAAGTTCTGGGACATGGACCACAAGAGGACATCCACATGACTGCTCAAACTGCTGCAGAAGGAAATGCTGCAGTACAGCAAAGGAGGAGACTGCACGGTGGGCTGGCACTCAGAGAAGATCTGGACAGTCCCTGCTCTGCAAACTCTGTTTCCCAGCTTCTTGTGTCAGACGTAGGTGTCCTGAACAGCATCGCGCTCTGACACCACGTGTCAGCAAGAGCCTCAGCTGGGCGAATGGCTGGCAGTGGTGGAAGCCATCGTCCTCTGTGGCTTCTGCCTTCTTCCTGGTCTCTCCTGCACAGCAGCAGGTGGCTGCCCTGTAACGAGGGTGTCTGGTGGCTCAAACCCATCATCCCCCTCCAGGGTAACTCGGGTGAAAATGGACTTGGGCAGAGGCCGTGGTGGTACCCAGCAGAATCACCCTTGGTTATTGATGTGATGCAAATACCAGCTACAGCAGAGAGTGGGGAGGGCTTAGGGCAGGGGAAGAGGTGGTTTTGAAGATTGAGAAGCAGTGCTGGTTGGAGCTCTTTCAGAGCTCTTCCAGAACAGGGTATTTCCCTTTCACTTCCTCAAAAGTATGTAAGTCTTGATAAAATTACAGGCTAGAACAAGGAAAGTGCTGGAAAAAAACTCTTGCTAAGTTTCTCTTGATAATTCCAAATCATCTCGTCCTGCTGAGGTAAAGTAAATAAATTCCTCTTTCAACTCACCCATTTCCATTAATTTCACTTGAACTTTTAGGATAATATCAAATATTAATTTTATTATTATATTTCAGTGATGTTCTTAATATTTGCTGGTATAATGCTTTGTTATTATAGAATAAAAATGTGTGTACCTTATGGAAATGGAGCATTTAGGTATTGTTGAAACAAAATGATTTGATGTAGTCCAGACCATCCAGTTTGATTATTCTCATTATGTGTTTCTGGAGAAGGGAGAGGGAAGAGCATTTTATGTTGAAATTTGATTTAAACCAAAAATGACTTCTGAAATGTTGGGATTTTATCACTGGCAAAAAATGCTGGGATCTGGAAGGTATTTCTTCCAAGAACAAAGAAACCAACAAAATTAAGCGCAACATGAAAAGGAAGGAGGAGACGACCGGTTGGTGGTTGCCCTGCCCAGGGCTGTGGAGGTTACCTTGCCAGGCTGTAGATGTGGCAGAGCTACTATGGGGAAGGCTGTCAGAAAATCAGTATACTCAGCTCTACAAATTAAAAGCCTCGGCTTCATCTCTCAAGCTCTTATTGCCATTTTTTTGTCCCTCCCTCTGCTGAGGGCATTGCTTGAGTTCCTCTTGCTGCCCCAAGAGAGGGGGGAGTGGAAGACTCATAGCATCATAGAATCGTTTAGGTTGGAAAAGACCTTTAAGATCATCCCAGGGAAAATTAAGTCCCGTGTTGTCTCTCTCCGGCACAACTCACCTATGTTCCCAGTGAAGACACAGCTTAGGGCTGAAAGAAATGTGACATGCAAGTGCCCTAAACAGTAGAGCTGGCTGCAGTAGACATATGGGGGGACGGGGGGGGGGGGGGGGGCGGGGCAGGGGGCTAGACGACCTTCACTCCCTAATGGGTTCACTCCTGAGCTAAACACAGCTAAGGCTTTGGCTGTATCTATTCATCAAACTAATGGTGTGTTGGTAGTTGCGCTTATTGGATTAACTCAGCACTGAGGCACAGGCTTATGCTAACAAGCAGTGAGCTCCCCAAAGTCCCCGAGGTATGCAATGTCTGCTGGCTGCTCCTCCAAAAGCAACAGGCACAGTGTCAGAAGGTGAATTTTAAAGTGTCCTAAAGACATGTAGTGTCCTAAAGACTATGTATGGTAAAGAAGTTAGATCAAAGGTTTGCTCAAGACTGGCCCGTGTCTGAGTCTCAGCCATGAGCACGCCTGCCCAAGTCTCAGCCATGTGATGACCCCCTGCTCCTCAAGAGACCCCATAAGAGTGTCCTGGTCTCCTTGAGAGTACAGGCAGTGTGCTGTCTGTCCCCGTGCCACAGGGACTCTGGAGCAGACCTCTGTGGAATAACTTGGCAGCATGTTACACTGGCCTGCCCAAGTCTAGTCTTTTCCCTCCAGTCGTGGGAAATAGGGAAGGAAGGTTTCCATGCACTGGAAAAAATGGATGTGATGTGTGTCGCTCTGGGAACTTTGCAATGCCAATTTCTCAGACTGGCCTCGCGGAAACTAATCTGATGGCCTGGGAAAGTGTGGTCACACGTGTCTCATTCTCAACGCTGTAAAGAGCTCCTTGGCTCCAGAGCTTTTTTGTGTAAAGTCTGTCTAGGGCAGGCAACAAAGACCAAAACATCAGAACTACAACCTTCACTGCTCTTTGTCTTTGAGGGTAATGCTCCTGCTGACAGAAGGGGACAAGCAATGGTACCTCACCTTCAGAAGCGCATCCCAGCCAGGACTCTCTGCGCATTGAAACCAGACTGCAGTTGATGCCACTACATACCAAGACACCTCCTGGACTCCAACCAAAGCACTGCTTTAAGCTGTGCGTGTGCTCCAGTGCCACTCTTTTGCTAACAGAGGCGCTCCCAGGCACGAGCCCCTCTAACATTCGCCTCCCCACGACGGTCTCTCGTTTTCCTCTTACTCGTTATCAGTGACATCTAGTGACCAGCAAGAGCCACGCAGCAAACGAATGAAACCGTAATTAATACGGGAGCTGAACCTACATGACAAGAAAGTACTTGGTCTATTAATTTAGCAAGTATTTCTCACTGCTGCCAGCAGAGAAATCAGCCAGGCAGGATATCTGGTGTTTGAAATCATCCTTCTGCTCTTCAGCCTTTTGCAGAACGCTGAGGGCCAGGAGGCCCTGTGAAGAAGGCCCTCGGCTAAGACTTTCCAGAATGTTTTATGATCCAGGTAACAGTCTTGGGGTTTGCATTTTGACGTGCTTTAAAGGGTCTGATTTTCAGATAGGGAATTTTCAGCTTTTCTTATAAATCAGGTTTCTTCAGGATATCTCAGTTGTGTGTCTGGAAAATTAGGCAATTCGTAACACCGCTTCTTCACCTGTTTTCCTGAAAAAATAAGAATATTTAATTGCCTTGTGTATTATCATCATTTACGTGCGTGTCTACTCCCTACCAGCTTGCACCTGAAGTGACACAGTAGTAGATGTCCCTGAGGTCATTATGCTCCTGCAACGCTTCATGCGATAGGAAACCACACAGAGCAAAAGTGTTTGAGATGGCTCTACAAGGAGAGAGGCTGCAGGAGCACTGAAAGCCTAACTAGATGCTAACAAGTCCATTTGGGAAAGAAAGGCAAGTGGGAGAGATGCTTTACACATAGCCCAGCCACAGCAAAAAAACATCACTTGAAATTCATGACTTCCAGTACATCAAAGTCAATCTGCTTTGAGATGCGAATCTAGGGGGAAATGGGCTTGGCTTGGCCTGGTGCAAGAACAGCGTGTAAAAATAACCAGAGGAAGAGGAAACAATCTCAGATCCTTTTTGTTGCCTCTTTTTTCCAAAGCAATGCTGCGCTAGGTGAGCAACGGTGCCCAGCTGTGGAGCACGCCAGGTGTGAGACACAAGAGGCAGACAGAGAGGGGACTGCGCCGTGGTACCACGGTTTCTGGGTTTAGTCGCTTCTCAGGGGAAAGAGCTGGCGGCAAATTGTCCAGCTGAGGAATCCAGCTCCCCAGCGAGAGTTCAGAAAGGTCCCTCAGCGATCGGCCCCCGCTCTGATGGAGACCATGCCTCAGATAAAAAGAATTTTGGAACAGCTGAGCCAATGCTTTTTGTACTCGCACACTCACCGGCGTGCCACACAGGACACGACCCCGGTGCTGTGCCTGGCCTCCTGACACCACTCCAGTAGGTGGTTGGCAGCGGCGGAGGGACCGGCAGCCCCCACCGGAGCACACTGCTGGGGCACCGGGAGTCTGAGCATGGAATGTCCCAGCAAGGGTGGCCACCCAGCACGTGCGACCTGGGGGATCCGCAGGGGAGCTGGGCTGCGTGAGCACAGCGAGGCCGGGGAGCGGGGCAGGACACATCTCTCCTCGTGCCCTTGGTGCTCAGTCCACTCCTGGGTCTGTGCTGGCCCCTGGGTGGCCGGAGGGGTGTGCATTAAATCGGGCGCATGGGGTCGGCAAGGCGAGGGCAGATGGGCCACGCTGCAGCCCGCAGGACCGGTAGGCAGGTGCCTCAGCACCGTTCCCTCTGACAGATGCTAACGGTATGGCTAGGAACAGACTGAACACAAAAAGCGTTGCAGCCCCGAGCAAGCCCAGAGCTAAAGGGGCCACACCATTACGCTATTAGTCAGAGCAGATGCTTGTGACGGTGGCAGTGACCTGAAACTGCTAATCTTGCTGCTCAGGGAGGGCCTTCAGCTATGGGGCTGGCAAGTGTGGAATAAATAAACCAGGCTCCTCTTCCCCTCCCTGTGCTGCCTGCCACATCCAGCTCTCACTTAAGGCAAAGACAACAGTGAAACAGTGGTGACAGCTGACAAGCAATGCCCTTCACTGCTAACCTGCTGGTGGGAACAGCTGCTGAGATGAATTTCAGACAAAGCTGGCTTAGTCCAGGGCTTGTAGCTGGAAGGCTGCAACCTCCCAAAGGCTCTGGTTTTATCTCCTTTACTCAGGCTCTCCTCCTCTGCCTGTTTGCAAGGTTTCATTCTGCCTGTCCACCACCAAGCCTTGAGCAGTGACCCCAGGCTGCAGCTTGCATGTCCACCCTCACATGCACTTGAACAACAAGAAAAAGCTGTCGGCTGTTTCGTGGAGCATGGGGTGCTCCACAGCTTTTGCAAAACTAGCTCAGGGAACGTTCACCCAGGTAGCGGGTTTTGGTGCTGAAGGGAACAAGGTTGCTGTTGAGATCAGAGCTATGCATGGTTTTTCCCACCTGTGTCCTCAGCAAGCAAGCTGTGCTATCTGCATCACTGGTGCTTGGGATGAGGGAGCAAATAGCAGTGCCTTTCCTGGTTGATCCCCAGCACACTGACTCATGGGCCAAGCATCCTGAAGAGGCAGGTGCCCATGTTCTCGCCTTTAGGACCCACCTCCGCTCTAGGATCAACACATCTACTGTAGTAGGTGCAAACATCTCAAACAGCTTCTGTGAAAATAGGCTCAACCTCCACATCCAGGGAAAGAGCAGCTAGAGAGATTTTGCTTTCTCTTCTGGAGATGGAGGTGGAAAAAGTGCTGTAATCTGCAACCTGGGCAGTAAAGGAGGATCTAACGCAGAAATTCTCCAACTCCTTTCCCAGGCCATCCATCTTGTCTTGCGCAAGACACGCCAGAATTTCCTGTTTAATGTAAGTTATGCCCATCTCCTGGTAACCTAGGAGGTGACTCTCTCCCCCTCATGCTCCCATCCTTCATAGCAAGTGCCATCCAGGGTAGAATTTTCAAGGTTTAGTACAGCCTTGTTGAAAAACATCCTCTGAAAAAAAAAAAATATAGAAAATACACCCAAGACTAGGTCAAACCATGCTTTGGGTACTCCTGTTTGTCTTGGTTGGACTCTGGAGAGACGTAGAAAGTTGGTTTAGATCAGATGGATCATGTTTAGACAGTGTTAATGGTGACAACTTCCACCCCATCACTTTGTGGTGGTGATGCCAGCGACGAAGTATCTGCAGGTGGATTGCAGGTGGGGCTGAAGCACAGTGTGGCTTGCCAGGAGAAGGCAGCTGGCTTTAACAGGGAGGCAGGCTCTGCGCAGGGGATCGTGCCTGGGATGGACAGGCATCATTTCAGTGCTGGTTTTTCCTGCTTTCCCTAAGATGGTAAGAGGTGTCAAAGTGTGCTACGAAGGGACACATCCAGAGAGCAGCATGCCCGAGTGTCTTCTCCTTAACTCTCTCTCTCCTTGATTTTGAAACATCTGAGAGAACTAAAAGGAGGCACAAATTAACTGAAATTATCGGCCTGAGGATTCATTACTGGCTGTTTTCAGGTAAGGAAAATGTAATGGTATAGAGCACAGAGATGTGAGGAGGAGGTGTCTGGGATGTGCAGAGGGTCCAGGCCAGGGCAAACCCCATCCATCACTAGCTACCAGCAGGCTTGTGAGCAAAGACCCAGGAGTCAGGCAGGCAGAAGCACTCAGCACTTCCCAGTATTTCATGGGGGGAGATGGCAGTAAGGGGAAGACAACACAAGGCTTCTACCAGAGTGCTTTGCTGGATACAGAGATGGGTGACTGGTGATGGAGTCTGAGGATGCAGAAGATCCCAGCCAGCAGCAGGCTTTGCTTCCTGCCACTAAAGAGAACTGACCAGGAGCAGCACTGTGAAAATTGTCAGTTTAGCAGCACATCAGGCTAAATGCTGCTGTCAAGGTGCCAAAGCTGGGTGAGCAGGGAAGCAGGGCTTTTGTTTTTTAACAATTTGTCTTTAAAGGTCCCTCTTTTTTCTGGAGCATTTCCATGTCTTTGGAAGCAGAATGGCAAGTGAACCATGTGGAAGCTTCTAACACTCCTCAAAGCAAATGACAACAGCTGTGACAACAGGGTGACCCCGTCTTTGGAAAGCGTATGGTCAACTGCAGGCACCAAGAATAAATAATCATCTTAGATGGAAACTGAATTTTTGTTTCACCAGCACTTCCCTGCCTCCCCAGCAGCGCTGTGGGCAGTAACTTACCGAAAGCTCTACGTGAAGCCATAAAACACTTGGCTGCTGCAGGCAGCATCAGAATGCCTTTGCAGTCTTCATTTAAACAGTTGCCAGCCATAATGAGAGGTGAATCTGCAAAGGCACCTATGTCCTAGGAGCTCTTACACATAGCTCCTGGCACGCACAGCCACGTTCCCCTCAGACCACGGGAGGACGTGTGGCTGGGAAGCAGGTGGGGCTGACACCTACCTGAGGTAGTAGATGAGTAGGTGTTCAGCTGCACCTCCTTCTAAGGTTGGTATCTGGAGGGAGGGTAGCCTTGGAGCACCCCGGGAAATGCTCCAGAGACCTGCCGCAGTGTCGTGGACGCCTGCATCCATAACCTTCTCCTAGTCCTTCCCAGGACACTCTGGTGCTGCTATCCCCTTGCTTTCCTGTCTGTAAAACACAGCCCCACTCTAAAATCCTAATATAACCAGGCAATCATTTAAAAGCTACTATTGCAACCTTGTCAAATTACATAGTGTTTATAATTACCTTAATTATTTTTAATTGCTTTACTTACTACTGCTAGGATCTCATTAACAGGGCTAAAAAATCAGACCATAAAGCTTCTCATATTTTACCGTGTATATCACAAACACAACACATAATACACAAGGGCAGATTTTTTGCCCTGGTTTCCCAAGGAAACACCTGTGTGTCTGTCAGCAGCTGCTGTTGTATCATTTTCCCTCCCTTAAAACTTTTCCAGTGTTGTCTCCCAGGTTGACTCGATATGAAAGACACAAAAATGCTTAACTCATTCAAATACTGTGAATACAGGCAGGTGGGTAGAGGGGAGAAAATACAGTCCTGAAAGAACCAGCTCAACCCTTGTGAGGCAACAGTGTCCCCGTTGGAGAGGGCACTTTTGTGTAAAACAAGCTTTCTTGATTTTGCTGTTCCTTCACTGCAGTTACCCCAGGTGGTGGAAACACCAGCTGGCTGATCCTACCGGTGCCTCTGATGAAGGCTGATACTGGCTGCTTCAGGGGAAAAACAACTCAAAAGTGCCCAATGTAAACCAAATAAGCAGAAATTGCATGTATTTAAGATATACAATTCACAGACCACATCTGGTCCCATGAGTTCTTCAGCTGCTGATCCACGCTAACACCACATCCTCAACCAACTCATGTCTTTCCAGGACACAGGCTCTCCTGATGGCAAGACATGAGTTCGTTTTCCCTGAAGGAATAGCATTTCCATGCATTACAAATATATGTTCTTTGCATCACCCAGATGCAGTTGCAGATCTGTTCCCCGCCTTTTTCGTTCTTTACCATCCTGTCACCAGCAACAACACCGCAAACATTATCAGCAGTGATTTCACACTCACTTAAACAGCTTTAGTGAGAATAAAGTACCTTGAGCATCAGACTGGTATCCTCTAGGCTCCTAACTGATGACCATCCAACGCCACGTCCTTCTAAGACGTGCCAGTTCATCAGCCTACGGTGCACTCAGCTCACATGTGGTTCCCTCCTGCTTCACTCAGAAGCCCACATGAAGGAGAAACAGCATTTCTATGACGAGACCTATTATCCATAAAGCCATAATGTCTGACATTAAACTTATTTGCATCCTCTGATTATTAGCTCAGTGCTGCGTCCTCTTTCTCCTGCATTGCCTGATGCTGACAGCAGCCTGGGTAGTGCAGTGTTACTTGGATCGTGCACAGCACCACTGAGAATTGTTCTAGGTCCCCTGAGCCGAGTGAAGCCCCTTTCCTGCCAGTTTCTCTCATCCTGGGAGTCCTCCCCAACACGGAAAGTCTCAGCAAGCCCTGGCAGTGGCAGGAAAAGGCTCAGGACGGGTTGACAAGCAGCCCTCTCCTCTCCTGGAAGAAAGGAGAGGTTACTGGGAGAGAAGGTCTCCATGTTTCAAGGAAGCTGTCCCATTTTCTGCTCCTTCAGGTTTTGGGCTCTGTCCAGCCCACTTGGCCCTCTGATGCTTGTGCTCCCCTTCATTGTGCTTGCACCCGCCGTGGCACAGGGGTGTAATGTTGCGGGGGTTTCTTGTACTACATTAACAGTGCAAAAGGCTCTTCTGAGAGTCCCTTTCAGGTAGGACCCACTCAGGAGCTTTCAAGACCACTAGATCTTCCCACCTTACAGTCCTTGCAGCCGAAGAAAATGTGTGTTCGCCCTGTGGCTTTTCTCATCAAGTGCTGACCCCTCTCCTTTGGACATCCCACAGTCCTGCACCCACTCCGTCATACTCGTCTCCTTGAATGACTGGCAGTGCTGCCTAGAGCCGGGCAGATGTAAAACTGCCCACTTGTAAAAGAAGATGTGAAAAGGACCAAAAAACTGTCACGTTCCTTCACAAATCACAGGTGACAGATTCTGTCCCCTTGCCCAAACCACAGGCAGTTGCCGAGGACAGTAGCTGAATGCACATCAGGGAAGATCCTCGTTGATTTGTATTTCTCCAGGTGCCGACATCCTTTGTACCACACAGGTGAATTTCCAGTTTGACATTTTCTACAAATTGAATCTATTTTCAGGAGTTGCTAAAAAACCTTTTTACTCCTCATCCTGAGAGCTGCCAGATTCAGCTAGTGTATCTGGGGCGCCTGGAGAAGGCTTCTAGAAAGAGCCGGTAAGATGAGGGCAGCTCCCCGCCTGTGAAGCGCGGCGTCTGGCTGGCACCAGCAGGCTGTGGCTGTTGACACCAGCTGGCGCTGGGGCTGGCACTAGTCTTAGCTCTTATGAGAGCTCGAGTATGGACTCAAGGTCCATAGCAGAGCTCTGTGCCAGTGCTGCCTTGCAGAAAAATGCTGTGTTAGTTTAACGTTACTAGTAAATCTTCAGCTCTGCTGCAGCAGCACTTTGTGGTTATTTAATACCTCTGCATTCAACTTTCTTAAAATAATAGGTGAAGTAGTGGGACCTGGGACAGCTGGGTGTGATTCGGGCTGTTCCAGACATCTCTGGAGGACCAAGGCGCGATGCCCTGCCGTGACAGGGTACCCATGTACACCCAGACCCTTGGGGGAGGGCATGCAGCACCATGCCGTTACAGCTGTACACTTTGCGTAGAAAACAGTTCAAATGTGAATAAATGGTGATAAAACTTAAATGAAGTTTTCAGGACAGCTAGCCAGCTCCAGAACTCAAAAAGAGGCCTTAAGTTGCCTTGTCACAAAATTTAAGTGCAAGAACGATGTTCCAGCCAGCAAAAAGGGTGTCCAGCACTCCGGCAAGGGCTGGGGGCTTGTAAAACAGGGGTCGGGACTGAGGTCCTGAGGAGAAACATCTTCGGGTCATGTTTTGCTGATTTTAAACATCTGTGAGCAAATTGCCTGTGATTCTCACGTGCGGGCAGTTAGCTGGCTTGTATAAATGTGCCTACCTTGTAAAGTTTTGTATTTGTTTGATCTCTTCTGCTCTCAAAAGGCCTCTGGGAATATTTATGGTGCTTTTGCATAGAGATAAAAAGTGAAACAAATTTTTAGTTCTAGAATATCACCAGCTGCCTGGGATGGGCTTCATGCAAACAAAGATGTCAGGTCTGGACACAAAGTCTGGTGTCCAGATATAGTACTTGAACCTACATGTTTCAAGGCTGTCTGTGGAGATGTAGCCAAGGAAAGTCCTGTTTTCTCTGAGAGTTATTTGATCAAAACTGAAAAGAGATGGACTGGGTGATATGGTTTTGGTGGCCAGTCACATCCAGCCGGGTATGTTACATGTTGAGCCTGACTTGTCCAGTACTCTCAGCTTTCACAATTAGCCTGCAAAATAAAACAAATAAATAAAAAACTCACAAAGAATCAATCAACTAAGTTTAAATAATGTATGAGAGGAGAGAAAACTTGAGGTTGGTGGTGGGTAATAGGAGTGTGGTGGGTAATGAGAATAAAAACCCACCCAGCCCTGCTGCAGTGTCTCTCCTGACGGGTGATCTAGCATGGCACATCCCTGCTGCAAAGCCTGCGGCCGTGCTCTGCCGTCATGCATGAAATCACACGCATGTGCTCACAAGCACCCCGGGGGTACAGCGCCAGCCTGCATGGAAGCAAAAACACTGGCATTTCGGCTGGGGACAGGCTTGTTTGCAGAACAGGTCAATGACCCCAGTCCGTCGTCCTGTGAGTGTTTGAGTCATCTCCCAGTGAAGGTCTTTGAGGTCTTTCCCCTTCAGCCCAGTGGGCACCGGCACAGACCCTCAGCGTGCAGCTGTCGGACCTCCACGGTCCTTACAGCAGTGACTGCACACCCACTGCTCCTGTCCCCCAGCTCCCCAGCGGAGCCTCTCCCCTTGGCAGGAAGGAAGAAGTGCTTCAGAATAAGAACGTGATTAGTTAATTAGTTAATGTGAAGCAATCTGAAGGTGGGAAAAGATGTTAAAGAACTTTGTTGGCATTATTATTAAAATCATACAATAACTTTCCATAAATGCCTTCTTTGTTTAGTTCTCATGTAACGGGTGTTGTCAATACTGAAGGAATTTTTCATCTCACAAATGACTATCAAACAACTTGGCACCTGGCTCTAATTTGAAACATATAATATTTAGCAAACAATGCCTAAACCATTTTCCCCAAATATCTAAAATACACAAAGGCATGACACTAAAAATCTATCTGAATTTGATGGATGGATGTAAAACTTGCTGGACTTCCTACACATTTATTCCTCAAATCATATTTTATAAATACTTTTGTATCACAGTCTTTCTTTGCCCTTTCTATAAAATGCTTTTATGATGACAACTTTATTGGTGCTGAAATTATTCCTTTGCTGACTTTCAGATCACAATAACCTTGTTTTCCTTTTGAGTATCACCTATCATTATTTTTTCTCCATATAGTATTGATATCAAAGATATCAAATTTGGGTGGGTTTTTTTTCCATAGCAACGTCTCCTTGAGAGAAAGAAACACAGTAATTAAAAGGATGGGATATCTCTTGATGTTTCAAGTCTGTGGTGTGTGAAATCCTCAGAATTATTAAAGACAACCCTGGCAAATTTGTAATGCCTTTGAAAACATAGACAAGAATAGTCATCTAGGTCTTTTTTTACTTCCAGACATTTATGCAGGCTTTCTAAAATTGCCTTGTTTCTGACATATTCCCCCAGGGTACTTTAACTTTTCAGTTTGCTCGGTGTATTGCTGCAGTGAGTAATGCGGTGTGGTCCGTCAGCAATGCTCAAGCATGTCTCATCATGCAGCCAAGCAAAGATTACAACCGGGAGAGAATGCAGATGCTAAAAATCATATCATGTTAGCACCTTTACGTGTTCTTTGAGGTTTGAATGAATGACACAACCAGCCGGGCGGGGACGGCACACTCCATAATCCAGGCTGCCTTTGCAAAGTCACCATGGCGTGGTCTCTCCAAGGGTCGGGGTCAGACCCCTGGCCTGCATAAGTCCCTGCAAGCACAGCCGGGGTGACTGCTGCTAGATCCGCCCCAGGAATTCAAGGTGAGTATATATATATTGGCAAGTCATGAGAATGGTAGTGTTCGCGACACGTGAATTTAAAATTCCTGATGAAATCAGGTGGACAGGAGATGCTCTTGAATTAAAGTGAATAACTGGGAATCACTTTCTCTTTTTCCCCAATGTGGATGGAAAGACAGCCCTCTCCTGTAAGGAGCTTTTCACTGCTTACAACACAAAAGTAGTGGCAGTGAACAGAGGGGTGGCTAGGGAACAGTCAGTGAATGCATGGTATCGACGGCGCATCGACATGTAGATTAACATGCCACAGGCAGAGTCACTCAGGACAGGGGAAGAGAATCCAGCAAACCACCAAGGGCCTCTTAGTAAGTGATTCCCACCTTCTCCATGGGGACACTGAGTAACTGCCATGATGTTACTCCAGAGTTCTGCAATGTGGAAACAGCATCTTCACAGCAGAAGACCCAGCACCCAGTGAGTATGGTCTGCCATTCAGATCTTCTTGGTGCCTCACATTTATTCCTGGACCTACCATCAGGTGTCATTCCCTGCAGGACCTGCTGAGACCAGCCCCCAGCGTTGCAGCTGGCTGTTCTCACTGCTCCTCGCTTAGCCTGGCCAGCAGAAGTGCATGGCCAGGCTGGTGGTGCGGCAGCAAATATAAGACCAACACACTCAACCCCATCCTTGAGGGAGAGGTGGTGAGCTGCAGGGACCATCACTTCTGGGACCTTTGGTTCATGGTAGTTGACATAAAATATCTGTATGTGTTGGGGAAGCTCCATGGGTACCACCAGCAATGCATCAACGAAGCTACTCATGCTTTGGACCCACTATATTGGGCTCACATAAACCAACTTTCTGCTACATCTGCAGCAGTTGTGGCACCTCTTCCCTGCCTCTACCATATCTCCTTCAATAGTGTCTGTAAGGGACCCATGGAATGCTTAAAAAGGCAATGTGACTTTGTCTCATCCCAGATTTTGGGCCTCTCCACGCTCATTCTTTAGCAGACGAGGAAGCTGGCTGCAGCACCCTGGTCACTGCCTGTGCCGGTGGTGGGTCAGTCTTCTCCAGTATGTCTTCTCTGAGTGGACAAGTTGAAAGAGTAGGAAAGAATGACTCAGATCCCTAAATACAGGTGCCTAAGTGCCATTTGAGATGTCTTAGGATAACCAGTGCATCCTAATGTTCGGTGGATAGGACATGAGATTGATCAACCCCTTTTCTTCTGGAGCAGCAGCTGAACATGTCCCACAGAACATCCCTAGAAATCCATGTTTAGGAAACTGGGTTCTGCCCAAAGGGACATATCACATCGCTGGTGTGGGATACCATGCTCCTCCCCTTGAATCCAGGAAACCCCTTGCAGCCAAATAACTTTCCCCACAGCAGTAAGCAAAGCCATGGACTTGCTTGAGACCAGAGCCTTAGTTTGGTCTGAGCAGCCACCACCACTGGGTCCAAAGACAACCCTTTCACTGGGCTTGTCTTACAGGGAATCCAGTCCCATAGGCAGGTAGAGGAGCCATTCTGAGGAAGTTAATGGAATTGCCCTGGCCAGCATCAAGGTGAAGCTTGTATTGCCTGTCACAGGGGTGTGTGAGGAGGAGGAAGGGTGCTGATGGGGGTCCCCCCCACGGCAAGCCCCCTGCTGACGCGCTGCTGAGGGCCCCAGCCTCAGTCACTGCCCTCGCCTGACCGACAGAGCCAAACCCCAGCCAGACGAGCCGCTGCAGTGCCCAGACGGCACGGGGCTTGCACTGCTGCATCAGGGTGCGAAGCCACGATGGCTACAGAGTCCTTCTGTGGCTGGAAAATCAGAGAGGGCGTCTCCCGAAAGGTACCCGAGAAGGAAGAGGCACAGTGGAAGAAGAGCACACGTGCAGAAATATCCACAGGCAGGCGACAGATGACAGGGAGCACGAACGGGAACTTGAACAGTTTTTAAATCCTGTTAGAATCAGAAGGAAGTCAAAGGAGCATATAGGTTCATTAGTTAATGAAAAATGAAAGCTAAGAATATCTGGTGTCACAAGGAGAGCTTTGTTTCCTTCCACCTTCTCGGTGGTGGGCAAACGGTGACCTCCACTTTAATACGTTTAAGCAAAGAAGTAGTGGACACAAATAGGAAAAGACCTGGTTAAAGAACATTTAAAGAAGTGATGGCATCCCGAGGAGCAGCTGGAGTTCTCCCTCCTGCACTTCGCAGTCAGGTGAGGAGATCTCTAGACCTGGCAGGGTTCTCTCTGCAGGTTCCCTGCGCCTGGGGAGTGGAGGAGGGCAAACAGAGCAGTTCATCTTTCAGGAGAGAAAGAAGAACCCAGGAAACTGGAGTAACCTAATACCCAGAAAGACAGAAGAGAGAAATATTAAACAATCTCTTTGTAGTCATCTAGGGAACAGTAAGCTGATAAAACCAGCCAGCACAGATCATTCAAGAGCCAACTTTCTCAAACCATTTCTAATTTCATTCCTTGTCAGAGTAACCAGCCAAGTGGATAAAGAGGAGGCAGCAGATGTGATACATCTTGAATTTAAGAGCATGACATTGTCTTGCAAGACATTCTCTTAAGCAAAGAAGGAAATATGGCCCAGTGGCTGCACTCATAAAAGTTGTGGATGACTCTGTGTTGAGAACGGTACCAAGAGCTTTGGAGGACAGGATTAACAGGTGCCGGATTGGTTGGAGAAATAGTAGAAAATCAATGTAGATAAGTGCAGTAAAGATAAGTGCAAAGGAATTCAAGCAGAACTGGATGATTTCTTCCTGGGTATCTGCCACCACAAGATGAGCTTTTGCTGTAGCAGTTCTTTAGAAAATGTTAGCCCTGCATCAAAATGAGTTATTGTGCATTTTCTTTCCATAAAGGGTCACTGGAAAAGCACAAAACTACCAGGCTTCATTTTTCCAGAAAAAAAGCTGAAATTCTTCATGCAGTTCTGCTCCTCTCTTCAGTTATCCCAGCCCCTAACTGACCACCAATTCTTAGTTTAGACGGTGTTTTCAAACATTTGGGTCTGTCGTTTTTCAGCTAGATAGTCTTCGTGGAAGTGAGCATCAGTAACAAAACCAAGATGTCCTGTGGCAGAGGAAAGGATGCTGGCTTGGGGTGAATCTTGCAGAGTAATCAGTTAATTAGCCACGGCTATCTTCTCTGCTAAGAGTCCCCACTTCTGGCTGAAAAGTAGGGGGGAGGGTACTGCTGTGGAGTTAAATGCTTTGGTTTTATATTGCTGTGGCTATTATCTTTCCTCTGTTCATTCTGGAAAGGTGCAACTGGACTGTATTGCTGAATATGTTATGAATATTCATAACATAAACTATGTTATGAAAAATAATTACATTGAACAATAACAAATTGCTTGGCTTGCGTAGTATGTGCCAGAGACTTTTAATACCAAAAAGACTGAGCTGCTAACAAAGCTATATAAACTCTTAGTAAAATGGGCTACAAGAGTTCAGGAGATTTACAGATATATATATATATATGTAAAACCTAAATCCTGTAGCAGATAAAAAATGAATATTCAACTGAAAACACCAGCACTTGCTAGATTTGGTTATCAGTAATTATCAGTAATTGAACTATTCCTCCTGACCTGCTTGTCCTGTTGCAACAGGAGTCACCACAGTGCCAAGTGAGCCCAGCATCCGGAGCAATAAGGGCAATAATCAGGACAGAGGACAATAATCACAGACACGTCTCAAGATGAGGCGGTGGACCAAGTTCCATAACTGTGATTCTCCCCTGGTCTGTGCACAGGATTTGAAGTCTGCTGCCTGTAGACCCAGCTGCCTCCCTGGGAGTATGCCACATAAGATACAGGTGCCATAAAGTCTCTCTCATGGAAAATGTACACCTTGCATCCTTTTTCCTCACTTTCAATACACGGGACGTGACTCACACGGAAATAAGTGACTGCTTTTTACAAAGATAGATGACAACAAACAGACTTGATTGGAGAATTATACTTTTCAGGGAAATATTTAGGTGTAAGCCTCCACATTCTTTCTTTACATGTTGAGCAGAGCAGGAAGGAGGGAGGAGGAGGAGTACTGGGGGGAAAAATAACATGCAAATGCATTGTTTGGTGTTCAGTACACACTTTTTCCTTGACATAAAAAAAAATCCAGAAACACAAATCAGAAAGCCTAATTAAGTCAAAAGCCATTTTGCACTAAAAAATAGCAACTAATTCTTCAAACAAGTACCAGTGCCTTGACTAAGGAGTTTTCCTTTGAGCTCTGCAAGGTTCATTTCAATATTAACCAACCCAGACAAAATTTTTGGTCATTGGACTGCCACCTGTTCTTAGCTTTTCTTTTGTGGGGAAGGTAAAAGCCATGAAAATTGGTAGTGCAGCAATGTAAACAACCCTTGTAATACAAGGTAGAGACATTCTGCACTAACCATGTGCAAACTTACTCTGAAAATCATGATAATCAAGTTGTGTTTCAAGGCAACATGTTTAGATGTAAACTGGGACCACATTTATGCTTCCAAAAAACATACATCCTGGAGCTCTGGTTAAATGCACAGGCTCTGCCTGCAATTTCTAATATAAATTAAGAACTTGCTTTCATCTTTTTTCCTTGAGGGCCTTTGCGAAATCAATCAGGCCCAAACTCATTGACCCTGACTCCTTACCAGTATCGCCTCAGTAAATACAATATATGGGCATTGACAAACGCCTTGCACTGTGCACATGTTGATTTTAGCCTATCAATAAAATATTTGCCTATAATCACCAATCTAAGATACATTCAACAGACACTGATTGATGTAGATGAGAATCTGGGTCTACAGGTGTCCACTTGCTAGTTTAGGACCGTTTCAGAAAGCAGCGTAGCTCTGCTGAGATTCAGGATTTGCAGGAGATTCATCTCCAGTTTTAAGTGACACCAAAAGCAGGTCTATGCTCTGTGACAGGCATTTGTGAACAGAACTGTATGTTCTTCCCTGGCTGGCTTCTAGGGTGGACCTTACTTACTCTGGGCATGAGTCTCCGCTCTTTCCCACCGGTGTTGCTCAAGGGGGCTGTTTGTACTCCGCTGCCTGAGCAAGCCTCCTCATTCAGGAAGAAGTTGTCTCACCAGGAGTCCTTTTGCAGACCATGGAGAGAGGCAGACACCTCTGTAGGGTGACCCACTCCACCCTACACAGCTCTGCCCACCAGCTTGGAGCAAATCAGTCTATGGAGGTGCTGAGGTACCACAGCTATGAAGAGGACAACCCATTTTTAGCTGGACAACCTCCTTGTATTAGGTGACTCTGGCAAAGCAGGATGACTTCTTTCTGCAGGGCATCTGCCCAAGGCATGGCTAGTTGTACCTAGAGGTGGGCTCCTTAAATGGTGGGATGAAAGTACGACACCATGTGCTTAGTGCAGTTGCTTCCTCTGGATCCTGAGGTCCCCTGACATTCTCAGGCAGAAAGTCCACTGTGCGGCCCAAGCTATGTAGCCGCTTGCTCCTGGGATACCAGCTTGGTGCCCACATCATCACACCCCACAACACGGCAGGAGTGTTCCTGGGTCCCCTGCTGCTTTCCCATAGCAGGACAGAACAGTAACATCCTTCAGGTCTTTAATCTCAGTCATGCATCATCACAGACGTGTCCTTGGAGGCTTGCTCCAACATAAGTCAGGCGACAGCTTGATCCCTTGCAAAATTATAGCTGAGTTAGATGATCATTTCCCCCCTTCACTTGACTGCGTTCATTGCTGCTTGGTACCTATGTAGGTCGCCTTCTCATTTGTCAGCTTGCAATTTCTTTGTCAAAATCCTCCTCCACCATTTCAAGGTCAAAAGTTTCCTAGTATCCTGGCAGCTTGTTGGGTCCAATAAGAGATTAATTGTTCAGCCGAAAGATGTCAGAATTACTGAAGCATAATTAACCCTTATAATTTCCAGTGACGGGCCAAATCTAACCAGCCTCAAATGAAATTCGTCCGCTTTATAAATCCTAGTTATGCTAACATTTGATATTATAAATGTGTGCAGTCTGACAGATGTATTTTTATTAGGCTGTGCACAATCTCCATTTGCATGGTAATGAAGCTTTCCGAAGGCATTCAGCAGGTGAGATGGGAGATGAACTCCTTCCATCAGCACCACTGCTGGCATCTCATGATCAGCGGCATTTGTCAGAAACAGAAAAAGCTTCTTGAACTGACACCAGCTGCAGTGTCACTTACATCCTCACCATGAGAGCATTGGACTCGTCTAAGTGAGCCATACCTGAGCACAGAGGTAGGACCTGCTGCCACCAGTGACAGGACAAGCTGCTGCTGAATCTGCTTGTGGATTAACCAGCCCAAAGACATTTTAGGATATACTAATTTATACTCACTCTTACCGTAATATTGGAGAACTTTGCCGTCCTCAGAGCTTTTATGTCCCGGCATGCTGAGTTTTCTGTAGGTGGTTCCAGGCCTTAATTTCTGAAAAATAAGAATTGTCCCAGTGGCACATATCAAAGTTAAACTCTTTGCAGGAGGGCCTCCAACCACATGGAGAACACCTAGCATCATTTTGAAGTGGACAGTTATAGGGCAAAGACCAAACCAAAAACAATAAGCTTCTGCATTAACCTCCACGTTCCAGGTGTGGTACTTTTTTTTTTTTTTCTAAAAAAACCCAGGTCTCATTAAGACTCTCTATTTCAAATCTAAATTGGCTCCTCAGTTAATTGATGCAATCAGGGACACAGCGGAGGCACATTAAATGCTTAGCAATTGTAATGCAATAATTTCTGACAATACTTCTGTAAGGGTGGCAAGAGTAAATCCTGCTTCCTGGGAAAGGTCCTGCACTCGGGGAGAGCCTGTCACTTCCATCGCAAGAGCTCCTGTCAGGCTGCATTAAAAATAAATCCGGGTTCAAGCTGCTAACGGCCACCGTTATTCATCCATCTGCAGTCAGGGGCTGGGGAGTGCACTTTCCCTTTCTAGCTAGGTGCAAGGATAGACATGGGGGAGCCCCTCATCTCTCCTTCAGTTAATGTCACTTCCAGCCTCTGCCACCAAACTTCTTCCCAGCCTTCCCTGGAGCAGGTGCTCCAGCACACATCTCCTAGAGCAGGACTCAGCTGTTCCGTCTCGGCACAAGCACATGTACCTATTGTATGTGATGTGACACCTGGGTCCCTGGCAGCATTATCCGCTGGCGAAGTAACGTGGTGTTTCTCGTTATGGGACTAGATATTCCAGCGAGTTGTGGTTCTTCCCAATGTTTTATAACCTGGGCCGAATTTGCCTGGCTAGCCACCTTCTTCAGAAAGTTGCCTTGCAGAAGGCTTCAGCAGAAATGGTGTAATGGCTTTGGATAAAAGCAATTTGCTTTTTTTAAAGGCTCCTGCTTCTTCCTTTAGGGATTCAGCTTTACCCCCAGTGCTCTGGAGGAGAGGCTCAATGTTTGGTAGACCCAGCCTTCATACTGGGAGCAGCAGCAGCTTCCTCCCTGTGAAAAGCCACCCGCATTTGTCAGGGGCTGGGAAAACAGCCTGTCAGTTGTACAGCCAGGGCAATTTAGGGCTGGAATTAAATCCAGGGGAGAGTAGACCCCCGCTAGGCACGTTTTGTGCCAGCACTTCAGGCAGCTTACAAGGATTTCTGCATGGAGGAAACCCTCAGGCTGGGCTCTCCCTAGCTCAGGGTCTGAGGGGCAAAGCAGGGTGCTGGTCTCGCTCCCACCGAGCCCCTGGGTCAGCCAGAGCAGGCAGGAGCTGCCTGAGCAGGATTGCCAGGTCAAGAGGCAGTCACGCCATCGCTGGGAGCGGTACTCTAATGCCACACATGCAGATGGGATGTGGGCTTTCCTTCTGAGAACACCCTATTAAAAATGTTCTTTTTTTCCCCTGAGTAATTTTATTTTAAACATGTAGTCACAATATAAATAATGATGTTCCAGCTATTTTTGTGCTGTGTGTAGCCCTCCTTCTTTGGTGTTTTGGGATGGTTCCTGCATCACCGGGAAGGTTATTTTCATGCTAAGCTAGTTCGTAACATATCCAAAAATACTGAAGTGGCATTTACCTTGGGTAAAATGTTTCATCATTTCTGATTCTAGCATGTTTGTTCAGCACCCCAAACAAACCAACCTAAAAGCTGGTCATGACAGTAATGAGAAGAGTGGATGGGAGACTAGGAATAATAATGTACCTGTTTAACTGAGCTCTGGTGGGCTTTAACCCCATTTGCCTAATGAGACAGGGTTTGCAAACTGCGTAGCACCGTTCATCTGCCTGTCTACTTTCTCATGACTAATACTGAAGCTGCTGCCCAATTTAAAGCTCATCAGACATAACTTGAGCTCTGGAAGATAATTAAATTCCTCCAACTTGTGTGAAAGTCGCTGGCTGGATAGAGAGATGCAAACTGAGCGCATACTGTGAGGGGGAATGGCGGTGCTCAGGAGGGTGGAAACCAGGCTGTGTTTCTTGCACTGCTGCACGGGATGGGGAGGAGATACAGCGGTCCTGGCCAAGGGGCTCTGCCAGGCTGGATGATGCCCCCAGCCTTCAGCTGTTTTCAGCTGGCGTATCCTAGGTCCGGTTCATCCTGTGCATTGTGACCCTCTGTGTAACCCTCTCTTCTCCTGTTCTCCCTTAAACACACACATAAACTTTCTCCATCACCGTGTTTCCTGGCCAAACAGTCCTAGCCTGCTCATCTGTGGTTTCCTAGCACAGAAACCACGGCAGACCCTGACCATCCCCACTGACACTTGTTCAAGTGTCTCCTAATAGACCCTCCAGCGAAGAGCAGACAGGAGTTGGGCACCACATCCAAGGTGTGGGCTAACAGTAACCCCCCCACCCACAGCCATAAGAATGATGTTCTCCCATACCTTCTTCAACCCTTCTCTAATGATTTCTAACAGCGGATTTGGTTTCCCAGCGCAGGTGGCGCTTACCCAGGCACCCCCTAATGCTATCTGCTGTCAGCTTTCCTGGCACGGATGCTGTTCACCAAGCGTGGTGATTCCTGCTTCCGAGACGGTTCAGAAGACTTGTGTCCTGGCTGGTTGCTTCACGGCACAGGGTGGCTCGGCTGGGCTTGTGGCTCCCATGCATTCCCACCGTTTCATTACATTACCTTGTGAGTTAAATCTATGTAGTGCTGTGCTGAAATCCCTTTCCCCAGACAGTGATTGAATTTTGCTGATGTCATAAAAGGATTTGTTCCTCTGTTGTTTTCTGAAACATCAAGTAATCCCCATTAAATAGTGAGTAATTGATTTACCATGTTTGGGGCTTTTTTTTTTTTTCCTTAAGTAATTGATTTATTTAGTCATTGCAATTACAGTAAATCAGTTAACTAAAAATAATGCCAAATAATTAATTTACTTGGTATTTAAATATTAGAAATTGCCATGAATGACTGCAAATTACTCGCAGACAAGGCAAATTTTTTTATCACTTGCAGGAAATGGGATGATTAATTTTCAAATGTTACTTGTGTGTGCTGGTTTTGGTGGTTTGCCACTGCTGTTCCCCCTGCTGAGTGATCCACAGGGAAATCCAGTTACTGAGGCTGATGACAAAGCACCGAGTCCCCTGGTGTTCCCTTTCCAACCTCTTCTCCGCCGCACAAGGCAGAGTTACATCCCTAAAAACTGTGAAGAGGGGTGAGAAAACCATATTGACCCTTAATGTAGGAGTCCGAACACCTTGCTAACAGGTTTCATCTCTCATCTGAGGATTCTCTGATGTTTAATAAGGCTTAACCTCACATTTCAGTTGTTTCACTGACAACTGCTCCTGCAATGCCTCCCCTGCGTGGTCATCTCTCGGGGGGGGGGGGGGGGGGGGGGGGGGGGGGTGGGGGTGCGAACAACAACCCTGTTTGAACATAACAGCTTTGACATGTCTCCCCTACTGTTAAATCTGGTGGAAACTAGCTGAAAGAGTAAAAAACTGATGGACAGAAGGGTAAGGGGGACGGTCACCACCAAGAAAAATCACAATATCCTTTCTTCTACGGGAAACCATGTGAAAAGATAGATTTCATTCCTTTCATTTACTAAGATGCTGAAGTATCTCTGTGCTGGAGAGGATGGGATTAATGGTGTGTGCTGCTCTGAAAGTGCCTCACTCCTAGCAACCTATCCTGAATTGCCACACCTGCACAGCTGAGATAAAAATTCATGTACGTGGCTGTCACGAAGCAAGCCCCAGCTGCTGTGGCAACAAGAAGAGTGGCATGCTGAGGTCAGACTTTGGGGTACTCTCTGCAGGCTGCTTCAAAGCCCAAAGGCATCAAGGATGATGCCCTGGCACAGGACACCGAGGCTTTTGGGGAAAAAACCATATTCCTACAACGTGATCGGTGCAAACTCTGTTATGCTGCTGCGTGATATGGACTTGCTTGCTATGAGCTGGCTCAGCTTCCCCCTTTCCTTGGTCCCTGAAGCCAGAGGAACAAGAACAAACCCCCCAAAACAGCCTGATTCCCAGGAATATGTCTCACCAGGCAAGCAGGACCAGTGCTATGCACAGCCGGTGGGATCTTCTTCCCAAGGGAAGCCGGACCACCTCCAGTCTCTACTGCGACAGAAGCCCTTTCCTCTGGAAACTCATTGCTGACGATGGTAAAAATTTAGCCTAAATAAATTCAAAAGGGCAAAACAGAGAGCTGTCTGGGGAGTCCTTCTTTCCTTTCAGTCTTGTTTGGTTTTTGTTTATTTTGAAGCATTGTTAAAATATCCTGCAGAAAGATCAGCAGATCTAATCTGACACAGAGGCATGCTCTTCCCAAGAGAAACAGCAATGCCAGAGAAATAATATAAAAATAATAAAAGAAAAAAAATGTCCTCAGATACCCTTCAGTGCCTTCATTTGGATTCAGCATGCTCTCGTTTGGAGCTGCACACTTGGAAATGTGGGGAACAAAACCTCCCCATGCGTACTGCGTGTCTCACATGGACTTCTTGTCATAGTCCTCGTGGGAGCAAAGCGAGCGCGGAGAGGGAAGGGCTTGGGCAAGTCCCAGCTAAGATCCACAAGCCTCTGCACGCCCAGCCCCGGCAAGCAGCCAGGCATTTGCTCAGCTATAGAGCAGGTGGTGATACGCTCCCTGAGAGATGGTACAGCCAGAGCTGGGACTGTGATCCAAGGCAGGAGTCCGCGTTTGAAAACATCCCCAGCTGTTCCTCTCACCAAGCTCTGAGTCACATTCCAGAGCGGGTTTGGAGCCTGCGAGGCAGATGTTTTTCATGTAAAACTGGGCAGGAAAATGTGCTCCAGGAACATAGCTCATGGCAGCAGAGGGGACCTTATTCTGTCCAGGGCATGAGGTCCTCATCTCCAACCGCTTCACACCACAGAACCAAAATCTTCTCTGTATCTCCTCTTCTTTTGTCAGGATTTTTTAAATTTTTTTAAACAAGTCAGTGGTTAAACATGAAAACAGAGGTTCAGAAACATGAGAAAACTCCATCCTTGGAAATATTCAAAACCTGATGAGATAGAGCTATGAGAAACCTGCCTCTCCTGTCCTGGCTTTGAGCAGGGGGAGCAGACCAGAGCCCTCCATAGGTCCCTTCCAGTCCAAATTGTTCAGTGCTTCTCTTGCTCGTGTTACATATTAAATCCATTCTGCCTGAAAAGGCCCAGTAGTCAGCCTGTCTTAATGATGCCGCTCAAAACTTCATCACACACAAGACCTGCAGGATTTCTCCCTCTTCATTTCATCCTCAGTGTGCTTATGTGGGTGTTGGAAATCCAGGCTCATTACTTCACTTCAGCATGTTTAATTAACTCTAATTGCACCATTCTCATATTCTCACCAGTCTCACTCGCCCCATAATTTGGCTTAATGCCTTCACTGGAAAGATGCTCAAGGCAGGACACCGTGTGTGCATGGAAAAACACTAGCAGAAACCCTGCCCAGGTCACTTGTTGCTCCCCATCTCCCCAGCCATCAAAAGCTAGGGGAAACCTGTTTTCTCCGTCTTCATAAAAGCTTAAAACAAGAATGGAAAGAGTGACTTCACAGTCAGCCCAAAAGTGCACCTGAGCCCTGGCACTGGGAAAACAGATGACTCGGGAAAAGTATAAAAATAGGGCGAATATGCAGCAATGCTTCCCACAGACCTCAGCCTCCAGAGCCAGAAGCGTCAGCTTTGTGCTTGACCACCCTCAGGGGACGTTCCGTCACTCCATTCATCCAACGCCGATTTGAACCCAAAGCCTCATCCCAGGAGTTTTGCTTTTACGCCAAGCCTCAGATTAGAGGAGAATTTCCAGAGCAACACAAATAACCGAAAGCCTTAACATTTACTCTTGCATTGCTGGCAATGCCTGCACCACAATTAAGAAGAGTATTCAGAATCCTCTCTGACCAGAATAGTCTTAATATTTCTGACAAACACCAAAGTGTTTCTCTAAGTGCAGTGAAATGCTGAAGCAACGAGGAACAGACATTTTGCTTTGCACAATCATTTTTTTTTTTTAAGTTTTTGCATAAACAAGGGAAGGGAGCAGCCATGGAAAGATGTTTGGAGTGAATGTTTCATTTCAAAATACCAGGAGGGAAATTTTCTTCTTATATTACTTGTTTTGCTTCTGATATGACTAACTTGGCAGAACTAAGAGGAGCTTACCAAGTGTTGTGTCATTGACGAATCTACTTTTTACCCTGGGGAAAAAAAGTTCCAGCTGCAAACCTGTGGCAGAGCTTTACCCCAAGAAGCCCCGCTGGCTTCTGTTACCTTCGCTTTCTGCTCAGCTCACCTGTCTCTCTCTGTTTCATTTTATAAGCTGCAGGACACTCCTCCAAAAGCTTCCCAGACATTCTTCCACCTGTCTTCTCACCAGGCCGTCACAGATCAGCTGCTTCTTTACCTTCTCCTCAACATTCCCTGCTCCGGTGGGTCTCTTTCTCCACCGTGCTTGCCTTGTTCCTCTGCTCCTCCTTGGCTTGCCTTCAAGTCATTTTCCTTTCATCACCATGCAATCTTTAGTGCTGCAGGAGAGAAGAAAAGGAAATGTAAGGTGGAAAAAAAATGTCAATGAACTGTACAACTGTAAACATATTTGCCAGGCTAGACCAGGAATGAGTCGTTAATGAAAATGTGAGGTAAAATTGTAACAAACGCAGGGTATGTTGTGCTTTTTTTGCAGTTGAAAGTCTTCCTAGCTTGGAGCTAAGAATAATCACTTCATTATTTCTGAAAAGACCTGGCAGGAGTCCAGGCCTAGAATTTGATAAAGTGTTGAGAACTGAGGCAGGCATAAAAGAGTTATTTCTATCTCAATGAGTTTTGATGTTCTACTTAAAATCAGCAGATCTTCGGCTAGAGTTAATTGGTGTCAGAGAACTGTTTTCTTCTGGAGCATCTCAAAGAGTCACCAGCAGAGAAAGTGCCTTGCTCTGTTTCCATGTTTCCCTTCCTTCCCTTTGCTTCAAAAAAAAAAAAAATCTTAAATATTAATAATATGAATACAGATGAGAAGCCTGGAGTTTACCACTCCTGAATTGCTGCAGGGACCCAGGTGAGAAGTTGTTACTGAGGTCCACAGTGGCATGGCATTTAGGCACATGCTTCACCGGTGCCTGTGCCCGTTCGAGGAGTGCCTCTTCTTTAGAGCCTGCAGGGTTCCTGTCGCTCCAGGCTGATGAGCCCAGGGAGGGCACAAGCAACAGCGATTTTAAATGCTTCCCTGTAGTGCCCATCTTGCTCAGAGATGCCTGGTGGGTGAGATGTTTTCCACAAGGCAGACAGAACGCCTGGGTTTTGCATGGTGGCTTATTACTATGGCAACCAGTATGCTTCCCTCTCTCCCCCTGCAGCACTGGTTTAAGAGGTAGGGGAGAAATGTCAGGAATTCAGTGTGTGTATCGCTTTCCCCACAGCTGTAGCGGCCATGCAGGCAAGCCTGAAAGTGAAGTTAAATGGAAATCCAATTAATCAATATGCCCCACAAAACCAAACGTCTGGGTGGCTTTGCTCATGAAGCATCTATGGTGCTGCCTAGTAGCTAGGGAATGAGAAGGGACTAGAAGGGGGTTCAGCTCCGCACGATGATGGCAAACAGCTGGGCTTTGACACAGAGCCCAGCATGTAAGGCATACAGAAACAGGGGACGTCTCGTAACAGCACCCATTCAACCGCAGGAGAAGCAGAAAGTTTGAAAGCGAGAGGATGAGATTGGAGAAAGTTACATTTGCCAGGCTGTGCAGGAGTTCAACTTGCCATTGAAGATAACATAAGCTTCTAAGGAAAATTACTTGCATTCATAGCTGCAAAAACAGTTTGATTGGTTTTTAAGAGAGAAAAGAGCTCTCTTCCTCATTTCCAGTTACTCTCTAACAATTGTCAGGCAAATCACACAGAAGGTAGAGAAATAGCTTCACTTTGGGCAATCACAGCTACACCAGCATTTTGCTTTTGCAAAGGATGCTTCAGCCTTATATGACTCATTTTCCTACAAAAGTAGCCAAAAAGGAATGCTTTCTCACCACAGGGCTTTCCTTGCCTTTTCATCCTGTCCTTAGAGCGTTGATATTTGTTGGTCCATCAGCACCAGCACCTTCTGCACTTAGAGAAACACAACAGCCTGAGTACCCACTTATTGTCCAGGGTTTGTTTTCTAGGGGCAGACAGTCCCTTCCCTCCCTACAAAACCCACACCATGATTGCCTCCCACAGGTGTTCCTTGTGCCTATCTTGACACTACCTGTTCCTTGCACCACTTTCCTCCAGAGACCTCTCTGAGATCCAGATCTCAGGTGCCGGTGGTTTGTGAGGGCTCACATCAAGCTTCCCGTGAGAAGCTTTTCTCCTCATCACAGCCCTGACCATGAAACAAGCTTTTGGGTTTCATTTACAAGACCACTGCTGGGTTGTGGCAGACAAACCGGAGGAAAGCATTTCTGAACCAGTGGCATTGGCATGCATCACTGGGGTTCCTCCATCCCCCAGAAACAAACCAGGCTGGCTCTGCTGCCTGTCTCCACAGCACATGTCCATGTGTGACAGCTCACCCAGTGCACCTCGTGCATTTTCAAACTCTTGTTCACCAGCTTATTGCAGTGCCAGTTCAGGGCATGCAGAGGAGGTGAGCAGGATGCTGGTAAATACTTCCCAGCAGCTATGAGGCTTATAGAAATTTAGGAAATGTCTAGGTGTCTGTAATTCTTTCTGCATAGTACTGCTTACAGTGCAGTGCAGGGAGAAAGATGCTAGCTCTTGAAATTCCACCAGCCCTTCTTCCCTGACCTGGTCAAAACCCACATGGGCTGTTATACCTCCACCACCCTCTGACAACACTATCCAGTAGCCACAACTAGTTTCAAGAGGAGCTAATTGTCCACAGAGATTTCATTCGCTTAATGAAACATCACTTCTTCCCTGAAGTGGAACCTTACCTGAAGAACAACCCTACCACAGGGATGGTGCAGCCAGGGGGAACAGTGGGACATTCAGAGGGCCAGATCCTGCTATCAAAACTGACCCTGGTTAGGAGCCATCACGGGTGACAAGCATGGTCAGCAGGGAAGGAAGGGACAACAGGATTAGCAGGGAAAGAACAGCAGCTAGCTCACGGAGACCCGCCCGTGGTGACTTTGGAGCAGAGAACATTTCGCTGCTGGAGAGGTTCCCAGTGTACATGATTGAAATTCTCTTCTCTCTACCCGCAATTAAACCTGACTTGTTTAACCCGTTTTTGCAGTCTATATTGCATGAATGTAATTAAATTTCCCAGGTTTCTGGACAGGTGGTGAGGAGACAACCTGATAAAGACCCTGTGAAATGGGGACTGGGTGTTTGGCTGCTAATCCGTGAGTTGAATGAGCTCAGTAAAAAGTCCAGGCTGGTAAATCTGAACCAGTAAAATCCTTCAGCGTGAGCTGTCTGTACCAAAATGCTGCAGGCAGCACCTGGGACATGTTTGTGTAGTGTCTGGCATACAGAAGAGCTGTCCTTCAGGGCCAGACCAGTGGTCCATCCAGCCTGGTGCTGTCTCCAGCACTGAAAACAGGAGACCACGTGTGTCTGGCCTTCCTGGGATCTATAGCTGGCACTTCTCCAGCATACCCAGGCACAGACCGGGACAAGCTTGGAGAAGAGTCCTGCCTGTTCCCTTCAGCATCCATTAACAGGCCTGCTGTCCATCCCTTTTCGAATCTGCTGGTACAATAAATGTCAATGTTCGCTACCTGCTGTGTAAAAAAGTATTAACTGTTTTAAGCTGATCTCCTGCTAGTTTTTCCCTCTCCCCTGCCCAGTTCTCATATTGGGAGATTTATTGGGCAATAACTCCTCCTTTGGTTTATGTGTTACTTTCACATTATCTCCTCCAAACTCATCCCTCTTGCAGTCTGGCTCCACTTCTAACCGCCTGTAAAGCCAGCACTGATGCTAATAAAGACATGGTCCCAAGACAGTAAAGCCCTTGTGCACCTCCTGTCTGTACACCTGCTGAGTCCCGCTGGATCCCAGTGCTTAAACATCGACTTTTCAATGAAACAGCAGAGATTTCTGGCATAAGTCAGGAAGAGATGCTGCCCGCTTCCATTCTCATTCACCAGGACTTCTGAAACAGGGGCTGTGGCAGGAGGCGTACTTTGGAGGGGCAGCCTGGTTGCAGCATGTGTGGGTGCTGCTGGGTGTGTAATGGGAGTGGGAGCAGGAATGTGCCTCCTGCCTCCCCCTGGGATGCAGTCTCCTTCCCTGCATCCCGCAGAGCAGCTGCGCCCACGCCTCTTCACTCCGCTTGCTGCCAGCACTGGCTGAGGAGGCACAACAGGCTGCTAACTCAGGTGAGAAGAGAAAAGGTGAAAGAAATTTCAGTTTCAATGTAAACCACATACTTACATCCAAGACAGTAAGCAAATAATTCCAGACTCGAGCCCAGCAACACCTCACTGATGTGCCTGGGATGCAGGCTGTGAAAAGGGAGAGCAAAAAAGAGGGTTTCTCCCTCACAGCATCATGGCAGAGCTGCAGAGAGACTGTTTGACATGGAGAGGAATGGATATGCCCAACGCCTGGACTCCACATCCAGCTGCAGGAAGGCAAGGTGGTGCTGTGCTCCCCTGCCAGCCACCAGTGATGGTCATAGTGGCCACATCTGGCTTAAGCTGGGCTCTGGGGACACAGATAGCAACACAACAGCCAAGGGCCATAGACCTTGCTCAGCAGCTGAGAGCTAGCTGAGCATGTGCCACCCAAAATATGCCTGGTATGCAAATATGACTTGAAGTCCATCATCTCACTCCATAAGTCATGGACAGCCCCGAGCCCACTGAGCTCCCCTGCACAGCAGCGGGCTGCACACCAGGGTGTCCCCTGGAGCAGGGATGCTTCTCAAGGTTGCTCCTCGAGGCTGAGAGAATCTTTATCTTGTCAGATACTTGGCAAGTGAGTTGGAAAGAAAAGCACTGAAACTTTGAAGTTTTAGCTAAGTGATATAAAAGATTGATAGCACGTGTATAAAACCTTCAGACACCACCGAATAAGTCTGGATCCAGCTACACCTAAACTCCCCTCTGAGAAGAGTTTAGAACACAAGGTGGCCCTTTCTGAACCTCATGACTCAACGGGAGTTTTGTCTGACCCTGTCCTCTGTGCAGTAAATAATCACGTGTACCTTGTAATCAAATCTTGTTAAATCACTGTCTCATTTACCACTGAACTTTGTTAACTCACTGCCTTATATCAATAAAACATATTGTTGCTTCTCTCTTGTGAGTGAAGTGCAGGACTCCATCCGTGACACGGGGAGACCCCAGCCCTTGGCAGATGCCGTCAGCATGACTGCACCAGCAGGCAGGGCACAGAGCAGGGACCCGAGGCAAGACCCAGCCTTGAAACGCAGGCAAGGTGGCTTGGACTTCCCTGCTCTGCTCGGATTGCTAACCAGCCGTGTTAGCCTGGCTCTGTGCTCATGCCTGGCTAATGCACGTTGGCCTCAACAGAGCTTGGCAGCTTGGGAGAAAACAGCCAGGCTGTTGCTCCACTGGGGAGGCTCTACCTGCGCCATGTCCCTCCCAGCTCTTGCCACAGCTCACAACAGGCATTGGACTTCGGGCCATGGTTGCACAAAATCCTTGTCCATTCTTAAATTCAAGCCCACTGCAACCAGAGGACAAGTTTGGTCCTTTGCCTGCTCACCCTGTTTCATCCCATCTCATCAAAATTTGGGAGGGGGTAACTTGGGCAAGTTTTGCAGCGGATCGGTCTGTCTCCTCCTGGAGCACGTTGCACACCTCCTCCCCTCGCTGCACGCTCTGGCTGCTCCAGCAGAAACGCGATCTGCTCTGCATCACCAGTCTGCGTTGGCCTGGCACTGCCAGGTGACTGGGCATTACCTAGTCATTAAAATCCAACAGTGATGAGTGAGAGAACATCGTGCAGGCTCTGGGAGCTCGGCTTTTCAATTGCTGAAGTGTCACTGATTTAATTGCAGTATTTTGTCACCTTCCCGGGGCTTGCACGCTTCTCAGAAAGAGGCAGCAGAGAAGGAGCGGTTTGTTTGTTAAACCCCCACACCCCCCTGCCCCAGATGTCCCAGATGAGAACTGTGCTTTTGGAAAAGAGAGAGACTAATTCAGGTCAGATGTGAAGAGCTGTGAATTTGGCCATGCTGGACCACATGCATCCACATCTGGCAGGTGTCAGCATGTCAGGACTGGCAGGACAACCCTGGTATCTATCCATCTGTCTGTATGGCTCACCACACTTGAAATACCGCTTAGAAATAAAGCAAAACCAAAATTCTCATGCTCAACAGCTGCATGCTCTGACAATTGCAGAAAAGGAAGGGAGAGGTGAAGCAGCCTGCCTTCATGTAGTCACTCTGCCTGTCTGCATGGCTGTCAACATCTCCACCACCACCACCCCCTCTGGCTTTTGAGGCCTCAGGGCACAGAGGCTGGGGTGCCAAGCTGGGCATCACACGCTTCCCCCACGCTCCTGGTGTGCCGGATCGAGGCTATTGCAAGCACACCATACACACTGTAGCGGTGACACAGAAAGGATTTACAGCCCGCTCCCTGTACACCACCAGAACAAGAGAAGCCCTGACCCTCAGCATCCCACACCCCAACAAGCACAAACTGATTTGTCTCGGGTCAGTTCAGGGGAACAGTGAAACTGCACCTGCAGGTGTAAAGTCACAGATAAATGGGCAAGGGAAGGTGGGGGAGGAAAGGGAAGGCCTCAGCATTGGAAAAGAACTCCTGCCCTGCTTTTTGTCCTTAACACATGGTCTGTCTCACAGAAAATAGCGTCTCATTGACAGGCAAAAGCTGCAGCCTGGAAGATGTAATGTCCTGAGAGGCCCCAAACCTGCACTTGCTAAATGCACCCTGACTTTATTCAGGGCGACCTGCTACTGATCGGCCAGAGTCTGGCTATCCTAAGTCCCACTGATGCCTACAACATGGTAGGGGAACGTGCCAGACAGAGAGGACTGAGATGCTTCCAGACAATAAAGGAGCTACCATGGTGCTTCGGATCTCTGTTATCTGTTAATCAGAGCAAGATGGTCATTGCTATCTTCTGTGCATAATGTAAATTCCCAACACACTTTAATTCACCCAGAATCATCCATGGCTTAGGATTATTATTGAAAAAATTTAAGGTTCGTATCTATATATGTACCTTCCTTGGATATTCATATGAGATTTTTAGCTGTTACTAAAAAAAAAATAATCAGTGCAAACCACTTAATGAAACTTCAGTTTCTGAAAAGCAAAAGAGAGCATTTCCAGGGTTCACACTATGTTTCCCTGTTCATTATATATTTATTAGCGGGCTTTAGGTCTTGGGTAACACATAGAGGAAGAAGAGCCAGACATTGCTCATTATTTGCTTTATGCTGCTTTGCAAAGACCTGTGCAGAGAGTATGCCAGTTGCTCCTACAGCTCTGCCTCTCATCCGCCTGTGGAGCAGCCCCACAGCTCCAGGCTGCTCCAGCTGCCAGTGGTCCTGAGAGGGGGGGAAGGCTGTAACCACCCCAGGGCTTCCCCCAGAGCACCTCAAGACGAGAGTGGCAGGAGTTTCCTGCTGCATGTGCGGCAATTCCCATGGCACAGCAATTTCTTTCTACCAAGCTCTAAGAGAAAAACATGCGGAGGTGAATGAGCCGTGGTCATCTGCCTGGGTGTCCAGGGAACCTGAAGTGGCTGTGGGTGCATAAACAGGCACAGAGCTAAACTGTGCATGAAACTAAAAAGCATCCCATTTCACATGGAGGGCTTGTTCTCCTTGGGGTAATTAACCTTTTGACCTCCTTGGAAGATGTTACTGACTCCAGAAGGGAGAGCAGAACTCAAACCGGGTAGCAGTTGTGCCTACGAAGCAGGGTTACAAGCACCAAAGGAGATTGTCGCCATGCCTGGTTTAGTCTGGATGTGAGCTTTTATTGGAAAAGTCCTCCTTCAGGAGGGGACACCTGTGCCCTCTCAGGTAAGTTGTCTTGTCGAAAAAGGACTGAGTACCCACTTACAGGTATGATGCCCAACAGTGGTATGAATGGTCTGTGTTATATATATTAAAAAAAAAAAAAAATCTGGGTGGCTCATTTACTGCAAAAGCAAAGGGAGAAACCCTTGCTGCTGCACTGTCACCTCAGGGGCCATCTGGCAGAAGGGTTATAGGTCCCTTGGAGCCCACAAAAGTTACACCTACAGCAGCATCAACCCAGTCCAGCCATCCCTCCCTCCGTCAGCATGGCTGAGCTCAGAAATACACCCAAGTGATATGTAGCAGCCAGCCCACGGGTGACAGAGACCATCCCTGCAGGACATCAGCTCAGCCTGATGGAGCTCCGGGGGGCTGAGGCTGAAGGGTGGATAGAGCTCGGGGTGGGACAGCTGGCAAGGTGTTGTACCCTTGCTCCAACCCTCCCTGGCTCGACAGCCAACACGCTGGCGTGGGTGCCCGTGCGGCAGGGACATACCGTACGGCCGGTGTCCTGGTTCCGTCCCCACTCACAGCCAAAGCTCTTCAGGTAAGAGCAGCACTCTGCAAAGCCCCATGTCTCTGCTGCCTGCCCCAGTCTCTGCTGTCCCTCTGATTCACTGGCTCAGACCTTTTTCCACCCCTGTCCACTCATGACAGATATCACTGTGCTTTGATCTTCAGCCATAGACAGGCAAGAGGAGGAACGTGTTTCAGGGACTAGTGTTTGGGAAATCCTTCCGTACCCCAGCCCATGCCAGACTGGACATTATAACAGGGAGCGTTAAGATCTTTGCCAAGGCGCCTGTAGAAGGTTTCGCTGTTAGAGAGCATTTGCTCTCTAGCAAGACGGCACTTGTAGACCAGTTAAGCATAAATCATATCTTCATATGTTCAAAACCCTCACTGAGCATCCACGCGCTCTGCAATGGACAAGAGACCTCTGTTCTCTTCATGCCAACCAATCTGTGACAAATCTGTGCTGGGGGCAGAGCTGGTTATACGGCATTTTCCACCTCAAAACCCAGAAGGCAAATAAGAGGAGCCCCTGATTTTTACAAAGGTCTTCTACAAAAGAATGAGCTTTGTTGTGCCCATCTTACAAACGTGGGGCATTGTCTCCTGCTCCTCGAACTCACAAGCTTGGCAGCGCTATGGTAAAAGAAAGTACATTTTAAAAATTCAACAGTACGAGCTCTTTCCAGCATCTGTCACTCATTCGTTCCCTGGGGAGCCAGGAAACTGAGATGAATGCCTCTGCTGGAGCCATCCCGCCTGGGTTAGTGAAGCGGGACTTTTCCCCTGCGTGCTGATTGACTTCGATTCGCCCTGGCTCTGTTTCAATGAGCCTTGTCCAAAGACAGCTGCCAGCCATGCTCCAGGAGGAAGGAGCGGTAATTAACTGGCGATTTGGGAACAGTCCTGCAGTGAAGGTACAGAGAATGAGCCAAGGGCAAGGAGACACGGGGCTTTCAGGTATGCATATTTGTGTCTGTGTGTTTTGGCAAGCAAAGCTCCAACAGTGGCTACCGTGAGGGCTTTGCCTAAGAGAAAGCCAACAGCAGTAACAACCTCTAGGAAGCACCTGTCTGACAATCTGTCTTCAGAGAAAAGTTTCTTCCAGACCTAAGTCCAGTCCTGGACTTCTCAAAACTCAGGCTCCTTATCTGCCTAGAGTCTTGACCCTTAAATATGTCCAAATCACAGTAGGAGCTACGAAAATACGTGGTTGCATTCAGATCATATAGCAATGAATTGGCTTGGCTGTGCTTTTTAAAGAGGAAAAAAAAGGATTACTTAATTTACTATCTGCTGTCTCCTGCTTTTGCTCTCTGCCTGTTGTTCCCATGCTCCGTGGGCCAGGATAGGGGCCAGAGCTGATCCCCCCCCTCCACCCTGCTGGAAGCTTTCAAACCCCAAATCGCGTCTGCCTCAGAAATAAGAGCTTCCCATGTTCAGATTTTTCCTTTTTCGTTGTGGATGTCTGACTTGCAACCAAAGGCGTACGTCTACCTCTGCGCAACGGGTACCAGGCTATATGCCTTCAAGCCATGCGTGCAGCCAGATTTGAGAAGGCAGAAGAATTTGACCTTCTAAGCACTAGGCTGTGCAAACTCGAGCTGAAGGCAGGAACTGACAATTGATGTTCCTCTCGTGAAGGTCAAAACTGAACGCAGTACACCACGTGGGTCAGAGGGTGCAATGAAAGCCTTGAGACCTGAGGGGCTGCTGAAGCCCTGGAAGGCACTCTGGTGGGCAGCACTTCTTCACCCAAGTGCCACCATCGGAGGGACAGGGGAAGCAGTAGCAATTGGGCTATGCTCAGGAACGGGGGGCAAAGCCCCACTCTGGAAAGGACATCAAGGGAAGATCAGTGCCCTCCCACCCCCTTCCAACAGCCCCCTTAGTGACACGGATCCTCACCGCTCACCTCAAGCTGCCGCGGGCAGTGCCGGGCATCACACGGGGGTCCTGGCCAGAGCCACAGCGCGTCCAGGGAAGCGCCGAGGGCGAGGGCTGAGCTCAATGTAACGGGCCACCGGGCAGAGCTCTGCAAAGTGTCCCCGCCAAGACTGCATGCACTCACCTGGAAATGCTGATGGAAAAAACAACGGGTGAGAAAAGTGCAGTTAGAGCCACATCAGGGTTGTAGAGAAGATAAAAAAAATCCAATACCTCAGCGCTCCTGATGCGAACAGGCGCACTGCTGCAGACCTTGCAGGCCGGCTCCTTGTCGCTTCAGCACCACAGTGCTCAAAACAGCACACCAATGCCCCCAGCAGCCAACCTACAGAGCAGGAGTGAATTTCCCAACCAAACCCAAAGCCTATCCAACTGGCACTCTACCTTCTCCACCACAACAGCATTTCTAAGCTTCATTTCTAAACCTCTTAACCCACTGCAGTTTGGCATTTAATTATCTCCGTTTGAAAAACAACCTCCCAAACCTCCAGCTGATTAAGAACACTAATTCAGAAAGATCCTTGCCTGACCACAGCATTGTTATTCCTTGAAGTCCTGACATTTGTTTTCTTGTTCTTCTGCTCTAGAAGCCCTCCAGTGATCTACAGGACATTTTCCCCCAGCACTCTCTGTAACAAATCCCAGGAGACAGGTAAATATTATCTTACATGATCTTGTTTGGCACCAGTTCTGATACTCAAGGTCTCTCTTCAGCATTTACAAGCTGTTTTTTTATATTACTCTTGCTCTTAAGTCCTTCTCTGCTGTGCTTCAACTGCAAAAACAAGAAGCGCTTTCTTGCCAGGTCTTGGCAATGCAGAATTGAAAGGAACCAAATAAAACTGGCTGCACAACTTTTACAAGGCACAGATGCATTTCCAGAGAGGATTTTGACGTGGGAGCCATCTGTATAATCTGGCATACAGAATCACAGAATCATTTAGGTCGGAAGAGACGGAAGAGACCTTTAAGATCATCGAGCCCAACCGTTAACCCAGCACTGCCAAGCCCAGCACTAAGCCATGTCCCTGAGCACCACATCTGCACGTCTTCTGAATCCCTCCAGGGATGGTGACGCAACCACCTCCCTGGGCAGCCTGTTCCAGGGCTTGACAACGGTTTTGGTGAAGAATTTTTTCCTAATATCCAACCTAAACCTCCCCTGGCACAACTTGAGGCCGCTCCCTCTTGTCCTATCGCTTGTTACTTTGGGAGGGGAGACTGACCCCACCTCGCTACAGCCTCCTTTCAGGTGACAGGACCATATATCAAAACAAGGTCTGTGGCTTTTCTGAAAGCCAGGGGAGACCTTGGGAGATTTACACAGCCGGCTCCTGTAGCAGGTGTTGGACCTGGCCATCAGGCTGCGCGGTGCAGTGCCGCTCCAGCACCCCACGCCAGGCGCAGCTTCCCACCACTGACAGGGACTCTCACCAGCTCTGCCAGCACCTGACAGTGCAGATCCAGGTTCCTGCAGCTAGTCACAGCATCAGCCGCAAGTGAGCCAGCAATGCCTCCGTCTGCTCCCACCGAACCCATGGAAAAAAAATCTTTCTGCCAGTCACTGCAGGGTGGCCTGTCCTCAGGGGCACCCCAAATCAGACCCCTGATGCCCAGCTCAGAGATTTGTCCCCAGTGGTGCCAACACTTTAGCAGCATTTCAAACCTAAAACTTATGCAACAGAAAACAGAACTGGGAAAAAAACCCAGGGGGTTTTGAGTCTAAACATTTCAGATGTCTCCCTTGAATTTTTTTCCAAGCTCCTTTGATTCTCCTCTAGCTTTTATTTCAATGTATCATGCTCGTGGCACAGAATATTCTCTGGTGTGGGTGAAATGTTTAACTTTGCCCAAAATACTTTAATTTATATGTGGGTACTTTTCAGTTTGCTGAATGTATTGGAGAAATTCAGGTTCATCTTGAAACTCTCTCACCCCACATCCATACTTAGTTCTTTACAGCAAAATTAATATCAATAAATAATGACCACACCAGATTTTGCCTTTAAAGGTTGAGAAGACCCTCTTCCAAATTATTTCTTAGGTGCTTAATTTATGCTTGAATAAAAAAGTTTAATGCAACCTGGAAGTTTGAACAAAGTGGAAATGAAGACATCTCCAACAGGATCCAAGATCCCCCACAGCTGAGACCCCGTGGTGTCTCCAGCATTTGTCTGGGACAGCCAGGGTCTGTCCAGCAGCCAGCTCCACCAGTTGTCTCTCTGCCAGGGGCATGCACACATGCCGGGCTCCCAAGCCACTTACCCTACTCAACACCTCGCCTCCCTCTCCAACGTCCAGACACCCCACACTTAGAGATGGACATTTTATCCTGGAGGTAGCAAAAGTTCTATGCCATGAAGGCTTCAAGGCCTTCTTGGGTTGTGCTACCTAATTTGTTCCACGCAAGCCATCTAGGTGTAACAAACGGGCACCCATTTTGAACACGTCACAATTAATTGCAAGGGAGAAAGCCATGTAAATCATTACAGTCCCCCCAGTACAAGATTTAAGAGAAGTTCAATGTCTTGGCAAAGCATCCGTCAGATAACTGCACCTGCCAAGATAGCGGAAAGGAGAAAAATGCAAACAAAACCTGCAATGAATTTCAATGCATGAATTCTTAAGGTCCCACCCCTCCCCAAGAAAGCCGATGTGCAGCCTTAGGTTTCCTAAGCAGTTTTTATTCCGTTCCAGCCAGGGGCCACATTCTATCTCTTCTCCCCATGCTAGCCACTTTTCTTGATAAAAATCAGTGCTAAAAATAAAATGGGAGATTATTAGATACTTCTACACACCTAAAAATCACTACATCTCAGAGGAACCCATGGCAGCATTTTGCTCCCTTCATTTGTTCTGACCTCCACTGAACACTTAATTCACGAGTTTACACGGCATGGGGTGACCAGAAGCCAATGTCATTTTTACGCATTGCACTTTCAGGAGAGAAGAAAATGCTTATTCGAATGCAGTCTCACAACACTGTTTTACAAAACCATCTGGACACCAATTAAATTACATTGTGAGTCCAAGATGTATCATCTTCTTTTAGCTGGGGACGAGCAGAACAATGCCAGGATAAGGCATTGTGCAAGCACACAGCTTCTGGTTACAACCTGAGGCTTTCCTTAGGAAAAAATTCCACTTGGCCTTTCATTAGCTGTATTTTCAGCTTTTGCTGGAAATCCTCGAATCGTTCTTTCTCCTGTCTAATACTGACGACTCTTTTTAAAACATGATTGATGGCCCATTGTCAATAGCTATCATGCTCCTGCCGGAGAAGTGGGAGACGTTAAATAATTTGGTTTTCAATACTTCAATCGATGTTGCTAAATTTGAAAAACAGACACTAGGAGAAATGGGGACAAGGCAGAAACTTTTTTTGGGAAAAAAATGAAGGCCTTGTTCACTGAGTTTTAATCCAATCAGAGGTGCAGTGGTATCAATAGATTTGTACTCCAAACATTGCTCCACTACCTGCTTGAGTGTGGCACATAATCACACAGAGAACACATAGCTTATTAAATCTGGTACCTTTTCCACAGGAGTTTTAGGCATGTTCAGGCCTCTAGATCACTTCTGCTGTTCCTGAGTCCACCTGGAACTGCTGGGAGTAGAGCAGACACAGACATCTCACCCAGAACATCAGCTCGTGGACACATCAGATGAAGCAAGACCTGCCTTTGCCCACCCGTGTCTGTCACTAGCTGGTGGGTGTCAAACTCCCCGACCCAGCCCCAGGAGCCCTCAGATCAGAGGAAGCCCCTCGTACCGTGTACCAAACCACAGACCAGGGAGGGGAAAGGCAGGAGCCGGAGCTGGCTGAGTCCAGCCCCAGCTCTCACAGCTTGCTGCGGTCAGTCGGGTGGGGATGCAAAGCTAACTGCAGTCCTTCCACAAGATTCACCCCAGGGCTGGTTCACTCCTGGCACAGAGCTGTGCTTCTTCAGCTGGGGGACAATGGGAACAGACTTAACACTGCAATCCTTTTCCCTGTCCATCAGCATAATTTTACTTTCCAGCTGGTACGTGCTGAGTCCTGTGCTGCAGGGCCAAGTCCAGGAGTTGAACAGACTACTGATAGGTGTTTTAAAATCAGTGGAGGTATGAAATTAACTTTAACAGATGGAGAAAGACCAAAAAAAAAGTTATCATGTCTTTCTCAGCTGGATTTAATAGTCTCTTAGCAGCTGACATTGTCTTTCTTGGAAGTAATTACACACTGTAATCAAGCCACCAATTTATCTCCCTGTGCACCAGTCCTCAAGTACCACGGCTCCACGGCTCTCTCCTGCTCATCCTCCCCAACACTGAAGACCCTGCCCGCAACGGAGGGCATGACACCACACCTGGAGCAAGCTACAGCTGAGCACAAAGGACCAAAAAGGCCATCTCCCTCTCTCAAAATCCCCCTGTTGGGAGAACCTCTTTCTCTGAGACAGTCACTTTCATCACTGGTGGAGAGCCAACCAGTATAGTCCCTGCAGCCACGGTGTAATCTTCCTGTGGAAATCAGCTGCATTGAGGACCCCATGCTAATTCACTCTGACACAGTCATCCAACTCATGCTTCTGCATTTAGTCACTCAGTGTTGCTGCCAACCCCAAACTTGCTGCACTTGGTTCCTTTCTGCAGAGCCAATGCAACTTGGTGTCCTGGACTCCAAGAAACTTCTCGGGGACCAACCAATAGACCGACCAGCCACTGGGCTCCAGTGGAGGAAGCTGTAAGGCAAGTGTCGACCTCAAGGGTTCCACCATCACCAGGTCGTGAGATATGACCAAGACTTCAGACACCTAACGTTACTCTTTCCTCCTTGTAGAGCCTAAACAGTCTAGCGATGGGGCTTGTCACATCAGTACTGATGGGTCGGTGCTCTGAAAAGGCAGGAATGACTTGGCTGATGACAGCCGTCATGCCATATCAGGTGTGCTGGAGCATGAGGGCATCACCAGTGTTCCTGTAGCCCAAATACCCTCAGATGAACAGAGAGTACGCTATCTCCCATCACTTCTAGTCTCACTCCCCTTCTCCCAGGGCAAGACTGATTCATATTCTCTGTCAAAGGCTGATCACTCTTGCTAGCTACTGAGAAACAGAGGACAGCCTGGGCGCCAGCTGACTCGTCCCCGTCAGCTCTGTGTATTGTTTCTACAGGCATCGAAAAGGCTGTGTGGGAGAACCCACCAAAGAGGATTAACAGCTTTGGTTTGGAAGCTCCCTCCCACGGATGCTGCCATAACAAGTCTCGTTTGTGTAATTGCTCTATTCCCCAGTCACATTGCATCTTTTCCTTCAGATAATGTTACCAGGGTTGCTCTTCTTTATCCTAATGCCTTGAAACTCCCCACTGTTTTGTCAAGTTCTGCTGGAATGAGGCTCAGAATTACAGGGCTGAGGCACTCAGCTCTGCTTATGCAAGCATGCACACACATCATCATGAGCTAACCCTTATTTCATTGGAAACTGAGCTAAAAATCTACTCACTAAAACGCTAGAGCTGAGTTCTGTCCTTGGAAGGCAGAGGCGTACACGCATGATCAGTTTCATTAAGATCACATACCTAGCTGATGCTCAAGTCTCTAGATGGATACCTGAGGAAAGGACCAAGCAATCTCCTGCTGTCCTGACTGATGCAGGGTCATCTTAGCAAGAAGCAATCCAAACAGCAGTCATGTAATTGGAAGAAAACTATCCTCATCTACCACGTGGAGCCAAAGCAGGTGTATGATGCCTTCTCCACTACAGGCCATGCCTACATATAAGACCAAAAAAAAAAAAAAAAAAAAAAAAAGGGAAAGGGAAAAAAAAGAAGACATCAATATAATAAATTTACTCTTTATGGTTCCCTGACCCATTCCACTTTGATGGTGGAAAGAAGCAACAACAGGAAAGTGACTGGAATTTTAAGCGACAACAGGAAAATTTAGCCATCAGTCTCCTCTTCAGATACCTCTTGTCTCACACTAATTCTCTTCTACCCCAGCTTTAGATGTACCCTTCCTAAGGGGGTACTTCTCAGGGCTTTGGGAGACCCTCAGGCTGGGGTGCAGCCTGCTGAGACACCCACAATGAAAGGTCCTCCAGGCACTCCCCCAGTGCAGCAGCCCCCTTGCAAGCCAAATTGGCAGCATGAAGAGCTAACAGGACCTTCCAGGCGGGAAGCAGGACAGAGCTTACCTTCAGGATGCTTGGGAAAGCATCCAAAGCACCCCAAAGCACAATGCAGATACCCCAGCCCCTACCCCCAGCATGCTTGTCGGGTCAGCCCTGGCAACACGTGTAAATCAGATACACTACTTCCAACCCAAGCTGAAGAGGGCAGAGAGAGCTTGCAATTTTGTGTGCCACCTGCCCCCTAATCTCTACCATCCAGAGCGAAAGAAGCAACTTCAAACTGAGCTAGCCCAATAACCTCCAGATGCATCAAGATTACAACACCAGGGCAAACGTACTCACAGTGCCTGTCCCCAAGCCACTCTCCCAGCTGCCAGTGATTCTGGCTCCTGCAGAAGAGCATCTCTATGTCTTATAGCCCACAATCAACTTTTCTTCTCTCCAGTTGCCTGAGCGCTGTTTGAAGACAAGCACACACCCGCTGGCTCCCACACCCTGCAGCAAGAGGTCCCACAGCGGAACCGTAGGGTGGCACAGAGAAGCATCAGCATTTCACATTTGCAGCCCAGCTGCTTCGGCGCTTCTCTCCATCTCTGCCACCAGAGCGCACCTGGGAACACCCAGGTGTTCCCCTCACAGCAGAGGAGAGATGCTGCTCTAAAGCAAATGTTCTCTGAAACAAACCCTGACAACCCCCCCAAAAACATATGTACCTCATGTATTACCCCTCCTGCTGCAAGCGAGCAGGCGTTGATTTATCTGAACGGATTCCCCTGCTCTTCGGTCTCCCTGCTCCCACAGCTCGCCTGCTAAGCTAACCTCCCCTCTCCTTTGCTCAGCTCGCTTTCACTGCACAGACACATACTTGAGCTCCCAAACAAGTTCTCCCTCCCTTT